>NC_081824.1:15055312-15358125 GCF_030867095.1 Alligator mississippiensis | reverse complement strand
GTCAGTGTCCAAGCACTAAGATGTGTTGATTGTAGCCTGCCTTAGAGAGGCATTCTTGTGAAAATACAGATGTGGATAGGGGGGCACTCAGTAATGTATATCCTTTTCCCTTTCAGAGTGTCAGGCGGCTCCAGCTCTCCAGCTCATGACCAGACGCTGCCACGGGAAAAGGAGTTGCAGTGTGTATGCCAGCACCTACGAATTCGGCGACCCTTGTTACCCAGGTGTGCGCAAGCATCTCAATGTCATCTACACCTGTGGTAAGCTACACTAAAAGCTACCGATATAACATTCCCTTGGGAGTATGTAAATACTATATTCCCAGTGGAGTGGGCTACACCTCCTTGCAGCGTATGCAACTCATCTGTCTAGTGGGCATGGGAAAGGTAGATTAATCTGAGGCTTGCCAGCCTCTGTGCATTGGTGGGTGGTTTACTGCTAAGTCTCCTTACTCAGCAGAATGATATATAAAGCAGAATTTATAGAAAGCATTTTTTTTTTTAATTCATTCCACACGGTCTCACCCCTTCAAGATTTGGTAACGCAGTGACTCTGGGGAGAACGTTCTGAGTAGAGATGCTGGAGTTTATATTTGTTCGCCACAAGGTTTTGATCTTGAATAGTGTCTCTGCTCTTTTGTTCTCAGTTTCTGTTACTGTAAACAGAAAATTAGAAATGAACTAATCTGCTGTCATGGGGTTAATATAAGATACGTCTGTTTAATGTCATTTAGAAGAAATGTGTCCCAAGTCAGTACCATGTGTCATGGCCTCCGTTCATGCTTCTACTTCACCAGGCATCGTGGTTGTAGAACGGAGCAGCAAGCGGTCCTCTCCAGGGCTCTGTGATCTCAGGAGGGCTGCAAATTGTCTTTTCCAGTGACAGCATCTCATTGGTTCTTAACATTTGAGCATGATTTGGTTTGGGGAAGATTTGCCTCAGAAGTTTGTTGGTCCGTCAGTTGCTTCATTTGTCTGTAGGGGACTTTTTTTTTTAAATGAGAGCAGAAGCAGCATGGATATTAAAGCAAAGCTCAGTGAATTTTCTAGTTGGAAAGTGTTGGAAAGTTGGAAAGTGTTGTGTGACTGTAGCTGGTCTGTTAGGAGCTGTCCATGCTGTGTCTGTGGTGAGTCTTATGGAGTGGTGGCGGCGGCAGTCCCTTGGAGTCGAGGATGATGTCTGTCAGGTTTGATGGGTCCTCAGGTGACTGAAGAGCCCGATTCTGGATACACATATTCTTTAGCAATGGAGTCATGTTGTTGCACGGGGGAGTAGGATTTGCAGCCCCAGGTTGGTCTCCTTCTCCTTCTTCCGCTGCCGCTGTTCCGCCTCGGTATTGAGTCGTTGGGCCTCAAAGTGGTAGACCAGGTGGTGCCACACTGAACAGTCAGCAGCTTGCTTCTCCCAGCCATTGGTGTCAATGTTTCTGTGCTTGAGGGCAACCTTGAGTGTGTCTTTGTACCGTTTCCTTTGGCTGCCCTTTGAGCGTTGGCCAACAGAGAGCTGGGAAAAGAGAATCTGGTGAGGGAGGCAGTTCTTGGATATTTGGACACAGTGGCCTGTCCATCGGAGTTGATTTCTCAAGAGCAAAGCTTTGATGCTGGTGGATGCAGCTTCATGGAGGACGCTCGTGCTGGTCTGCTGGTCCTCCCATTTGATCCCCTGGGGGTACAGGCAGGGGAAGGGGTGAATGGAGCCCCGGCTGGGCCAGGTGGCATGACAATTAGTGTGTGGCAGGCTCATCCAGGGGTGCGAGGGTGGGGATGGACTCCTGCCGCTGTGTGCACCCTGGCAGAGGCCCAGTGGGTATGTGCCCCCTGGTCTGTGCGCGGAGCAGTGGCAGCTGCTGCTACACACTTCACTTTGTGTGCCTCTGCGGTTGCCCCAGGAGCAGCGCAACACCATGTGTGTCCCACCGCCGGGCTCTACTGTGCCTCTGCCTGCCCTGCGGCGGGATGCACATGTCATCAAACTGCTCCAGAGGGCAGTGGCAGCTGCAAAGGCTCGCAAAGCCAGGGCCCTGCTCACCCCAGACCCTGCCCCTTCCTATGCCATTGTCCTTCTCTCACTGCGGGGGCCTTGACCTGCACCCCCATGCCCCTTTCCTCTCCCCCCACCCCTTCCCCAACAGACTTACCTGCTGGGCTGGGGGAAGGGTGGAGGCAGAATGCGTGTGTGCCCTGAGCCCCCCCAAATAATTTTTTGTCCTCTGCTTTATGCTTTGGGGTAACTTACAGGTATATCCATGCCCTTTGTTTGGTTAACTGATGAACTTCATTTCATCTACGCTGAGTACTCTTCGGACACTGAAAGTGTGATCTCAGACCTACCTCAGCTATGGGGCTGGATATGTGATCCTCCACAGACTCATTTCAAGAAAGCTGAACTCTTTAAAAGAGAAAAAAAATCAAAAATTAAATCCTAAACCTGTCCACCTGGAATTGAGAGAAGTAAGCTTTGATTTTTTTTTTTTTTTAAGAGATGCATATAACACCCAAACTCTTGTTATCCTGGCTGCTTAAGGAACAATTCCAATTTAGAGGAAGTTAAGTGGGGCTGCTCTTTAACTCAGCCTTCTATGCTTAATGTCTTGCAGTTCTGCCTAGGGAGTATAAAAGACTGACCTGTTGGATTGGATGGGGACCCCCTTTGACTGATGAAGTAACTCATAAACTTGTTGGTTTGGTTGAGTTTCTTCTCCATAGACTCGTTTGTTGGGGTCTCTTCTAGGATCCATCCATATGTACCCTGAAGACTTGGTTGTCTAAGCCATGGGGTAGCTTGAGAAAAAATGAAATTTTGAGTGATTAGGCAGGAGACCAAGAGCCAATGAGGGGACCATAATGCAATAGAACTTCGGGTGTGGACAGAAGTGCAGCTCCCAGCTGTAACTCCGAATGATTTTTGCAAAGCGCTCTGAGTTGCACCGTTACCCCAGACCAAACAGAAGTTCACTGTTGATTCCAGGGGAGAGGGGAATCTAACTGTGGCTCAGGCTGCAGCCAGGTTTCCAAAGCAATGGCTGTGGCTCTTTGCCAGCACCCCTGTTTTCAGAATGGGAGTTGGAAGGACAGGCAGTAGAGGGAACTTGTTCTTGGGGCTCCCCAGTTGGTGATGAAGGGTGGGGAAAGTGAATCGGAGCCTCCCTAATCTTGGGGATGGGGGGACTGTCTGGGGAGACTGAAAAACTCCCAAACTCAACTCCCTCTTCTCCCTTTTCCTCTCCCATTCTGAAAACAGTGACGGCCTGGGAGCTCTGCAGACACCAGTTACAAAACACGCTACATTTTGAAACGTCTTTATCGGATACCTCACGCATTGAGAGGTCAGATTTTCACCGGATCGGCCATTTTTTAAGCTGTCTGCACTTGTGTTTGGTCATGGCTATGGACTGTTTTCTGTGTCTAGATGGGGTGAAAATTGTCACTTCTGTCTGCACTCTTAAATAGTTGAAGCATATTAGTTGAGGCTAGATTCTCACAATACAGGACAATGAAATCACTTTCACAATTGTCCTATTCACTATTGAGTGGCAAGAGGCTTAGTTATTATACATTAAAGCTGGATCCATAGACCCGCAGGTTTGATTGTGGAGGGGGCATTTCCACTTTTCATGTAACTAGGGGGTAGACGAATTGAATGTTCTGCAATTTACTCTACCTGGGTCTTTCAACTGTACTGTACACTTAAAATCTAAGAGTCTGTTCTCCCTGTTAAACATCTCATATATTTTTCATAACTGCAAATATTTGCCTGGGAATCCTTGACCCACTGTTAGTTTTTAGCTAGTTCACTATTGCCTTTCAACCTAGAGTGGGGTTGCATTTCAGTGGCAAGGTGTGTGTATATAAATCTGACAACATCCTTCTGGATAAAAAGTGTACAAATGGAAATTGAATGGTACTTCAAACCAGGCAGAGATTTAGAATAATTTTGTCTAGAAATTTGATGGAAAACTGTATTAAGTCACAAGAAACGTGGGTAGAAATGTCTGTAGCATGACTTTGGTTTTGCCTTCCTTATCTTCAGTAGCACTTTGTCTCTTGCTCTTTTACCCTTCTCCTCTATGATGAGCTTCCTTCCAGTTACCCTCAGTGTGTGTCCTCATCGCTATTTGGCTTTCTGGGATGTAGGAGACCAGGAGCAGAGACGGTGTTTCAATGGGGTTCTCACCAGTACCTGGTGCAGTGGCACTAATATTTCCTTACCTTTTCTGGAAGTACCTCGCCTAATACATCCTTTGATCATGTTTGCTTCTTTTGTGGTTTCATTACATTGACAATTAATAATCATCCTGTGATCAAATAATACATCCTAGAGCCTACATGATGAGTACTAGTCATTCTGTGATTCTTTTTAGGTGTTTCCAACTGGACACTCAGACCTATCATTCCCTAAAAGGTCCTGCGGCCTGAGTTGTGTCCCTCTTCTGCCTTGTCTAGTGAATGAAATAGGAAGAACTAAAAGTCGTCTGGTACCAGTGCTATGAAACCACTGCCTTGCTTTGCAAGAGGCTTTGTAATGGAACTATTGGTGGAACCTCTGGGTGTGAGTCGAGGGGAGGACAGGGTTGTATAGCAGGGACGTTTTCCACATTGGAAACTTCAGTAGCACTGATGACAGGTCAGCTGGGTGCTCCATCAGGGCTAAAGCTTGGGGCAAGCTGAAATGTGAAAAACGTGTCTCCTGCTGGTAGCAATTTGTGACAAATCTGCCAAGGGATTAGCTGATGTAGCAACACCCAGGTGGTGGTGATTCAGGACCTAGAATACACCGTGGTTATTGGCAGAAACCTCTGGTATTTAATAGTATAACCAGAAATGTAGTAAATTGAGTGACCCCGCATCGGCAGATGAGGGTGAGTGAGGTGACCTAATAAGACCTTTCCCACCATTGATTCCTCTCATGTCTGATGGTGTAATGGGCCTTATGCCCTCCTGCAAAAGTCTTCTGACCTGGCGTCTCTGCACTGCCCTTCTCCAGCTCATCGGTCGGCACTTTCCTGCTGAATACAAAGGGGGCAGAATTCTGTCTGTATTCTAAAAACGGCAAATGAACAAAAGAGGAGAATGTTAGTTTCTTAAATCAATAGCTTCTAAAAGTTCAATCTTGCTGCCATGCTGGTTTCAAACCATTCCCCTCCTCCAACCTCCATATTTGATTGGACTTGAAAATTCCTCCTCGAATTCCTCCAGCATCTAGAGTTATGTGATTGAATCCGGTTTCAAATGGTAAGTTAGTAATTACCGGTTTCATCTAACTTGCTGTCCAAAGCCAGCTTTTCCCCTTGCTTAAGTAGTTTGTTGTAGTTATTTCAGCCATCAGGAGGCCCGATATTATGTCACCTTAGTGTAATGGGATCGGTTCTCAGTCTTCTGAGTATCATGTTAGACCCTTTTACATTTTCTATGAGCCTTCTATAGACGTCACTTAGCTGCAGTGGAAATACTACAAGTTAGCTTGTATGTACAGGATGATTGAAATAAGCAAGAAACTGGCAGGCTGATTAGATAGCAATCTCTCTTATACATTAGGATTCCATTAGCCCAGCCAAAACCAGATGAAAATCTTCCAATATGAAAACATTCAAAACCTGAACATCGGCAAGCCCAAAATATTTAAGTTTGATTCAGTGCCAAGCTTAGTTTAATGGCGTGGTACAGAAGGCTGGATTTTCCAGTGTGTGGCTCCCCATTACTGGATTACTTTAATGAAAATAAAAATAAAAAAAGCAAGTGAATCGAGGTGAAGCAGAAAATTAATGTGTTGGGACTGCTGCTGAGTATAGTGTCTTAAAGTGGAGGGAGCTGCAAAATTTAGTTCAGCTCTTGCTTTAAAATACTTCTGAGCTATTAGCTCATGGCAACAAGCAAGGAGGTGCACAATTGAATCATCTAAGCACTGCAATTCACACAGAACAGGGGGTAAAATTGTCTTTCTTTCTCTCTCTGCTATACAATATGGCAGATTATGGTCTGTGCTGCTAGACTGTGGTCATTATGGTTGTACTCTTATATTTATATATGAAAGTTTCTTTGCTCATGGCCACCTCCTTTCTTTCAATCTCCCATTCTTTCCTCAAAGGCTTTTCTCCCCTTCTCTTGAGGGGGTTTCTTGCCCTATTTTAGGCCTTCATTTTCTACCATTGTTTAGTATTTGATTCCCCTTTCCAGTCCTAAATCAACAATGCACTCATTCGTAATTTTAAGATCATGAGTAATCCCATCCCTCTTCTGCAAAACGCATAGGCACATGCTTAATTTAATGCCCGTATTTAAATCTTGTTGAAGTCCAATGCATGATTTTGAGCTTTCTTGAGCAGGGGCGTGGGATTCCTTACATGCTTAAGTGAAATACTTGGGTGCTTTAAATTAGGCTTGTAGTAGTGACTGGAAGGTTTGGATTCTTACATGGGCATTATTACGTTCTCTTGATTTTGAAACTTCTTGCAATGACATGCTATGGGCCAAATCCTGTTTCACTTGATGTGCCTGAGGAATACATATGCAGCTGCATAACTGCAGTTTGGCACTTCTCTGCAATTTGTGATTCAGGAAACAAGAGTCACTCAAGTCGGTGTGTGATGCTAGGTAAGTCATGAGATTTTAGGCAGGCATAAAACCACTCCTAGCAGGTGTTAGCTGAAGGGGGTTCTTGCTTTTTAGCTTAGTGGTCAGAGTATTTGCCCAGGCACAAGGAGGTCCAAGTTCTCCAGGGTATCCCACTGAATCACCCTTCCTCTGGCTTGACTTACTCATCCTTATGTGTATCCCTCTCTTGGATGTGAAGTGGAATGAGATTGGGCCTGTTGTGCTCCTCATACTTTTAGAGGCATCTGTGTCCCTGTATGTCATCTGGAAGAGTCCAAGCTTCTTGAAGTCCTTGGTCCAGGCCACAACTCTAGTCCACTGTGGGAACAATGCTCTATTGATTGGGGATTGGAGTTCGTAACCTGTAAAGTCTCTTCATATAGTTACATTAATCAGAAGAGGGTCACTTATAGGATAGATAAGAGGGAAAAACTCTGTATTTCTTTTTATCTATGAACTTTTCAGTGGATTTGGGAGTGTTCACAGTCATGGGGAAGGATGGCTTTTTAGTGATTTATTGGAACTAGGACCTTATCTTCAGAAGCTTCAGACTGCAAAGATTGATACAGTTTTTTCATCATTTTGTTTTTCAAATGAATGTCCACTGTGCACGTATGTGCGTGTGTGTCTCCTGCACTCTCTTTATTTCAGCCTTTTCTTGTTGCTCAGTAGAAAGTGACTGCTTGGGTTGAGAGCTAACGAAGTGCCATGGCAACTAATTGTTCTACTGTAATAAAAGCCTTACCGCTTCTGTCTGTCTGTCTGTAATGCTCCAGGCCAACCGCGCGTGCGCGGCCCAAAGCCTTACGACAAACAATCTGGTAGGCGGAGGTAAGGGCCGAGGCAGTTGGGGCCAGGCTGTGCTCACTGCTGCAAGGTGCGGGTGACCTGCTGTGCGGGGGTGTGGCTTGCTGCTGCAGGGGTGTGGCTTGCGACTACAGGGTGGGCATTCATGACGGGCATTTTGCTAGTTTACTTAAAAAAGCCTGCAGTAATGAAGCATTAATAATCCTGCTATCCCACTTTATGAGGCTATGGGCTAGGTTCTACAGGTCTTGCACTTCATTGTGATGAAAGAACTCCACTGTTGTTGAATAACACATAAATATGACATTTCTACTACTGCTGGTTTGCTCCTGATGGATCTTATTGATCAATGAAGACTAGTATTGTTACTGGAGAGCAATGTGCAAGCACTTCTCAGCCTGGGATGAACTATGCTGGGATCATAACTTACAGTGGGCCAAGTTACAAATAATAGCATATGCAAGGTTTGCGGTACAGCCCAGGGAGAACTTTAACAATAACTTCATTTTCTCTGGATTTGTGGGAGATTTTAAGGGCTTTCTTTGAAATGTTCATTGCCAGTAAAACTCCCACAATGCAGGTTGGGCTGGATGCAAGAATCCGATGGTCTGTTTTAGATGAAAGATTTGGAGAGATGAACATCATGTTCTCTTCTGTTCTTAAAATTCTGACTTTAATGGTGGAAAATATACATTTACAAACAAAACAACACTTTTTTTTGTTAAATACAAGCTAAAATATCAGCCCCACTGTCTTTATGCAAAGGTATCTCCCTTACCAAATCCTGTTTCACCAAGAATCAGTTAAATACTACTTATGGCCATGAGTGGGGATGTGGGGTTGCTGTGGGAAGAAAAACAGCGGCACAAGTTTGTGCCACTGCTTTTTGCCTGGGTGCATGCCCTTGCATGTGGGGGTAACACAGGGAAAGTGTTCTGGGTGGGATAGGGCAGTGGGTCCCAACCTTCTTAGACCACAGACTGGCAAACCACATGTAACCCAGGAACACCCAAGGGTGTGCCATCCTCAATTGGAAGAGATAGATGAGGCAGGTGACAGTACTGAGAGGAGGACATTGGTGATTTGAGTACAGGTTCCTCTTTCCTCTATAGAGTCAACTCCACACCAGAGCTCTTAACTATTTTACAATTTATTGAATTATAATACACATATTTTTTATTTTATATATATCTATATATATATATATAGATATATATATATATTTATATTATATATATGTAAATATTCTAATAGGTAACAAAAGAAAACTTTCCAAAAATATTCTTAGCAATATCTTTTAACAACACCAAAGGTATACAGATAAATATTTACAATACGATAAGTCAAAAACCCATTATACCAAACTAACCCAATTCCATAACATTGTGTACAACGTATTTATAATTATGATAACAATTATACAAAATATGAGGTGCAGTTTTACATAATATAGGGCATGTTTACTCCTGGATCCCAGCTAGCAAGGGGCACTTCCCCTTCTATGGGTCTAGCTGGGAGGGAAATTTCCACCCGGGGCTTCCCTCTGGAGGGAGGGGGTTGCCTTATTTCAGGAATGCCTGCCCTGCGGGACCGACTCCGCCAGCAACTTACAGTTTTCCTTGAGGAGCCGTCAACCAGGTCTCAGAGCACTTCGCTCAATCAGAGGCCCCACCAGCGTTGTCTGGGTCACTCCAAGACCTCCCCTCCTGGCCCTGTGCCCCGCTTTGGGCACCGAGGGTTCTTCCAACTCTCGTCGGGGGGAACCTAGCAGCTGCTGGCTGGGTTTACCTAGCCTTATGCCTAGGCCTCCCCTTTCCTGAGCCCTGCTCTAGGCTCTGGGGCTCTTTTAGTTCTTTGGCCGGGCCACACCGTGGGGCTCCAATTATCTGGCTTATGCCGGGGCTAACCTGAGCAGCCTCAAGCGGCTCCCAGGGCAGGTTCTCCATGTGCTGGACTGTACACTGCGTAGAGCCCAAGCAGCCTCGAGCTGCTCCCAGGGCCGGCTCTCCGTGTGCCGGTCTGCACGCTGCTCTGTCCAGCCCTCTGCTGAGGATGCAGGCTCGAGCTGCCTCGATGTGGCTCCCAGAGCCTGAGCACCATGCGCTGGGCTGCACACCGCTGGGGTGAAGAAGTGATCCTGTGGAGGCTCTTCTCTCTCCAATGTCCCTTGCCATTTCTGCCCAGCATGCTGGGCTTTTATCTACACCAGAGGCCCCGCCCCTGAAGTCTGCCAGACCTGCAAAGCGCAGTCTTCAATCAGGTCCAGGGGCTTCTCACCTCCTTCCCCCCCAAGCAGGGGCAGGACAAGTCCCTCCCAGCTGTTACCTGATTGGTAGAAATGTTCCACCAATCCAAAGTGTCCTTCTCTAAGCCGGGCTTGCTGGGCAAAAGCGGCGAGCCCACCACACACAGACCAGAAGTGACTGTGGACCAGCAAACTGTGGACCAGCATACTGCAGTCCAGAAGTGATCAGCATACTGTGGACCGGCAGCCAACCCTTCATGGCCTGGTACTGGGCCGTGGCCTAGTGGTTGGCATCCTCTGGGGTAGGGGAGGCTGGGGCTTCCCGGGGTAGCAGTGGTGGCAGTCTGGCAGCTGGGAGCCTGACTGGCAGCCAGGGTGTGGCTCTGGCCAGCCGGGTGTTCAGTCTAGTGGCGCACACTCCTGCCATGTGCACCACGCTGCTTTTTTTTGTGGCACTTTTTTTTTTTTTTTGACACTGGGATTTCCTGGTTTGCAGCATCACAAACCACATGTGTGCGCTTATCTGGACGTGCGCTATGTGTCTAATGTAGTCACATGCGAGGCATTTTATAGCACTCCCATAGATTTTGGATCCTACTCTGTGCAGATAGACTTGTCCTCCTAGGCAGGCTCAAAAGGGATAAACTATGGCAATGTCTGCTTGTTGTCCCTGAAAACGTAGCTGGAGAAAAGCCATATGAATTGGTGGTTTAGAGAGGGAGGAGGAGAGTGCTCCCATCTTTTGACTCCGTATCTTAGTTACTAGGGCACTTGTTTGGGGAGTGGAGCACCCAGCTCCTAGGTCCTTGATCCTCTGAGGGTTTGAACTTGTTGTCCACTTTCTAAAGTGCCCTGATCATTCGGTTATGGGATAGGCAGGGCCAAGAGCATTCTCCGTGCATCCTGTTGAAGCTGGCTGATTGGTTGGACACAGGGATCCTGTTTTTTTCTGATTTTAAAAAAATCTAAATTTCTCTGATTTTAACACCCCTCCCCCCCCAAATAAATCCACATTTTCCCATGATTAAAATACTATATATTATTTGGATTGATATGGCATTTTCCAACAGTGAAAAAATCAGGAGGCCAGGAGGAAAGCAAGTCAGAGGCAGCTTGGCTCAGGGTGCTGGGCACTGCACTGGGAGGGAGGAGGCAGGGTTTGGGACTCTGCCACCATTGTGTCGCATCCCTTTTGCATGCAATTGTCATAAGTGGGCCACTGTGCACAGCCAGGGTCATCCTCTGTAAGTGAGGGCCAACCTTTATCGCAGGCATGCTGCAAGCTAAGGCCTGCACTTTCCCTGAGTGCCACTCTAATCCCAGAAGCTGTGAGAAGTTCAAGCATGTTTCTGAAGACAGTCTTCTGAGATTTTAGCTCCTAAAGTAGAAGAAATTGCTGGCCTAGACATAATCACACTCTATTTTCAGGGCAGAATGAGTTAATATCTGATGTAGATTAGGACAAATGAGTACTCTGAGGTAGCAGAGGTGGAACAGGTGATATCACCTTAAAGGGAAATGTTTGGAAGCCCTTTGATTTTAATGAGAAGAAACAGAGACCCTGAGATAAGCATCACTGCCTTGGGGACGGGGAGGAAGGAAGATGGGCTGAAGCAAGGAGGAGGAAGTTCAAAGGACAAATTTTACAGTGATCCTAGGCAGAATGAGCTGTGTGATAAATGCCTCTTTGCAATCAGTCAGGTTAGAAGCTTGACTCTGTCACTTTGTAAACCAGTCATTTGGCTGCATTTTGCAAACTTTACACATTTTAACTCCTTATCTCTTCCTTATATGTAATTTCTTATCCATACAGCCATCCCCTTTCTCCATTCATGTTGAGCCATTTGCAACTCATCCCTGTTGTGAAGGTTTATTAAAAAAATCATATTAACGTATGTACCGTATTTCACCTGAATCCAAGATTACTTCAAATTTAAGATGACCCCCCATAATTAGGTAATTAGAATAATTAGGTTCTGTAAATGGAAAATGTATGAACATGTTATCATTTTCCATGTATAGAATTGAATTATTGGAGGGTCATTTAAAATCTCTCTCCCCTGCCACTGCAGTGGTGCAAGCAGCAGTGGTGGTGAGGGGGGGTGCAGATGGCTGGGGGGCAGGCAGCCCACACCACTTGTCCCCCCTGCAGCCTATATCTTGTTTGCTCTATACCTGTTCCCCACAGCCTCTGCCCTTTCCTGCAGCCTGTGCCCCCTGGCCTGCAGCCTCTGTCCCACTGCAGTCTCTGCTCCCCACTTGCTTTGCACAGCATCTTCTCCCTCCCCCCTGCAGCATCTGCCTCCTGCCTGCCCCCTCACAGCCTTTGGCCCATGAAAAAGTTCAGACAGATGATGGTAGAAACCCCCTTTATGGCCTCCTGTCTCTTACTATCATCCATCTGAACTCTTTTACCCTTGCATAATTCCCTTCCATGCTCTGTGCTTTGCTCAAGCTATTTTACAAATTATTCAAGGAGGAAGAAATGTTTTTTTTTCCTGGGCTCTGCAGGTAACCAGGAGAAACCCTTGAAGCAAGGAAATGTTACAGTAAAATATGGTGTATCAAGTACTATACACTCATTAAGAGTTCAAGAGGCGGAGGAATGAACAAGGGAAAAATCCTTGTCCAGAAAGGGCTAGCACTGCTACCCTGCACGACTTTCTTTACTTGCATAGACACAACTGTAGAATTCCCTTCAATCTAAACTTAAAACATATCCTCAAAACATAAACTCACCTCAGGAACCCTGGGATATTGCAAGGTTGACATCCTAGTGCAAAACCACTTCAATGCTTGGCCACCCGATGGCACCCAGAAGCTGTGTCTTACTTTGAAACCACTTTCTGGAGCTGTATCATTGAAAGCATTGTGCTGCCCTTCCTGTGCAAACTGTGCATCTGAGACCTTTATTCCTTATACCTTGACTTTTTAAATCTCCTTCTCATTAAGGACCACCAGCTAAACGCAGCACAGGAGTTGGTTGTAGGCTCACCATAGCTGGTCCATACCCACTGCTTCTTGCCATCTGTATGAGAGCACTTGGGGCTGGTCCCACAAGCACGGTTTGTAGTTTGCCAAGGTTCATGCTTCTGCCAGTTCAGGCCTGACACTGTTGCTAGTCATTAATGGTATGAGTGAAATGCCAGATGGCCATGCTGGGCATGGGGTGGGTGAGGCAGGTGGAATTGTCATTCTACTGGAACTGGAATATTGCTGCACATGGGCTTACCTCTGCTTTTAATGGTACTTTGGTCATTTTTTATCCTGGCTTTCTGTTGACTTCATATATAATTTGTGTTGAAGACATGGCAGTGCATGAGAGCTGTGGTGTGGTTATGTGAAGCCTGTTTCATTCCTAGTTAGGCCTAAGAACAAAGACCTAGTATGGTAAAACTAAGTAGAATTAGGCCATCTGTAGTCCCTCTGTTTGCTCAAAAGCCAGAGACGGCAACCATTTCTGATGAATATTATAGACCTGGGCCTAATATCAGATCTGGATCCAAACTTTTGCTAGGTTCAAGGAGTCTTGATTCCTTCTCAGGGATCTCAAAGTCAGTTCTTGATCCCTTCTCAGGGATGTGAAAGCCAAAGACTGGAAGAGAGCCAATGCTGTGCCCATCTTCCAGAGGGGTAGAGAGAGGACCTGGGCAACTATACGCCAAGTAGCCTAACTTCTAACCCAGGGAAAATCCTGGAAAAATTAATCAAGGAGTGCAATATGCTTGCAGAAGTTAGGATTCTGAAGAACAGCCAGCATGGCTCTGTCATGGGCAGGTCTCGTCTTACCAACCCAATCTCCTTCTATGACCAAGTAACTCACCACCTGGATAAGAGAAAGGGGGTTGACATTGTATACTTAGACTTCCAGAAGGCCTTTGATCTGGTATCCCATGATGTTGTCATAGGAAAATTGGAGGATTGCAGGCTTAACTGCTCGACACTTAGATGGGTAGGAAGCTGGATGCCGGGTAGGACCCAGAGAGTTCTCATGTGTCATCCTGGTGAGAAGTGGCCAGTGGTATCCCTCAGGAGTCCGTGCTTGGACCAGTGCTTTTCAACACCTTTGTCAATGATTTGGACGTGGGGGTGAAGAGCTCACTGGCCAAGTTCATGGATGACACCAAGTTATGGGGGAGTGTGGTCACACTTGAAAATAGGCTGCAGATACAGGTGGACCTAGACAGCCTTGCAAGTTGTGCGGATCGGAACAAGATTAAGTTCAACATTGAGAAGTGCAAAGCGTTCCACCTGGGGGTGAACAATCCCCAACATACTTACAGGTGTGGTGGTGCCAAACTGACCAGCACCAGGACTGAAAGGGACGTAGGGGTAATAATAAGCCATCGCATGAACGTGAGCTGGCAGTGTGATGCTGTTTCCAGCAGGGCAAACAATACTCGGCATGCATCAACTGATACATCTCAAGCAAGTAAGTGATTCTTCCACTTTACTCAGCATTGGTGAGACCGCAGCTGGAGTACTGTGTCCAGTTCTGGGCACCGCACTTCAACAAGGACATGGAAAAGCTTGAGAGAGTCCAGAGAAGAGTCACCCATATGATCAGAGACTTGCGCAGCAAGCCATGCTAGGAAAGGCTGAGGGACTTGGTAAAAAAGTCCCTTTTCAGCCTAAAAATGAGAAGGCTGAAAAGGGACTTGGCAGTAGCTTACTGCTATATCAGGGGAATACATCAAGGGCTCTGTGAACAACTTGAACACCAGGGCACCCGTGGGGAAAACTAAGAGTAAAGGCCACTAACTCCTGGAAGATTGTTTCAGGCTTAATACTAGGAAAAACTTCTTCACAGTCAGGGTGTCCATACTGTGGAATAAACTCCCCCCAGAGGTGGTACAATCACCTACCCTGGAAATCTTCAAGAGGAGACTGGACAGTCACCTTGCTGGGGTCACCTGAACCCAGTTATCTTTCTTGCCTATTGCAGGGGGGCTGGACCCGATGATCTTGCAGGGTCCCTTCCAGCCCCTTACAGTCTATGAGTTCTCTCCAGAAATGACTTTTCTTACCATAGGAGCCCTAAAAACTTTTGGGGTAGAACACCAATATACACAACAAGGCAGGTTCAGATAAGGGTTGGAATGAAAATAGGGGTGATTTACTTCCTCTTTGAGAAGAATAATTGCTAGGAAGTGTAAAGTTAATGTCAGAATTTAAACTGTACAGATTAGAACCTGGTCAGAAAATGATGCTTAACAGGAGGGATTTTTGGTCTGGAGAACCTAGGTATAGAGTTTAAGGCCTAGATGTCCAGGAGTGTGTAGGTGTCCAGACCACATTGATTTACATGTGAATTAGGTGCCTAAATCTCTTTGAGGGCTGGGGCCTGAGTGATTTGGCCAATGTCGCACAGGAAGTCCATGGCAAAGCAGGGTATGGAACTTGTTCCCAGATGACCTAGCTTCCTTACTCCTATTACTGTCTGGTAGTTCTTCACCTAGTGTAGATAGGGGTGAAGGTCTTTTTATTTGAGGTGTTTCCTCTCAGATTCTCAAAGGGATGTGTTGTGTTTCTGTCATTTTATTCCTTTTGATTCTGAGAGGGACCACTTTCCTAGTCATCCATTTTCTCCCCATTAGCCATCTCGTTGCATCGCATTGCAGACTTTCCTTTCTCTCTCCCCTCAAACATCAACTGAGTTTTCAAAGCCCTTCTTTACCTATCACCTCTCTCCCTATCATCTTGTGTCCCATACTGAGCTTGATTCCCACAGTAAGTTGGCCCATGATGCCAGTCTTTGTTGAGCACTTCTGAAACAATCAAGCAAGAACATGGTCTCTATTCATCTGCATTTTCTTTCACCCTACTCCTTACCTGAGTGCGGGGTGGGGAAGAAGTTCCCCATTAAAAAATTTGCAAAGCCACTTCATTGTTCTCCCTCAGATCCCTCCTTGAAATTTTCCTTTGCCATGATGCCAACAAAACACTCGGGTGCTGCTACAACTGCCTATCAGGCCGACCAGTTTTCCTTCATTGGTTCCTTGGTCTCTGTTCATCTATATTGTCATTTTTTCTTTGTACAGCACGTAGCATTGTGGGGTCCTGGTTCATGATTAGGGATACAAGGCTCTACAGTAAGAGAAATAAAAAATAGTTAATAAACCTATTCCAGCCTAAGTTGTTATGAGTAGGGGTCTACCCAACTCGAGGAGATGGCTGGCTGATTTTGTAGGCAGATCCCTGGGCTGGCCACCATGTTCATGGCCTTGTTGTGGCGGAGCTGCTCCATGCCTCTGATTGGTGAGGGGCCCTGGTGGCTCTGTCCCTCACCGCTAATTGGTTTTGAGGGCTGTCCATCAGGCAGGTGCTGATTGGTGGAGAGGAGTGGGGCCACACGACAGGCAGGTCTCTCAGCCAGTCAGCAACAAGGGGTGGGGGGGCAGCCATCTTGGGCTCCCCTTCATGCTGGAAGCCCCCCTCTCCCCTTTCCACCCCAACAGGCTGAGCGGTCAGGCTGCAGCACCAGGAGGACTGTTGGCTTCCTCTGGGGAATCAGCATTTTATTTTCAGTAAGCTTTTTTGCAAAGAACCCATCAAAATTGTGGAGCCTGCCATTTTTCACAGGGCCTGCCCAATTTTGCGTTTTCCACGAAAAACCTGCAATTGTGATTTTGGTAGTTTCCTAGTTATAAGGAATGACCCACCATTTTATACCCAGGTTTACATACAAATCTGTCACCCTTCCCTTTTAACAATTCATATCTGAAATGCGGAATCATAGAACATTATGCACTTTTTCTTATATCTTTTATCCTCCATTTTCCCCTCCATGTCATGTCCCATGTTCTACACCAGCTGAGTTGAAAAAGGTGCATGTCCATGGAAAGTGCACGCTCTTCTTTGAAGAAGAGAGACAATTTTGTAGGTGGATTTACATGGTTGTCAAGCTACATTATCTGCTCCCAGTAGAATAACTCGGGCCTAACTCGTGTATAAGTGCCTGTCCACAATAATTACTTTATTCCATGCCCTACTTAACTGAATAATTCTCCATCCCTCAGCCTGTTCCAGGCTGCTCAGTTTTCTCCTTCACTTTCTTCAATAAAGCCAAGCTAAGACTTTTGAATGCCAGCACTGTATAAATTAAGATTGGCAGAATATTTACACTGTGGAGATGTGACAGTGACTGTAGTGAAAACCAAACCTCTTGTTGCGTTATAAGGATAAATTTGACTTGCCCCTAACTTTACCAATCTGCCTAAACATTATCATACCAGGTTGTTTGCTAAAGTAGAAATGTTGAGGGTGAACTTTGAGGCAGATAAGAGGGAGAGAGACAGAAGAAAGTTAAGGGTCCTTGAAATACCATATATCTGTGTTTCCATATATTCCAATTTAGTTTTCTATTAGGTTTGAACATCCAGGTTTATTGTTCTTTGTGAATCTAGATGTTGATGATCTCTGAAGAGCTCTGACATCAGCAACTGGTAGATATATACTGCTTCAGTTCCACCTTAGTGGTTTTATCTTGAGAAAATAATGTACTGGGACCCTGTTTGTTAAATGGGGTTGGTGTTCACTTTAGTATCTGCCGAGACCAGCAGACTAAGGTAACGAACAGAAATGGTTCTGTACTTGAAGATTAGTCTGTACAGAGTAGCAGAGCTTATTTTCATGTAAGTCTGCAGGCTGCACTTGGAGGAATGTCTCAATAGCGAGTGGCTGACACTTCATTCATTAGTTACTCTAACTCCTCAAAATTGAGGTTAACACCAAAAACATTGACACCTTAATAGTAACTAATTTGTGCCTTTAGGCTACTGAAAATTGCTGGCAACTTTTTAAAGTGCTCATTAGATTGACTTTAAGGGAGACATTTAAGACCATGATCAATTAAGGTAAATTTGCACGGGCTATGTATTTATTGCCATGTCTATTTTTTTCTTTATTGTACAAGGTGACCCTGCTTTCTTTAACAGTTCAGTATTTCCTTTACTGGTTTATTTCAAACAATAACCAAACTTGTCATTGCTGTGTGAGTACCATCACCCCAATGTTTACCAGCTGCCCTTGATTCTTTTTCTCCAAGTTTATGAGAAGTGAACAGGAAATTCTCTGGGATTTGATTAATCCCCATGCCTGTGATTTCTCTGAACATGAAAGGGACATAAGGAATGTGGGGAAAATTAGCTGGTAATTTTGGGAAAGCCATCAGAAGGTAGAAGCCTTCTGCAGTGGAGTCTTTTGCATTTATTTGCCACCAGTGCTTGGGCCTTTGGCAGGACTGGGGTTCGTGAGATGGTATTGAAATGGAATAATACGGCACCGAGTCTGTCCAACGTGTGCATTAGTAGCATATGGATGTGTACCCCGGTGGGCTGGATGTATCCTTAGCCACCCAGAAAGTGTATCATTATTACACTGATATTATGGCAATGCCTGGGGGCTCATGGAAGATTGGGACAGTTTGTGCCATGTGTGCACGCAGAAAGAGAGTCTTCACTATTAAGAGCTTATAGTCTAAATTAGGCCTACCCAACTGGTGGCCCAGAGGCTGCATGAGTCCCCTGAGAGGTCAATTTATGTCCCCCTGGGGTTACTCAGCCACTGCTCTTCCCATAGCTCCTGCTGCAGCAGCAACTGGGATCCCCAGGTTTCCTTGTCTTCCTCTGGCTTCTGCTTCCTGTGCTTGCCCCAGGGAATGGTGCAGCATGGCAGGGCAAAGCACATCACCACAGGACCAGGGGAGCCTGTGACCTGGGACACCTGTGTGGTGCAACAGGGGCACAGCAGCGAGGGAGCTGAGGGTGAGAGCTGGGGCACCTGCAGGCATGGTGCAGTGGGCGGTGGGGAGGGGGGAGCCTGTGTGTCACTGCCCTGGGGGACCTGTGGATCACATTGGTATGACCTATGTGGTCTGGGGGGGCTGTGGCCTTCTCGGTGCACCCTGCACCACGTGTTAATTTGCTGGTGTGGCCCTTGGCCACTTAGAAGTTGGATAGCTGTGACCTAAATAGCAACCAGAGAGTGAGTGAGCAGCGGCAGCAACCAAGGCAGTTTGCAAGCAGTTTGCTGGGAGCAAGAGGAGGAAGGAGAAGAGGAAGAGGAGCCAGAGACTGGGCACCACGCCCTGCTCTGGGAAGATAAGTGATCCAGGTTCGTCTGTGTGTTTGCCTTGCTGAGTGTTTGCTCGGTTTGCTTTGTGTTTGGGTGTCTGCTCTGACTGGCTGGGGGTGATGCTTGCTGGGGGACTGCTGCCTGCATCTGACAAAAGCCCTAACGAGGGGGTGGAGCCAGGCCAGGTCCAGGAGGGTTATAAAGGGGCTCCCTGAGTGACCAGGGAGTGAACAACCAGGGGCAATGAACAGGACAGTTCACAACTCATTTCACAGGGCAGCCTGCTGCCCCTTTCTTTGAAAGGTAGCCTTTAAGGTAAGCTCTTTCCTTAGTTCCTAACCTACATACTTTTAGCATAAGTAGCTAAAACACAGCAGTTAGACCAATAGTTAAACAAGGGGCTTAATTAAAGTCCAGAATGAGGGGGAGTTTGCTAGGGAGTTTGCCTGGAAACTCTCTCCCTCACCTTCCTTCATGGTAAGTGTGGTGGGAGGAAGCAGGTTAGCAGGGAAAAGGGAACCTTTCAGGACTAAGAAGCAGCGTATAGGGGACTTTACTAAGGAAGGCCTGCTTGGAGAGTGGCAGGAAGAGAGAGGCAGCAGATTTAAAAGACCCAGAGAGATGAATGGATGACATTGCAATACCATAGCCACTGCCATTGCCACTGCCACTCTGCCTTTCCTTGCACCTGTGAGGTGTCTGTCCAGGCAGGACCACTCACCATCAAGGTTTCCATCCAGGTCCAGGTTTGGCATCGTGAAGACTGTGGCTTGCAGATTCCTTCTAGTGTCAGCGAGGTGGTGGGAGTAGCTGTGAAGTCAGCGGTGCCTCCTGGTGCTGTCCCTTAGGGAGGAGGCAAGATCGCTACAGGAGGAGGTGACGAGGCTCCAAAGCAACCTCCACCATGAGGACTTCATCAGGAAACCTCTAGGACTGTGGAGGAAGGACTGCCAGAGGCAGCACTAGAGAAGGGAGAGAACATGGGCTCCCAAGAAGGTGGAAGCTGATATCTTGTGACTTCTGGCAGCAAACAGAAATCTTCATCTCTACCTGCAGCAGGTTGCCTGGAGAACAGATATGGATCCCTAGCAAGAGAGGAGGAGGAGCATGTTTTGTGGGAGGCCAGGCCAGGCAGATTGGGAGGATCAAGACCACTGGCACTAAGAGGAAGCAATGGGTGGTGGTGGTGGTTGGAGACTCCCTTCTGTGGGGGATGGAGACCTGTTATCTCGGGAGATCTGTTGCTTACCTGGAGCCCAGATCTGAGATGTCAGGTAGGGATTACCAAGACTCATCTGGCCCTCTGACTACTACCCCATGATGCTTATCAGGGTGACCCTGGGCAGATCAAAAGTGACTGCAGAGTTTTGGGTGCAAGGATGAAGGGGACGGGGCCTCGGGCTGTGTTCTCAATCCTTCAGGTCAAGGGGAAGGGCCTGGGAGGGAGCAGACACATCCTGCAGATCAACGCATGGCTGCACGGATGATGGGCTTTGGCCTCTTTGAGCACAGAGTGTTGTTCCAAGAAGGATTGCTAGGAAGAGATGGGATCCACCTGATGAAGAGCATCTTTGCAGAGAGGCTCGCTAACCTTGTGAGGAGGGCTTTAAATTAGGTTCAATGGGGGATGGAAACCAAAGCCCTGAAGTAGGTGGGGAAGTGGGTGACCTGGAGGAAGAGCAAGCAGGGGAGGCCTTCTCATTCTTTCTGAGAAATCAGGGTAATCAGCTAGTTACTTTGGGTGTCTGTACACGAATGCACAGAGCCTGCGAAACAAGCAGGAAGAATTGTAAGTCCACATCACAGTTCCTTGACTGTGTGAGACTGGAATAACAGACTTGGTGGGAGCTTGCATGAGTGGAGCACTGTTATGGAAGGGCATAAGCTCTTCAGGAAGAATAGGTAGGGAGAAAAGGAGGAGGAGTTACTCTTTATATAAAAGAGCTGTATGATTGCTCAGAGCTGATGGGTGCGATCCCCTGGGAGGCCAGTCTGAAGGGGGAAGGAGTCCAGGAGAGCTGGTTGTACTTTAAAGAAACCTTACTGAGGGCGCAGGCATGAGCCATCCTGATGCACAGGAAGACTAGCAAGTATGGGAGAAGCAGTGAACTCTTCAGTAAGCTAAAACACAAAAGGGAAGCTTACAAGAAGTGGACATGTGGACAAACAACTAGGAAGGACTATAACAATATTGCTTGTGTGCAGGGATGAACTCAGGATGGCTGAAGTGCAATTGGACTAGCAGCTAGCAAGGGATGTGAAGGGTAACAAAGGGTTTCTGCAAGTATATTAGCAACAAGAGAAAGATCAGGGAATGTGTGGGTCTCTTACTCAATGGGGCACACAACTTAGTGACAAATGATGCAGAAAGGCTGAAGTACTCAATGCCTTTTTTACCTCCCTCTTCACAGGCAAGGTCAGCTCCTAGACTACTGCATCTGGTGGCAGGGTTTTAGGATGAGGTGAGCAGCCCTCAGTGGTGAAAGAACAGGTTAGGGACTATTTAGAAAAGCTGGATATGTATAAGTCCATGGGGCCAGATGCAGGGCAATGCCTGTGAGGCTGTTGAGGGAGTTGGTTGATGTGATTGCAGAGCTGCTGGTCATTACCTTTGAAAACTTGTGATTAGGAGAGGTCCCAGATGATTGGAAAAGGGCAAATAAGTGCCAGTCTTTAAGAAAGGTAAGGAGGAGGATCTGGGGAACTATACAGTCGTCAGCCTCACTTCAGTCCCTGGAAAAATCATGGACTAGGAACTTGGGGAATCCATTTCCAAGCACTTGGAGGAGAAGAAGGTGACTAGGACCAGTCAGCAAGGATTCATCAAGGGCAAGTCATGCCTGACCAACCTGATTGCCTTTTTGATGAGATGACTGGCACTGTGAATGTGGGGAGGGTAGTGGACATGATATACCATAACTTTAGCAAGGCTTTTGACCCACAGCATGCTTGCAAGCAAACTAATGAAGTTTGGGTTGGATGAATGGACTGTATGGTGGATAGAAAATTGGCTAGATTGATGGGCTCAAACAGTAATGATCAATGGCTCAATGTTTAGTTGACAACCAGTAGTACCAAGTGGAGTGCCCCAGGGGTTGGTCCTGAGGCCAGCTTTTTTTTCAATAGCTTTATCAATAACCTCAAGATGGCATAGCGTGCACCCTCAGCAGATTTGTAGATGACACCAAGCTGGGGAGAGTAGTAGATATGCTGGCAGATAGGGCTGGAATTCAGAATAGACAAATTGGAGGACTGGATCAAAAGAAGTGTCATGAGATTCAATAAGGGCAAGTGCTGAGTCCTAAGCTTCAGATGAAGTAATCCCATGCACCGGTACAGGCTGGGGACTAACTGGCTAAGCCGCAACTCTGCAGAAAAGGACCTGGGGGTTACAGTGGATGATAAGCTGAATATGAGCCAAGAGCGTGTGCTTGTTGCCAAGAAGGCTAATGGCATACTGGGCTGCATTGGTAGGAGCGTCACCAGCAGATCAAGGGAAGTGATTATTCCCCTCTATTTGGGACTGGTGAATTCACATCTGGAGTACGGTGTCCAGTTTTGGGCCCTGACTACAGAAAGGATGTGGACAAACTGGAGACAGACTCCAGCAGAGGTCAACAAAAATGGTTCAGGGGCTGGGACACATGACTTCTGAGGGAACTGGGCTTATTTAGTCTAGAGAAGAGAGGACTGAGGGGGGATTTGATAGCAGTCTTCAACTACCTGAAGGGGGGTCCAAAGAGGATGGAGCTGGACTGTTCTCAGTGGTGGCACATGACAACAAGGAGCAATGGGCTCAAGTTGCAGCAAGGGAGATTTAGGTTGGATATTAGGAAAAACTCTCACAGGGAGAGTGATAAAGCACTGGAACAAGTTACCCAGACAGGTGGTGGAATATCCATCCTTAGAAGACCCAGGTAGACAAAGTTTTGGCTGGGATGATCTAGGTGGGAATAGTCCTGCTTTGAGCAGGGAGTTTGACTAAATGACTTCCTGAGGTCCCTTCCAACCCTATGACTCTAGGAAGTTACGATTCTAAATAGACAAGGCCAGACAAAAGGCTATTAGCCCATTTTACACAGGGGGAGTTAAAATAAATTGAGATCTGCTAATTGTTCAAAGTTACACCAGAGGCCTGTGAAAAGGGCAGAAAACCGAGAAACAATGCTCCCAATACAAGGCCTTTCCTGCACGATCACTGCTCCTCACCAGTAGCACATGAATGCATGTTCTGGAGTGGTTTATTCCTATAAATGGGCCCTGCTCTAAATGTACATTCTTTCCTCGATGTCATTAGTTTTCTGAGGGCAGCGCAGGCAACATTTCCTTTTGCTATGGCCTGTAGTTTCTTCTGCAAAGCACTTCTGTGCTATCAGCCTCAGTTTGGGAAGGAGCAATTTAAAACTCCTGCATATTTCTCCAAAGCCTCACCACAAACTGCCTGTCTTCACCACGAAGTCCCCACAGGCATCATTGTCCTGCCTCTCCACATTTCTTTTCCTCCTATGCCTTCTGTTTAGCCACAGTGATTTTTTTTTTTTTTTTGGTCTATTCCTGCTTGCCCCCAAAAGTGATGAAGCTCGTGGGAGATGGTGCACACGAGTGTTATTAGCCAAAAGGTCTCATCAGCATGTGACGTTAGATAAGCTTCAACTATGCTCTCCTAGAATCATGGTGCTATGGCTGCTATCTTGGCTGATACCCTGGAGATTAAATTGCGGACCTCCAATGTAGTAACGTGTACTGTTACCGTTTGAGCTAAAAAGCCAAACTTCTGTAGCTGGGGCTTTTACAGCTTCTGATCCCTACGGGTTGGGCACAGAGACACCCCATCTCAGACCATCACCATGTGTTATGAAAGTACTTAGAGATAGGTATTGGTACTAGCCCTTCCTTTGGGCAGGAAACGCTTTTCTGAGACAAGACATTTTCTAATACTTTGCATCAGCTATTTTTAAATGTCTCCAGGGACAGGGCTTCCAGCACAGCTGTCAGGACAAGTTCCCAGATATTCATCTGGCATTCGATTCTTTAATACCACACTGGAGTCATCTAGGCTCCACACTGAGCCCTGTATGCGACCCTACACGATAAATGCCCCTTCAAACGAGCGCTTCAACTACTGTTAACAATTGCTTTATTTCTTACCCTCTCCTAATGATTGTTTAGCCAAGCTGTGCATGTTCACTTCCTTTAATCTTTCCTCGTAAATCAACCTGTCCAGCTGCCTGGTTGCCTTTTTTCTGCCCTTCTCCAAATCCCCTGCAATTTATCTATAACTTTTAACAAATGCATGGAACAAGCTTATGATTTTCTTTCCCCGAGGCAGGCGGCAAGTTGCCATTCACTGGCCTTATCTTAGCAACCACAGGGATTCTGATATTGCACAGTGCCACTCACAGGTAACTGGGAAGAACAGCACAGTCTTTCCTGTTGTGGTTCAGCTATAGGTTTTCAGTCATTTTCTCTCACTTGTAAGACTTAGTTCAGTGCAAATGTTCACCAACTGTGGAAGATTGCAGATCATTTATTTTCCTACGTGGTTGTCTACTCAGCCACATTACTAAGGATTGGGACCCTGAATACACCTGGAAATGAATAATGCAAACTATGATAATAGCCATACCACATCCCTTCAGAGGATATTTAACTCAATTCCTAACTTATACAGCCATCTCTTTTTCCCCCTCTAAAATGCCTCTGAACAGCTGCTTTATAGGAGTAAAAAACCCTGGAAGCTATTTGATGCAAGTGAATGGTCCTGAGGTTGAGTGGATGGCTTTGAAGCCTCAATCAGTGGAGGGAGGACTTTTATGCGGCTCCATTTGGAATCCATCAGGATGCTTCCTGGTTGGGCAAAGGTGGTCTCTTGAGAGAGACGGGAAGCTCTGAAAGCTAGTTGCTGGCTTGGGGAACAGATATGATGGAATATTTTGCAGCTCTGACATGCACTATAGAGAGGCAAGGATTTCTTAGGGTGATATTTTTTTAATGGGCCAAGTGTATAGCTGGGGTAGAATTAGACAAGCTTTTGAATGCAAGACATTCTTCATCAGGCCTGCCTTGCATTCAAACGTTCAATCCCCAGGTCTGACAGGATAAAAAATGTCTTGCATTCAAAAGCTTGTCTAACTCTATCCCAACTGTGCAGTTGGTCCAGTAAAAGCTATCTCCCTAAGAAATCCTTCCCTCTCATAATTTCTGGACTATCATGGTTACAGTATCACTCTTGTACTACCATGCACTGTAAAGGAAATTGAGACCTAACTACTGATACTCCTAATCAAACTTTTGTTGTAATGTTGACACTATTTCCTCAAATATTCAAAATATAATTATACACACAATTTTTAATGTAGTCCAGATAACAACTTTGTAACCTGAGAAGGCGGAAAAATCGGTTGTTAAATGTTTTCTGCTTCATTTTTGTTGTTATTTGCCAGCATGGTCCAGTGCCAGAGGATGGGGTCAGAACAACTTGGCTCTATTCCCTGCTCCATGATCCAAGAAAAGTCTCTTCACCTCTGTGTGCCTCTGTCCATTGTTTGCCAGCGTAGTCTTATAGACTAAATACTTCAGAGCTAGGACCATCTCTAACTAAGTTTGAACAGTGTTCATCTAAACTTATTTAGATCCTCTAGGTACGACTGCACTACTCCTTGCAATTTTTCAGGAACCTTATTTTCAAAATAGATGGACCATATATTACGATGCTCGTTTATCACATATTCTTCATGATGGTTCACTAGCTTATGAATCACTGATTGTCCAACATCTCCTTTTTGTCTAATGTAGTGTAGTTTACAATTTCTTCTAAAAAGATGTATTATTGTAAGCAGCATGATTAGGCACAAAAGAAAACTAACATTAACTTTTCTCCCCCCCTGCCTTAAAACAAAACGAAACCCAAACCTCACAGCATTTAGCCCAAGATTTCACAATAACGCTTACAAATTTCTTAACCTGTCATGCAGTGATCAAAGGGTCCAGCTTCCGTTGCAGTAAGGCCGCGCTTGATTTCCCATAAAGAAGAAAGGCAAACATTCTCCCCCATGTGATTAAACATTATTAAAACCTTCTGTGCGTGTCTCATGTGTCAGGTAGAGTGGGGCCAGAGGAGCTCACAGTCCTACTTCTCCTTATTGTCAGCTGGCGTTGAGTTGGCTACTCAGTAAATTGGAATAGGAATGTGTGTAATGTGAATTTCCTGTCAGTTGCGAAACGTTTCGCAGTCTCTCCTAGTGCTAACAACCAACCCATTTCTTTCCCATCCCCATCTCCTTTATCTCCTAACTGCAGTTAATTAGAAGTGTAACTGACAGCAAAGAAAATGGAGGCAAGAAAGGGATGGATGTATGTTTGTGTTTTTAAGTTTACTTGTTTCTGCTGAACATGGCCCTGGTTGTGATTCTCTCTTAGCGGCTGCCATGTACATACATATGTTCACATTTAATTTCCAGATGCTGAAGCTGGCTTCTAAGAGCAGTGAGAGCTGCTACTTTATAGCTGCTACTCAGCTGACTGACCTTTATACGGTTTGCAGTTGACCAGGAAAAACTATGTCCCACTTTGTAGGAGGTTGACATGGTCCTATTTTGACCTCCAGTCTAGATTACAGCAAGTTGTTGTATTTAGCAATGCATGCACAGGTCTTAGGAAGGCTTCAATTGGCTCAGATTGTAGCAGTCTGTTTACTTGATGATAATAGGGCTCTGTAGAATACAGGTCATATTCAAGACTTTGCTATTTGTCACTAAGGTTCTCCAGAGCAGCTTAAACTGCCCCTAGAGCAGGAGTCAATAACCTTTTCAGAGCATCAGGCTGAATTAACAGAGCTAGGTCTGAAGGTGGGCCTCTGCTTATCCCCTACACCTCCCCACCACATTGTCACGCACCTGTTGCCACTGCTTCCTCTTCCTCTTCAACTCAACTTACCCCACACTATTGCATAGCTGACACCCTAATGCCAAAGTCCCCTGTTGCCAATGTCTTGGTTTTGTCTGCTGGATACAGGTGTTTGGTGGGCTGGGTATGGCTCATGGGCTGGAGGTTTCTGTTGCTTTATCTAAAAGAATCCATTGACCCACAATAAATAATATTTTGATTTAGTGTTTCCTTTAGTTCTAGTTACTGCACTGGCCACATGAGGTCCACAACAAACGTTGTGGAGTCTTGACTACAGAGGCTGTGCTCAGGGAAAATTCAAGTAATCATTATCATTGTCCTTCCATATATCCTAGAAATGTTTTGCCTATGCAAGTCGCTTGATATACCCTCAGGATGGTTGGGCTCTGGATGACTCTGATTTCTTCTGGAAGCACATTCCATTGTTGATGGCCTTGCCTTTAAGTGCTGTGTCCTAGCTTTCTGAGTTGTGTTCCTTTGAGGGGTTCAGCTGTCTCAGCAGATGGTAATGTAGCTGCGTCTGATCAGTCAATGACTTTGAACTTCAGGATTTTGAAGTGACCATTCATTAGACTGACCATGAATGTATGAAAACTGGAGGTGATGGAGCACCAGCATTGGACATGCATGGTGGTGCATCTGTTGAAGAAGAGTGCAGTTGCAAATATGTACCCTCCTGTCATCCAGCACTCTAGGTATTTAACATGGAGCGACATATTTTAGCTAATGTCTTGTTCTTTAATTTACTGTATTATTTCTGTTTGTTCGATTTGACAGTTTTTAATCTTTGACAGTACTACTTTATTTCTTAGAAAGAGCAGGCCTGGGTTATGTATTTCCTTACCATCACATAAAAAAAGGACTAATATAGGTACTCTATGTCCTGACTTTTTAAGTGCTTTCTTCATACCTGCATTGTGCAGTGGACCATATCAATTCTTTCACAAGCTTCTTGGTTCTCATATATTTCAAGAATGCCTGGCTTGCGTTGTGAGATAAATACCTCTCAAAGAACAGAACTGCACCTGGCTCATTACATTGATTTTGATGTAGTGTAGGCATACCAAAGCTAGCTTTAAATTAGCCACCTAGGTACTGGTAGTGGGGTAGCCTAGCAGCATTATCCACTTGAGAAGCAAGGTAAGTGCACAGTTAGCTTGCAAGTTCTGCAGTGCTGCATTTGCTGGTACCAAGCTGAGTTAGTTTAAGGTGTGCTGGATGCATCTACACAAGATGCTTGCTGCACAGTAGTCTAATCTACTGCACAGTAAAGTGTCACCATCTACACGTGCTCACCATTTGTTATCCAGTACAGTTGTCTATGCAGTTAGCTAGTTCCTGTAAATACAGGTAGCAAACTAACTTTGTAGTAGATACTGCACCATGGCTGAATCTACATATGCATTTGATCCGGGATCATTTTACTTGCAAGTAAACTACTTGTGAGTAAATGCTCCTGGGCAAGCATCTACACATTCAGGGAAGTGGGAGCAGATTTGTTGCTAATGGCAAGCAACCTGCTCCCATTTTCTGTGGCCCTCCAGTGGGCCCCTGCCACCATCAGGGTGAGCTCTAGGCTCTCCCTGGGTGCTAGCCCAGGGGCTGGAAGGGAGCACTGACCCAGGACACGGCTGTCTTCTGTCTGGGGTGGGACATTGCACCCTGCCTGTGCCCTTGCCCTGGCAGCAGGGAGTTTCTGGCCCTGGCTCCCCTGGTGGGACAGCCAGCAGCTAGCTGCCCCACTGGCAGATTGGGGCAGGGGGCTGGGATCTACCCTACACTGGATCACTGATTGGACCATGGGGCTGGGACTTGGCCCTGATGGAATGGTTCCCAGCCCCACTCTGTGTCTGTGGGGTGGAGGCTGGGGGGCTTGTTTTCTGCTCAGCTCTATGAGCATGGATCTGGGCAGGGAACAGGCTGGGGAGTTTATTTCCCACTCAGCTCCATGCTCCCTAGCCTGTTCCCCACTAGGTCAGTGCTCATGGAGCTGGGTAGGTAACAGGCTCCCTAGCCGCCTTCAGCAGGGAGCTCCCAGCGCTGGCTCCGTGGTTGCAGGGCTGGTGCTGGGATATCCTTATCTCCCAGCTCGAGCTCCGTGGTCATAGGGCTCGGGCTGGGAGACCCTTATCTCTCAACACCAGCTCCATGGTTGTGGGGCTGGTGCTGGGAGATCCTTAAGGATTTTCCCGCTCCCTGATCATGATCTTGGAGGTGGGGGGCTTGGAGCTCTCTGCTGCTGGGTCAGGGGGACATAGTCCTTGCCTAGGCTCTGGTGGCAGTGCCTGCCCTGGCAGCAGGCAGCTCCCAGGGGCAGGGAGCCATCTCCCACCCATTGGTGGCTGGCTGAGAGGTAGCAGATTTGCTCTCAGTCAGGCGTCTACACAAGCACTACTGTGCCATTACTAAACATGAGTAAATTTGCGACTTGCAGGTAGTAAATTTACTTGTGATTATCAAGTTTTACTGCACAAGTAAGCATGTGCACATGTAGACACACATGCTTGCTGCGCAGTAAACTATGCTACTTCACAGTAAAGCATCTTGTGTAGACACAGCCAGTAGTGCATGTCTACACGTGTCAGTAGTCCCTGATGGGTGCTGGAAGCCGAGCGGCACCGGAACTCAGAGTTCTGTGTTTTCCCGCGCAGCCCCCGGCTAGGCATGGATTTCCCAAGCAGCCCGGGGCTGGCTGGGAGCTGTCCCACTTCTAGGTCACTTCCCAGCTGACCCCCGGCTGGTTGGGGAATCCCCGCCTAACTGGGGGCTGGGCCAAGGCTGTCCCATTGGTAGGGCAGCTAGCAGTGAGAGATTCCCCACCCAGCCAGGGGCTCACTGCCAGCTGCTCCATTGGCTGATCAGGGCAGGGGGCTAGGAAACAGCTGCCCCCAAGGCAGAGCAGCCCCTCCCTGCCCCCTGAAGCCCAGGCCTGACTCCAGTGTCTCCTGCTAGCCTGGGGCTGGCACCTTGGGAAGCCTAGAGCTCCCCGTGGACACCTTATGGGTGCACAGCAGGGCAGGAGTAGCCCTGCCCTGTACTGCTCCTGTCATGAGCAGGTTTGTATATGGGGGGGGGGGGGAGGGGGGGATGCATGTTTAAACGTGCTCCCAGGGAAAACTTACTGGGCATGTCTACTTGAGATGTGCAGCAGCACAGTTTACTGTGCAGTAAGTGTGCGTGTCTACACATGCTCACACTTACTGCTCAGTAAAAACATTTAATTGCAAGTAAATTTGTACCAGCAAATGCAGGTAGCAAATTTACACTTGCTTATTTACTGTGCAGTTATGCATGTGTAAAACAATTTGGAGCAAATTTGCTCCCGGGTCAGCCCTGGCACTAGGGGGCCAGCCTGAGACTAGCCCCCGGGCTTGGTGCTGGGAGCCTCCCTGGCCCCAGGGTGGGGCTGCCTCAGGTCTCAAAAGCCTGTACGCACTCAGAGCCCTGGGGCACACCAACAGGGAGCCTGAGCGCACTCCAGGCTCCTGTGTCCCCTGTGCAGACCTCAGGCCATTTGCCCTTGCCTGCCTGCACCCTGCCCGGCACCTCACTGCTGTGTGCCTACCAGGCTTGTGCCCTCCAGGTCTGTAGACTGCTGCAGGCTCCAGCCTGGCTTGCCAGCCCCCAGGCCTAGCTGCTGGCAGCTTCTGGTTGCTGGGGCCAGCTCCACCTGCCTGCAGCCCACTCCCAGCAGCCTGCCCTGAGATCACAAGTACTGCGGGGCATTGCCTCTGTTTTGTGGCTGCCAGTCCCATGCCGGGACAGCTGCAGAGGGGCCGAGACAGCTGGTGCAGGACCTATGATGGTGACCTCATTCACTGCCATGCACACACCTGTGCCCACAATCCAGGGCCCATGTGGTCCGTGGAGGAGACTGGCAACCTTTTCAGAGTTTCAGAAGACGCAGGGATCATGAGCACTGCCCGCCCAGCTCCCACTCACGTGCGTGAAGGCACCTCAGTGGTTCACAACAGCCTGGAGCACCACCAAGTGAAAGCCCTGCCACTTGTAGTACGGGCGGTCTCCTTGGGGTGGGCAGGTGCCAGGGATGTGGGAGCTGTCCAAGGCCCCAGTGCAGTGGGGGAATCCCGGGACGTGGCACCCCACCACTACTGTCAGGGGTAATGCCTGTGGAGCAGTGTCCCCCAGCATGTTGTGGAGGGTGCTGCAGACCTCCGGGTGACCTCGCCAGTGGTGGCCTTGCCCATGCCAAACAGGTGGCTGATGTACTGCAGGCTGTGGGGCATGGCAAGCTTGAGCAGAGGGAGGGCCAGCTGGGTATCTGCGGGGAGAGGGGTGCATGCTGCATGCTGGTGTGTTGCCACTACAGGTGGGGCTGGGGCTTCTCCAGGATGTCCCGGAAGATGGCCCGGGTCATGCAGAATGCCTCCAGCCACTGCTCATTGTCCCAGATGTGCTGGATGATGTGCTGCCACCAGTCCTGGCTGGCTTGGCAGGCCCAGAGGTGGCAGGGCTGGAGGCCCAGGAGGGCAACAGTGTCCCTGGCAGTAGCATCCTGGAGCCTGTCGTTGGTATCCCTGGTGGAGTCTGGCCAGGTGGACTGGGTGGAGGTGGCTGGTGCATGGCGGTGGCAGCCCTGGGACAGCACACGGTGGACAGATAGGCAGTCACTGCACATGGGGGAGCTGGAAGGGGTGAGACAGCTGTGGGCCAGGTGGTGGTTGGCATGGCGGGCCAGCAGGGCCAACACAGCATCCAGCAGGAGCTCGGGGCTTGTCGTCACTGCCAGGGGCAGGGGCTGGAGCAGCCACAGTGTAGGGTGGAAAGGGTGGGGAGGAGAGTGCTGATGCTTGCTGTCCTTGTGCAGGGAACACTGCTCCTGGCCAGGGAAGTAGCTGGCCAGAGAGCAGTGAGCAACACTGCCCTTGGAAGAGGGCTGCCAGCTGCTGGCAGCGGCAGGGGCACATTGCAGGGCCCCACGAAGCAGGAACAGATTGGCAGCAAATCTGCACATGTAGATGCCTGCCCGGCACCATTTACTCGTGCATAAACTGGTGCCACAGGAAATGTATGTGTAGACACACCCACTGTGCCGTATATTACTGCACAGTAAGCTTTCTGCACACGAATTGCATGTGTAGACATGGCCGCTGGGGCCTACCTCCATTGTAACAGTCACAGCAGAGATTGCAGTGTAGATAGAGCCAAAGATAGGCTTCCTCCCTTCTGCTTGCTTTTACTGGGGCTGGGAATATCCACAAGGATGCTTTTGTTTATAGTGGTTCAGATTTTTGGGCCTCTTCAAAAGGAGGAAGTGTAGAGGTACATAAAAATGGATTATTTTTTCCTTCCTTCTGGCCCGTCTGCCTGCAACAGAGACATATACTAATATTTTGCCTATGAAAGGTTTGATTTACAGTTTGAAAGAAAGCTTTGGAAGGGCTTCACTTTTTTTTTTTTTCTTCAAACAGCGCATCTATCCCTAGTCTTCATTTTACATCTTGACAACTGTGCATGTGAGAGAGGGTTAGAGAGAGAGAGAGAAAGAAAGAGTTATATACTTATTTATTTTCCTTCCTTTTATCTGCCTTCTAAAATAGCACACAATAAAGCTGGAAGGAGTAGCAGTATCCTTCTTTAGCTACAGGAAGAGCCTCCTCTCTATTTAGAGCCTGGAAAGGATTTAGTGTCCTTTCAGTGACGTTTTATTTTTCTCAGGGGTGATAAGGACAAAAGTTTACATTCTTCTGTTTCCAAATGAGGCTTTGCCAGCACAAAAGCAGGGACTTGAGGTTAAGATGTGTTGCAGCACTGAAAGCATGAGCCCATCCAACCAAAAGCTCTCTGAGGCAATGTCAGCTTGCCACAGAGTAAAAGCACAGGGGTGGGGGCAGGTATGGTGAAGGGTGGGTGTGGGGGCGCAGTAAAACTAAGAAACTCTCTTATCTTTGCTGGGACAGAGGCTCTGTGGGACGCAGCCCCTAAGTGGACACAGCAACATTAAGCATGTAGCAGAGAACTGCCCTAACCCTTGTGTTGGCATAAATCAGAGCAGCCTAGTTAGGGCTGTCTTCACATGTGCCAGCTGGCTACACTTCCTTAGGTGCCATATGCCAGCTGGGAAGTACAACAGCCCATTGCAGTTCCCCCACCCCCCTCCTTCCCTGCCTCTGCCCTGACATGCTTTGTGTTGTGGGCTGTGGGGAGGAAGGCACAGGAACCAGTTCTGCTGGTTTGGTGCTGGCTGTGGGGATCTCTGTGGAAGGGGGATTCCTGGGCAAGGGGCTTTCAGAAGTTTCAGCTCTTTTGTGTCCTCTGACCAGCACAGAGGGTTCCTACATACGTGTGCAGAGCCTGCTCCGACGCGCTGGAAATCTGCGCGTTGGAGCAGACTCGATTAATCGAGTCTTCTGGAGCATGAAAATTGACATGTTCTGGCAGTCTTCTGTGTCATGTGTATCAGCGTTACTGTGCATCTCTGCATTGAAAAAATGGCGGCAGGGTGCTTTGAAATAAAACACATCTGATGAGCTTTACATCAAAGTGCCCTGCCGCCATTTTTTCAGCATGGGGATGTGCGGCGATGCTGATCCACGTGACGCACGGGCACTATTAATTTGCATGGCTTACTAATTAAAAGCACCCAGTGCTGCATTCCAGCACATGTAAAAATGCCCTTTGGGAGCAGACTGAGGTAGAGGATCTGTCACGATACACCTAAGGAAGGCAGCTACAACCTGCCCGCGTAGGAAGGCATGGATTCTGCAAAATGCCACGTGCATTGCAGTTGACACAGCTGCCTACCGGGGTTATGCTGATTTGCCATGTCTGTAAGTTTAAATCTTGGGTGGTTGGTGTGTCAGAGATGAAGGTCAGGTTCCTTTACTTAATCTTTTAATCTCTCTTGTTTTGGGACCGCTGTCCTATTTTTCAAATTGGGGCCAACATTCCCATTTCGGAGATTCCTTTGAGACAGCTCCAAAATTGAAGACTGTCCTGGAAGATTTGGGAGTATTATTTTCTTTTTAGCAGATTGACTTGCGATGTTGTGCAATGATTTCCCTGGGGACACCTGGGAAAAGGGTGAGGGATGGCCTGGAGAGTGTTTTGTGGGAGTACCGCTGCAGTGCTGGTAGGCAGGAAGAAGGGAGAACGCCCAAGAAAGCCTCAACTTGTAAACCTGCATCTCTGATGCCTCCGATAATGTGGGAAGCCAAAAGAGAGGAAAAGAGAGCGAGAAAATGACACCAGAGGCTGTGACACTGCTCTGTAGCAGCCTAAATCTCTCTCTGAGCCTGTTTTTGTGCTTTCCTCTCCATGTTTGTGCTTCCCTGCTACGAGGACAGCAAGGAGGAAACCACCCAGTGCCAGAGGCTCATTCATTTGATCAGACATGACGACTCAGCAATTCAAAGTGTTTCTTAATATCCTCCTCCTCTGCAAGGAGCAGCAGTTGCTCTGTTAAGCCTCCCCTCATCCAGTATTGTGAGGTTTGGAGGAGTTTTTCCTGTTAATTGCTGCGCTTTCTCAGCCTACATGGATGTTTTGAAAAGCAAACTGCAGATGCCTTACTAGACTCTTGAGGCCAGATGTTCAAAGGTGCTCCGGCTTCTCAGGGTGCATCTGAGCATGTTAAGGACCCAACTCCTGTTAACTTCTGCTGTGCTTAATCTGCTCCCCTGCAGAAAACTCTGGTGTGCCTGTTGCCCTTGGTGTCTAACTACTAGCCCGGTATTTTTGTCCATGAGTTGGACCACCTGAATTGTAGCGCTAATCATCCTTGCAGAACGGAGTGAATGGAGAGCAGTATTGTGTGCTCCAGACTTTCTTTCCATGTAGACTGGACCCAATTTTACTTTTGTATCCATTGCCTAAATTCGGTGATAGCAGTACTCACAAAGAGGAGACTCTTGACTTTTTATTCAGTGAAGTTTGAGGAATGGAGGCTGTCAGAGGAACAGCCAAGTTATTTTTCACTGTTTTAAATTAGTAAAATAACACATTTCCATACTTTTTCTCTTTGAGATTAGTTCCTCTGAGGATAATTCATCCTCTGTGTAAGCAAGCACAATTCCCACTCACCGGCCATCCATCCTGAGGTTCCTGCCAAAAGGGAACACCAGGATTGGATGGGACTCTGAGTCCAAAACAGAAATTCTGCTTGTAATTTCACAGCCAAAGACAGCAAAAAGCCATCCTGAGCAGAGATCTAGGCTGTTTTGCAGGAGTCCAGTTAACATGGACCTGGGAAGTAGTGATTTTTAATGTATGTGAGTGTACATGGTATAGGCTAGAGATATGTGAGATGAAACCAATGCTGTTGGACCCCTTACCTACGCAGCGCAGTGCCATGTTCCCCTCTAGTGGTGGTTGGGTCATTAGATCTGATGCCCTATCTGAGGAAGCAGCTATTGTAGGACGGATGGCAAAACTTCCACAATTCACTGTCCCACTTCTACAGTCTTCTACCATGATCGTTGATGTGGGAGGATTCCCCCCCCCCCGTGGTTTCTTCAGATTATGTTCCAAGGGCTGGACCCCAGCTCTTGGAAATATAAGGGGATCTTTCCATTGAAGTCAATGAGATGTGGTTCAGCCTCCATATTACTCAGTTTGGCAGCCAGGAGTTTAAATACTGGGAAATGTACTGATTCTGTGCCTATTATTGGTGCGGAGAATCCTTACTCATGTGCCTGTTCAATGGTTTGTGCATGGTTAGGGTTCAGTGTGTGACCAAGGGTTCCCTAGATTATAAATTCAGTTTTGAGTATGGCAGTATAAAAACCATTGACTATCAGACGGTTCAGTGTTGTGATTTATTTGTGAACTCTCTGGAGTGGGGTAGGATCTTGAGGCTAAAGATAAATGGTGTGTGGTAATATGTTTAGCAAATGATATTGCAAACCACAGAAAAAAATGTAGAAGGGAGGAAAATGTACTCCCTGGGGCTGGTAAATTGAGCATACAAAGCGGGGAAATGGACAGCTTAGAAGGGGGATTTCCTTGTTTTCCCTCCCCTACAAATAAATCTCTGGCTTATTGATATCCTGTATAAATCATATGGGGCCCAATATTGATCTCTTTACAACCCAAAGCTACTGCTGGCAATGGTTCAGGATGAACAGATTCACAAAGCCCCAAAGGCACAACATATCTTGTGTTTTCCAACCCCAGCTGGCTGATGATGGGCTATATTTGAAGCAGCTGAGGCTTGTGGCTATGGTGTTGATTTGTTTACAGTGCTTCTCAGATGCTTTCATGCCATCTGCTCCTCCCCAACATGTTCCCAGCACAAGATTCATGCTTTACACAACCATTTCCTTGCCACTGGGCGCATCTACATGTTCATTAATGCGCTTTTGCTAACACACGTTAAATTTAGTACCTTCATGGTCGGGTTCTAGAAAAAAGTGCATTAACCTATTTTAATGCACATTATGAAGGCACATGGTTTTTGGCGACACTTTAAAGCACGTTAAAATAGGCATTAATGTGCATTAAACCACACATGTAGACTTGCCCACTGTGTCCCAAATGGTCCCTTTACAAAAAGCTGAATATCCTTCTTCTCCTGCATTGTCTTTGGGGGCTTATTGCTAATAAAAATCTAGTGTCTGTAAGAATGCACAACCTTAAAGTGTCAGGTTTAATTTACATGGCCTTAGAGAAGACTTTGCACTCAACATGAACATGGAAGTTGTGTTTTACATCATGTCAGCCGGTTGTAGGCAACCCCTAGTAGAACCCGAATGTCCCACCATCATCCAATACATGGTTTAGCAAATGGTTCCTGCTTTTACTGACTGCTTGCTTCTGGGTAATGTCATGCTTGTTACCATGACCCCTCAAGATCATGTTCCGACCTGATGTTAGCTTCTAGTGAAGGCCAGGCCTAAAGTACCCAAGTTTCTGATTGCCCTGTTTTTGGTCTGCTTCCAGGCACTTTTTAGATGATTTCACAATCCATAGACTTTTTCTTGTTCCAGCTAAAGAGCACAAAGGGCGAAAAAACAAAGGGCTTTTGACTGCTCATTTTTTCTGGTCCCCTCTTGCACCCTGTCTTGGGTTCTAGAATGAGGTGGGAAGAGCTAAAGGAAATACTGAAAAAAGTAAATGTATTTGTATCTATTGCTGGTTTCATTTGCATAAATGCTAGCAGTCTCCATTAGGAGGGTTCATTTCTGTTTCCTTAGGATGAATGTTGTCATTTTTTAAGTACTTGAGCTATGATAAAATCAACCTTCTTGAATTTGCATTTCAACAGGAAGAGCTAAAAGTGTGCATCTATATCGTCCTTTCGAGTGGATCTATTCATACTCTTCAAGTATCAGTCTCTGTGCTTCTAGATCTTACTACCTAATCCCACGTCTTTCCTGACGAGAGGTGTATATACAGTAAGAGTTAGCTCAAATTTATTATCTTGCTATAAAATACTGGTACTAGTGGAGATAAGGCAGTGATAAATTTTACATCTGTGTAGCTAAGTTGAGGTAAACCTCAGGGTGGGGGAAGGGCACAGTGTTGATAGCTATTCAGATATAAAAAATATCTGTGCCTTTTCTTTAGTTTTATTTTACAGCAAGATATTTCATTTGAATTCACTGTTACTGTAAAAATTGTACACACACACACACACACACACACACACACACACACACACACACACACACACACACACACACAGATTTCTTAGACATTGGGGCTGGAAGGGACCTTGCAAGATCATTGGGTCCAGCCCCCTGCCTAAGGGACAGGAAGTTAGATAGAGTCAAAGGATCCCAGCAAGATAAGCATCTAAACGTTTCTTGAAAGAGTCTAGAATAGGTGCCTGCACCCCCTCTGGAGGGAGTCTATTCCAGGGATTGGGGGCTCAGACAGTAAAGAAGTTTTTCCTTATGTCCAGCCTGAAACGGTCATGGAGGAGTTTGTGACTGTTGGTTCTTGTTGTCCCTTGGGGTGCTCTGGTGAACAGCCATCCCCCCAGATCCTGTTGCACACCCCTTATGAACTTATAGGCAACCACCAGGTCACCCCAGAGCCTGCACTTTTCCAGGCTGAAGAGTCCCATGGCTCTCAGCCTCTCTTCATAAGGCCTGTTCTCTTGCCCTCTGATCATGCGTGTGGCTCTCCTCTGCACTCTTTCAAGCTTCTCCACATCCTTCTTGAATTGTGGAGCCCAGAACTGGATGCAGTACTCCAGCTGCGGCCTCACCAAGGCTGACTACAGCGGGAGGATGACATCCTGGGATTTATTTGAGAAACATCTATGGATGCAAGCCAGAGTTTGGTTTGCTTTACCAGCTGCGACATCACATTGGTGGCTCATGTTCATCTTGTGGTCAATCATGTCTCCCAAGTCTCTTTTGGCCATGGTGCTAGCGAGCGTAGCACTTCTGAACCTATAAACGTGCCGCAGGTTTTTTTCCCCATGGTGGAGTACTTTATATTTTTCGGTATTGAATGTCATCAGGTTTATATCCTCCCACTTTCTAAGCCTTTCCAAGTCAGCCTGGATCACCAGCCTATCCTCAGGTGTGGATGCTCTACCCCAGAGTTTGTTTCATTGGCAAAATTAGCCAGTCCACTTCTGACACCAGTGTCAATATCGTTGATAAAGATGTTAAAGAGAACCAGACCAAGGATCGATCCTTGGGAGACGCCACTGGTCATGGAGCGCCATAATGATTCACTTCCACGGACTACTACTCTCTGGGCCTGACCTCGGAGCCAATTCCCCAGCCATTGGATTTGATGTAGCTGAGTCCACAGTTGGCCAATTTTTCCATGAGGAGATCATGGGACACCATATACGTATTAGTTATAGTGGTATAAAACCCTACCTCCTTAGCATGGACACAGTAAAAGAAGTCTAAAAATGTTCCATGCCACTGTAGTTTATTCCTGTTCATGAAGGTTGTACTGATGTCACCATATCAATAAAGATAATCTCATCCTTAATGAACAGAAATGCTCGAGCTGTCTTTGAAAGCCTTTCCTGGAGTACTCTAAATTGGAACTTTAAATGGGCAAAAGCACAGGTCTAAAACACCACACATGGCAAACAGCCCCAAATTCCTGGTTGTTTTGAAGTGGGATCGGTATTTATATTAATATACTTTGAAGGTGTCACTAGTCACTCTGCATTTAAGCCTGTGTTGAGTAAGGCTGGCTAGAAAATTTCTATTCTCTTTTGAGAAAAAGTTTGAATGTTTAAAAATGTTGGAAATCTGAGTGAAACAAACAAGAGACTGGAAGTTTGTTGTAGGAAAATGAGAGAAAAAGACTCCAGAAGAGCCAAAAGCCACCTGATGAGTGTGCACCTTCTCATTCTCTGCCCCAAAGAGTATTTTTTTTATACAAACTGGAACAACTCCAATAGCAGGGACGCCTGCTGACTCAACAGCCTCACTGTTATGGATTTTGCTTGGGATGTAGTGTGACTCAGGTGGAGCAGGGTCCTGCATCTGCTGGCTATCTTTTCATTCTTTTTGTCCATCTGTCAGTCTCTCTTTAGATTGAAGTTCTGTTCTGGACCTAAGAAACCCGTTTTGATGAAAAACAATGTGTTGAAAATTGTTCAGCCAGCTCAGGTGGTGAGTTTTTCACTTACTATATATGGCACCCATATTTTCCTTGTATCTTAAACAATCTTGTGATGTAGAGATAAGCTATTAAAGAGATGCCACTTTTTATTCCAGTGCTTCAGTAATTTCTAAGTACGTTTCACTGACGACTGACACTTTTTCTGTTGCTGAAATGTAGACAGCTCAGGTAGTGGAAGATGACAACTGCTTACTAGCATATAGCAACATTAGGACAGGAAGTGAAGAAAAACTTTGTATATGGACAAAGGAAAATTAGTTGTTGTTTTGGTGTTTTGGAATTAGGATTGGCTTTCATCCCATATCTTTTGAAAAAATATTATGGGATCTTTACTAACCAAAAATGGTTGTAGCCATGTCACAACTAAAAGACAGGAATCAGAGCAAGGCTCCATGTATAGTTTTTATTAGGGGTGTGCGAAGCAGGCCCTATTCGATTCAGATTTAGCCTGAATCGGGGACAATGATTCAATTCATTGATTCAGATCACTGTCCCTGATTCGATTCGGCCGAATCCAAATCTGAAGATTTGATGCTGATTCAGAGAATCAGTGATTCGGACATAGACACAGCTTTAAAAGTTTTTTCTACATACCTCGAAGTACCAGCACGGCTTGTGAATGCTGCAATGCTGGGGCGCATGGAGTGTGCCACAGAAGTGTGGGGGGCCCCTGCACGTGCTTGGCAATGAGGTACTTCTGGTCCACTTCTGGGTCCACCGGGGAGCATGCTGGAGGCCCCCTCGCACCTCCCTGGCTCAGCGATTGGGCTCAGCGACCTGGGGCCCCAGGTGCCTTCCCAGACCCAGGAGGCATCAGTCGCTGAGCAGGGGAGGAGTATGGGGGGTAGTCCCAGTGCACTCCCCGGCAGACCCGGAAGTGGATGGAAAGTGCTTGTGGTCCACTTCTGGGTCTGTTGCCGAGTGCAATGGGGAGCCCCCACACTTCTGTGGGACACTCTTTGCGCCCCAGCATCGCAGCATTCATGAGCTCCTGCTACCTTGAGGTATGTAGAAAAAACATTTAAAGCTGTGTCTGTGTCCGACTCTTTCCGAATCTCTCCGAATCAATTCAGAGGGTTCCAACTTGATTCAGAGAGATTAAAGTGTCGTATGATTTGATTCAGATTCAGAGATTCGACCATTGAATCAGGCCAAATCTCCGCTGAATCAAATCAGGGACCGAAGCTTCACACAGGCCTAGTTCTCATGCGTTTGCGCTTGGGTTTCATAACGGTGAGAGTTAAGAGCTTCCTGTGTGATTATGTTAAATTGTTAGTAAAAAAAAATACACAACATTGAAGGACATGTGCTTTCATGAAGGGGAGAAATGATAAGAGTATATAAAACATCTGCAGAAAACTGCAGCATGTGCCTGTATGATTGCAAAAGATCAGAAGAGAGTGTAAATCAGATGCTTACAATTCATGTATTGCAGCGGCAGATTAGTAGCATGTGTCCAGAACTCATAGGAAACAGGCACTGCGGCATATGATACCACACGCATCAAGAAACAGCACATTGAGCCCTTACTCATCTAAGAAAAGATTATAGGACAAAGTTTATGTGGAAGGGGCAACATCATGTTTTATTTTGTTACAAAATCAGAGCTTTCTGATCAAATCAGAGCATTTGATCCTTCGCATATTATCGCTTGGAAACATATAGTTTATGAACACAGGACATAATGGGGGTCCCTGTGTTATTACAGGCAACCACATAATATGATTCCTCTAGTAAACCAATCAAGCTGCATCATGGAAGTCATTAGGTTTATCTAAGCAAGTGCTTCTTGTGAGATGCTTATTGCATAAGGGAAGGGTCTGAGTGTCATGAGACACCAACACTCCTAAAATATGAGATTAATGACCTCCCCAGTTTGGTGTCAGCCATCGCACAGGTCTTTCTTCTGCTGTAATCACTTTTGATAAGATAGTTCAGGCTTCTTCCAAACTTGCTGTGTCTCTTGCTGTGGGTTAAGTCAGCTCACTGACAGTAAGAGTCACCTTGATGTGTTATTACTTGGGCTGAAGTAAGATGTGGACTGGTGACCATGATTGCAAATGGCAGTTGTCTCCATCTATAACACACGGAACCCAAAACAGGAATTCCAGAATTTAGAATGGGAATTCTGCACTTAAAAAGCAGATATAAAGGCTATATTATGTCTCTGTGCTTACATTTACTCATTCCTTAAAAGAGAATAATTATTTTGCCTGTCACGCTAAATTTGTTAGCAAGCCTCCAGGTGCTATGCTTGCAGTGATGCAATCAAAGGAGGTGAGTACCACTTTCCTAAGTTTTAAAAAATAGTAGGCCAGATTTGTAACTGGGACGTGTGCATGCCCATTGCAACCCTGGCGCGTCCAGTGCGACCCCTTTGGCACTAGGTGAATTGCAACCCTCGTTCTGGTCTCTTCTTCACACTAGGGCCCTTCTGCATGATGAGACCCTCCCTCTGCTTTGCCTGATATGCTGCTCTTATGAAGCAGCCAAGATATAGCGTTCAGCCCTCCTGTTGCCTTGGTAGAGCAGGAGTTGTACAACAACTCCACCCTCCTACTGGGGTGGAGCAGGTTGGCAGCAGGCCTTGTGAGCGGGCCTGCCAGGTCCCTCATCTGCAGTGACACTCACTCATTTGTCCCTCCTGTTGACATCTCACTTATGCCCGATAAAATAGCAGTAGAGTAAGGCTGCAGGCAAAGAGCAACTTCCCCCTTTAGCTCCTGTTTCCTGGTAGCAGAGACTTCTCCCAGAGCTTTTGAATAGGCAGCTGAGGCTTCTTTGTGCTCACTGCCTTTTTTGCTGACTTTCCTCACTTTGCAGCTTATTGTAGTACAGCAGGGATGAATAGATGGCCAAAACTATAACTTCCTGACCGCAAGTGCGTGCATATTTCACCCCTTGGAAGTGGCCACATTATAAAGATCCAGTGGGGATATAGACAAATTCAGGGAGAGAGAAAGAGCGGAAGGGGAGAATGGATCATTGTGTGGGGATAAACCATGCAAAAGCAGGAGGATGGTATCAGAGATAGAAACAAGGGGGATGATAAAAAAAAAAGATGGGTTTGAGAGAGGGGAACACAGGAGAAAGAACACTGCAGCAACAACTGGATAGATGATTTTAGGGCTCATCTGTAGGGCCAGGAATCAGCACTCCTGGATGAACTGTCTCTGATTGACCACGTGATGCTGGGAAAGTCACTCTATGCCTATGTTCCTCATCCATTAAAAGAAACAACGACACACACAGACATCCAAGCCAGGTGATGGCCTTTTAAGATCCTAGCATGGACATGCTGACAGTCATTTGTTACTGGAAGACAAGGAGACAGTGGCCGACTCAGGGAAGCTGCTCACTTCATGTGCTCACATCTGCAAAAATGTCACTTGAACTACTTAAAACTTAGCAGCTCTGCGGTCTGCCTGTCAGAAATTGTGCTAAGCCACCCCAGCATGTACACATCCATGTGTTTCTGATGGCTCTGCAAGCTCCACTCAGGATCTGTGCACCATGGGAAGCCACCAGCTGTGGAAGAGACCAGTGTGTGGAAGGGGCTATGGAGGTATCTACAGATGCCTTCTGGCTACTGCCAGGCAGCAGCAGGAGCCTGACTCCACTCACAGCAGAGGTCGTTAAACTGTGCAGGCAATAAAAGGCTAGACCACTGCAGATGCGGTTTGAGCATGAATGCATTCAAGGTTTGTTTGGTGGATGTGTTGTTACACCCAGTGAAGACCAAGATGTTGCCCAGTATGTTCTGGTCAGCTTCTCTAGGAAAGCAGAATGTCATTGTTGATCATACTTTGTTTGAGGATCATCAAACAAACAAGAGCTGAGCTGGGGAATTGGATCCATATGATGATCTTCTTGTGGTATAGACTGGGTCCTCTGTCTGTATTTGTTTTTTTTCATCAGTGCAGGTAATAATCAGCTGCAGAGTTAGTCTGGAATTGGCTCCTAGGGAAGAACCATTTGAAGAAAGGTGGGAAGAAGATCACTACACTTCTTTCACCTCCAGGGTTAGGCTCTGTAGCCTACCAGAAGAACCAGACAATGACATTTTGGGTGACAGAAATGGATTTTCATGTTTCATAATGTGGCTACAACATTCTCATGGAGAAGAAAGCTGTCCCAGTGGCTAGCTCTCTAGCCTGGGACTTCGGAGACCTCGGCTCAATTTCCTGCTGTACCAGGAAAGCTCTGTTTAGCCATAGTTAAATCAGTTTGCTACCCTGTGCTTCAGTTCCCATTCTATAAAGTGGTGTGATGCTTCTATAACTTATGGGTCTGTTGTGAGGATAAATACTTAGACTGTGAGGTGATCAGGTTCAGCGGTGGTGGAGACCATGCAAGAATGTAGACAGAATTTTAGTTAAGGGCTACAGAATCATAGGCTCATAGACAATGAGGGTTGGAAGGGACCTCACAAGGTCACATCTAGTCCAAACCCCTGCTAAAAGCAAGACCACCCCCAACTAGATCATCCCAGCCAAGGCTTTGTCTAGCTTGGTCTTAAAAACCTGCAAGGATGGAGGTTTTACCACTTTTCTGGGTAACCTGTTCCAGTGTTTTACTACCTTCCTTGTGAGAGAATTTTTCCCAATATCTAACCTAAACTTCCCTTGTTACAACTTGAGACCATTGCTCCTTGTCCTGTCATTTGCCATGACTGAGAACAGTGTAGCTCCATCCTCTTTTGAACCCCCCTTCAGCTATTAAATCCCCCCTCAGTCTCCTCTTCTCTAGATTAAATAAGCCCAGTTCCCTCAGCCTCTCCTCTTAAGTAATGTGTCCCAGCCCCCAAACCATTTATGTACCTTCATGTTTCCATGCAACCTCGAACCCTTCATTCGCCAGTGGCCATCAATCTTAATCAGCAAAGATTTGAATGGATCTTTACTGAATTGCCTGGGATGCACTGAAGTTTATTTTGACATGTCCAAGTCAAGACAATCAAGGCAAACAATTCAGCGTTACAAATGCTGGTTCCATGAGATGTGCTTGTCCTATTCTGACCTCACATATTCAGCTTCTCATCTAAACATCGTCAGCATCCACAGCTGTGCCGCTCAGAAGGAGCCTCGTTTTCTCTACATACTGCATATCCACACTGGGAGACTTTGGGATGTCTCAAATTGAGCACCAGAAACAGAAATGCTCCAAATGACTAGTCTCATTTGAAAAGCTTGGCTGCCTTCCTTAGAAAGGTCTGCCCCAAGAACCTAATTCTGATCAGTTTAACACCACTGAACCCAACTGACTTCAGTGCACTTATTTCTGGGTGGACTCAGAATCAGACCCTTAGGGTAGGGACAGCAGTTACACATAAACTGGTTAAAGTGATCAGGAACTGGTTCAAATCTGTAACACAACAAAAGTTCAGTGCACTTAAACCACTTTCAAAATGGCTGAAACTGGTTTAAGATAAACCTGGTTGGATGTAATATCAGACTGAACTGGTTTAGGTCAAACTGGTTTATGGCCAGGCTGAGGCAATGAGGTGGGGGAAGGGGGTTTAAACCCTCTCCCCTGCCCACATGGGACCCCAGCTGGGTTTTGCCTGGTGGGGGCAAAGCAGCCCTTGCTTTCTGTTCGAGCAGAGAGTGAAGGGCATGGCCAGACCCTGGCCTGGGGACAGCATACTGCAGCAGAGGGGCTGTGTGTGGCACCAGGGGGTCCAGGAGCCTGGGGGGCTGAATGAGAGCCCAGGGGGTTTGAGAGCCCCGGTGGGCTGAATGTGGGACCTGAGGGTCCGATAGCCCAGAGCAAGGCTGAGAGCATAGAGAGAGAGACCATCAGTGAGTGATGACACCTTCATTGTGTGGGGTGGGGGCAGATGGAGCCGCACAGTCAGCCCTTAGGGCAATGACCGCAGACACCTGGCCATCATGTGAGTGAGATCTCGAATGGGAAGTCCTGGGTCAGCCTCCCTTATTTACGCCAAATACATGAAGGTGTGGTGTGTGATTGAAGGGGTGACTGCCCAGAGACATCAGAGTGAGCAAGGGCCAAAGGGACTCCATGACCACCCCTGGAGATGACCCTGTTACATTAGCCTCTGATTCATGTTACTGGGTGCAGTGATGATGTGGCCTGTATTAATGTGGGGGTACAGTTGGCATCTGGGTCTGTTGTAAAACCTGGTGCCTCAGTGAGAATGGAGCTAGGCAGCCGGTTGCTTGAGAGATGCCGTTCAAGGTTCCCGGTCTGTCTGTAAGCTAGGACAAGTTTGTGAGCTCGAGTTTACTTCATCAGATGCTCTGCAAGGGCATGCATAGAGCAATGTTTAAATAGGAGAGTGATTTGACTACAAATTTACGCTTTTTCACAGAGGATCTTAAAGGTATCATCATTGGCAGGTTGGCTGAATGACACAAGAATTACCATCACTCTCTTTGGTGCCTGATTCATTTTTTATTTACATGAGGCTAATAATCTGAACACCAAGCAGTGATGTGGAAACTTGTTCCTACCATCTGATTGCCAAAGTGACTGGTGTTACATGTTGTGGAAAGAACTGTGATCTTTGAGAGCAAGGACTTCTGGGCAGTAACTTTTTACTGCTGCCAAGCTACCTTGCTACTTTTTCTGTGATCTAACTGACTTTTATAACAAGTTAGGAAGCATCCATAAGGAGAACAGTGAGTGAACGTGACATATTTACCTCGCCTTGTCTCCTTCCATTCAATTTTAGATCTCAAGCTGTCTGATGGCATTAGGAAACACTGCAGGAAGAGAACTAGAAGTCAGCACTGTTGGAGTTACTGAATCATTGTCTTGCATCATGACACTAACATTAACTGAAGACATTGTGAATGGGGGCAAAAGTCTGCTAACAAGGCAATTTCAGAGATCTAGGGCATAGGAAAACTTTAAAGATAAAAGTTGAAACATTTTAAGGATGACGTCCTAATGGTACACTCTCCTAGGAATTAGCTAATGAGTTTATTGGCTCACCAGCAATTAAGCATCAAAAGTTTTTGTTGGATCTGTCCTAAATTAGAAAAAAAAGAGCAATCCTAGTAATGATCTGATAGACCTAGGCTCAGTCTAGTAAAAGGAATGGGGAAGGCCTGAGAAGAAGAATCTGCAAGCACGTCATGCAAAATTCTCTGCTGTATAATGGGTCCACACACAGTCATCTAATAGCGCTCGCATCCTATTTAGACCCTCTCTGTGGTTGATTAAATGGAATATAAATGATGCATAGGGGCCCTTATAGGAGGTAGGAATGGATTTCTTCATTACAGGGTAATGGAACAACTATTAAGAGAAGATAATCTGTCAGCATTTATAGCAGAATTCTTCCCTGCAGAGACAGGTTTTTTTGAAACCCTATTTACCACTTACATCCCACTTAATCTAGCTGTTGAAGTGGTATGTAAGAGGTATGTAGGCAATGTTCATTTCTTGTGAAATAATGGAACAATGAAAAAGACATGCATAGATTTATAAGGCATAACTTTATCTTTTGATTTTGACCAACTGCAAAACAAGCAGATGAAGGGAATTTGACCATTCAAGGTGCTGAACAAGGTGCCTGCCCACATCTAAGGGACTTGATGCATCCTTTCATGAAAAATGCATCCTTAGTGAAAGATGAATTTGGACTGACTTGGGAGATATAACATGGACTGAAAACTGACCAAGAGAACAAAAGAAAGGGTCATGATAAATGACAATGAATTGGGGAAGGAAACTTTAAAGCTGCTGTAAAGACCAGTGTTAGGTTTTTGTTTAACTTCACTAATAGTCATGAGAAGGGAGAGGTAAATATTACATGAATTAAATTTGGGCATGGTACTAAATCTGTGGGAAGTGTCAAACATAGGGATTTTGAGTGGTTAGAAGTGTGGTCAGGGGATAACATTAGGTTTATGATTTCAAAATATCTGTACGGTAACTCATCGGGGCGGTGAGGAAACAAGCCAAGGCAGATTTGTTTAATAGGAAGTAATTCTGAGGATGCTAATCCTAAAAAAAAAAGATCCCACACCTACTCTTGGCCTGACAATAAACATTTCATTAGGTAGCATGCAGTGTAATATGGTGGCTAAAATACACAGTGTAACTGGGTTGCACCCAAACACATCGGGTTGTAGATTATGGAGGTGAAAGCCCTTCTCTGTGTGATAGTGGGTCTGCTGTACCTTGATGACTAAGGCTGGCGTGACTCTTAATTCACATAAACGTCCATATTTCTCCTGCTATCTTGTCCTCCCCACTTTGCCCTTCCCATTGGTCTGTTACATTACCTGTTGCATGTTGTCTACATTTTAGGCTGCAAGCTTTCTGGGGCAGGGACTGGGCTTTTCTTTATCCCACACCTATTACATGAGGACTGCTTCTTTCCAATCTCTAGGAAATCATGAGTAAGAACATGCTCTGTGTCAAAAATCCCAGTACCACAAATCAGACTATCATCAGAGTAAGTGGGAATTAACACAACTGATTATAAAGCATGCACCAAATAAGAACGTAGTAGAGGACAGTGACACACAGGCTCTAAGGACTTTGATGTAGTTTAACTCAGCTTTAACAGCTTCCTTTGCCACTTATGCAAAATCTTACTCTGGTTTTGTTAGCTACACCACATCATTCCTCCCTCTGGAATTCCTCCTGCCTCTGCCCCAGTACTCAACTAGGGGAAACATTCAGTATACATTCCTGTGCTTAACTAAATATAGCATTTGGATTTGCAGTTCAGTTTTAAAGTGGTGGAGATAACTTGATGATGGAGGAAGATGAGGAACTAAATATGAGCTGCTTGATTGAAAAGGGCCGTTGATCATTCTGTCCCAGCATTCGAAGAGTGTTGTTCTCTATTATGATGGATAATCATTTTTTTTTGGTAAGTATAGACAGGGTGATGAAATGTTTATCGTGGTTCATTCAGATTTGAGCTAAGGAAAGTCAGAATGGATTTCCCAGCAGTGAGACCCATTTTGCTATAAAGTAGTCCAGGGCTGTCCAACTTCCAATCCTCCGGGTTCCACGTCAGGTGAGCTGGACACCATACGAGGCACCCCAGGTGAACCATGGGCCCAGTGGCCATGCACTCTGCAGATGCTCCCCTCCTTGCTGCTGCACTGCTCCATGCCCCCACCCTCAATCCTTTGCTGCAGTGCTTGAGTGCGTGGGCACCCCCCACCCATCACTGCCCCATGGGGTGTGACTCTTACCTGTGTGGCCTGGACTTACCCTCAGCTGCCTGCGCTCTGCCGCACTGCCCTGTCCCCTGGGGTAGAGGGAGGAAGCAGCAGCCAGAGGGAGTGTTGTATCTGGGGCAATGTGGGGAGCAGTGGGTGAGAGCCCGGAGGCCCCAATTTAACCCTTTGTGGATTGCATACAACCCATGGGCTGTCAGTTGGGCAGCTCTGAAATAGTTTGTGGTAGAAACACTGAAGGCCTCATCATTTCAGATATTGGTAGATTATTAAGAACAAATGGGACTGTTGTGACCTTCCAGTCTGATTTCCTGTATAATATAGGCCAGAGAACTTCTCTGAATTAATTCATGTTTTAACTTGATCGAGTCTTTCAAAAAAGAACCCTAACTTGATTTAACCATTTCCAGCGATGATGGATGCATCACATTTCTTGGCAATTTGTTCCAGTGGTTAATTACTTATTTCTGGTCTGAATCCATCTAGCTTCTATCCATGGATTCTTATAAAAACTTTGACTGCTAGACTGAAGAGCCATCCGTTATCAAATTTCTGGTTCCTGTGTAGGGATTTAAAGACTTATAATCACTTCTTAACCCCTTCACTTTTAAACTAAACAGATAGTACTTCGTGAATTTTTGACCACAAGGCATGCTTTCAGCACTTTGATCATTTTTGTAGTTCTGCTTTGAACCCCGTCTCATTTTTCAACATCAGTCTTGAACTATGGACAATGAACTGGCCACTGGATAGCAGCAGTTATACTAGTACCAAGCATCTCTATTCCTACTTAAGAATCTCCTGTTCCCATATGCAAGAATTTTTTTGGCCACGGGTTCACATTGGAAGCTCATTTTAAGCTGATTATTCACACTGACCAACAAGTCCTTTTTAGTCACTGCTTCCTGGGCTAGAGTCCCCCGTGCTTTCAGTGTGGCCTGCATTCCTGTTCCTGGATGCATAGCTCTGCATTTGGCTTTATTGAAACTCATGTTTCAATGTTTGCTTGGACTGAGAATACTAAGCTTTCCAGATTGCTCTGTAGCAGTGACCCACCTTCTTTCATTCCTTACAATTTCCCCAATTATTGTGTTTCCTGCAGATTCAATCAGGAATGATTTTGTATTTTCTACTTGGTCATAGATAAAATGAAAAATTGTGCCAAAAATGATCTCTGCAGAAGATCAGTGTTTTCTAGCTTGCAGTTAAATTATGGGAACAACTTGTAATCCATTTGACATGAGCCATATTGATTTTGTGTCATTCTCCTTTATTATTTAAGATACCGAGTGTAAGTAAGTCAAACACTTTACAGAAGTCTCTTGCAACAACACAATTCCTTCGATCCATATAATGTATGTCATCTTATCAAAAAGGTTATCACACTGGTTTGACAAGATTCATTTCCCACTAAACCCATTGGATTGGTATTAATTATATTTTTTTCTCCCTTAGCGCTTTATTAATCAAGCCCCTTTCTTTTGCCTGGGCTGACAGGCTTAAGGCTACCCTTCTCATTGTGTTCACCATTTTTAGATATTGGCAGATCATTAGCTTTCTTCTGCAGCTATAGAACTTTTCCACTATACCAAGTTTTTTAGGAAATCAACAGTAATATTAATCAAGATATCGCCTCAGCTGGCTCTTTTAAAACTCTTGGGTGCAAATTTTCCTGACAGCTTTAGCAGTTGATGTTAAACATCTTCATTAGTTTCTGTTGGAATGGGAAGTATTTTATTACCAGCATCTGTTATCATTTGACATCCTTCCAGATTCAAAACAGAAAATGTATCAAATACATCTAGCTTTTCTGCATTGTTATTGACCATTTCATCATTTCCATCTCATCATGGGTCATTATCATTCCTAGGTTTCCTTATGTTTTGTTATACTTAAACTCCTTTGTATTGTCCTGAACTCTGTTGCCTATAGATTTCTTAGGTTTATTTTCTTTACTTATTTATTTTTTATTTTACTTATTTTATCTTTATTTATTTTTGGTTTGTCTATTTTGTTGTTGTTTGTCTTTTGCTTCTGAGATCGATTTTTCTACAATTTCTAACCTTTGATTAATATTCACAAGTGTCTAGTTAACTGTCTTATATTTACTTCTCCCCCTGCCGATTTGGCTCATAGTGTTTGGTTCAATATGTTTTGTAAAACTGGGTGCTTTAAAGCACAAGCTATGTATAGTACTGCTTAGGACTTTATTCTACTTGCACATAAATTATACCATGATCACTTGTACCTAGCTATCTCTTCAACTTCTCTTTATCTGTCACGGTGAAGTGTAGCGTCCAGTTTCATTGTGTTGAATGCGACACGGTTTGAGTTAGGAAATTAGCATCTATAATTTTTAGAAATTCCAAGGATGTTTTACAACTGGCAGCAAAAGACCTCTGGTCTGTAACTCAGGTTGAAGTCCCCCACTATAATAATGTAGCTTTTTCCCCACTATACACATGGTAGCACTTTAAGAGCCAATCAGCCTAACCCTTAGTGTAATTTGGTGGTATGTAGCAAATATCAACTCGTCTTTCACCTTGTACTTTATTTGTTAAGAAGTTGATTAATAAGCATTCAAGATCATTTTCTTCTGAGCTGTCCGTGACTCAGAAACAGATATCACTTTTGCTGAATATTCCTTCCCCTTTCCCTACTTGATTCTTTCGAAATAGGTTATATTTAGTGAGTTGAACATTCGTCTGTGAATCTTCCCACCAGGTTTCAGTAATACCAGCTAGTCTGGATTTATGCTGTGCCTGACGAAGAGTGTTTGCACCCAAAAGCTTGCAAAGAATAATTTTTTCCATCTATTTGGTTGATCTCATAAAAGATATCACATTTACCCAAAGACCCTTGTCTGCCTATGCTCATTAATAAGGAATTTCAATTCCTTCTGTTTATCATTCCAGATCCTAGCATTTGTGTAGAGGCAATTAAACAATTTCTTCTCTTTAGGTCCTTCCTTGTCTTGATTAATTGAGTTCAACATCTTTCATTAGTGCTACAAAAACATTTCCACATTTCCACGTCCCAAATACTTACTGTGCCAGGTTTACAGGGCTCACTTGAGTAAGATGAGCTTTTAGTTGGCCTTTGACAAGCTGCTCTATGAACTTGCTCAGAAATAGGAAGTTTGATTTTCAGCAGTGGCACAAACCCATCCATGAGGGACTTCAGAGCCCTGAGTTCCTCCCCACAGTGTTACCACTTGTCCCAAGAAACGGGTACTCCTGGGAGCACTCTACCCAGGAAGCCTCAGTTCCCTTGCCCTTCTACCAGGCCCTGCAGCTGCAGTGAGGAAATCTCAGCTAGCCCAGATGGCTACCTTGTTGGTTTATGAAAGAAATTATAGGCCTATTTTTCTGTAGAAAGGGTAAACCTGGAGTATCACTTGCCCAGAAATCAGTCCTTGCCCAGGCAATCAGTACGTAGACAAACAACAAAAGGATTTATTATGTAGGAGAAGACACTTGTACAAGCACAACAGACTATGGGTTGGGAGCCATAAAGCAAAACAAGAAAAGTTTCTTATCCTCTCATTTAGCTACTCCTTAGCCCTCCTGAGCGACATGCTAATATCTCCAGAATTCAACTTTCCTGCTGATTCTGCCAGTGCTGGTTGCTGGAGTCTTTGTTCCCCCAAGCCTGAGATTCAGACGCACAGGGCATGTCTACACATGTGCATTAACTGTACAATAACTGAAATTACTGCATGGTATGAGAGCACATCTATACATGCATGCCCATACTGCACAGTAAATATGGCAATTTATGCTGACTTGAGTGTAAATTTGATACCTGCATCATGCAGGTATCAAATTTATTCCTGATTAGTTACTGTGCAATAACGCACGTGTAGATGCCTTACTGCTCAGTAACAGTGTGTGTGCATGTGGACTGACTTGGGACTAACTTTAGTTCCAAGTCAGTCCACACACAGCATTAAGGGCTTTAATGCCTGCATGTGTAGACACCGGCCTATTCCTGTTTACTGCGCAGTAGGGCTGTGCGAAGCTTCAGTAGTGAATTTGATTTGGAGGAGATTTGGCCCAATTCAGGAGCCGAATCTCCGTATATGAATCAAATCAGGAGACCCATTAAAAGGTCCAAATTGAATTGGAAGCCTCCGAATAGATTAAGAGATTTGGCGCTTGGTGCCACAGGGAGCTGGACCCAGGCTCTGTGCTGATTAAGTAGGGGGCGGGGGGCTGGAGGAAGGAGGAGGGGACTATGGGGGACCCCCACCTAGCCCCACCCCCTGCCCTCTCTCCCAGCCCTCCCATGGCTCCCCCACCTGGCCCCAGCATCCCGGTACTTAAAAAAAAGCCCCGCATTCACTGGCTGCAGCAGTGGCAATCGGGGATCATGCCCCGCTCCTGCCCTCCCCTGCCTGGCACCCATGCAGCAGCTGTCGCATTGCATGGGTACAGCGCAGCTTGGCAGGGTGCCACGTGCTGTCCTGGAGCTGGGGCAGCTCCAGCAGTCACCCAGAGCCCAGCAGCGCTCAGCCTGAGTGGCTCCAGCTCCTGGACAGCACGCAGAGCTCCATGGTGCCCTGCCGAGCCATGTTGCACCCTCACTATGCAACAGCTGCTGTGCGGGTGCCAGGCAGGGGGTGCTGCACAGGGGGGCTCTGTCATGAGCTCCCAGAGGCCCCAATCACCCCTGCTGCAGCCAGTGAGTGTGTGGGGCTTTTAAAACATTTTTTTTTCTATATGCCAGGATGCTGGGGCCAGGCAGGGCAGCCATGGGGGGTTGGGGGAGTGGGCAGGGGATGGGGCGCCGCTCGCCCTTGCCTCACGCCCACTGCCACTTCTGCCTGTTCGATTTGGAGGAGATTCAGCCCAGATCTCTGAATCTGAATCGATCGAATAGAATCAAGACTGTGATTCAAACCACTGAATCGAATCACTGTTCCTCCAAATCAGCCGAATCTGAAGCCAAATCTAATACTTGCTGCTTGACACAGGCGTACTGCGCAGTAAATTTAAGCTGGTGTAACTGCACATATAGACATGGCCACAGGGTCAGGTTCTCTGAATGAGATGTAGGCTGTTTTGGTTGCAAATGGCATAATAACTCTTCTCAAATCCAGAAGAAGATGAGTTGAATTCACAACCCTCGGTTTAAGAACCCTTTAATTTTTTTCCAGACTGGCAGATGAGTGAATGGACTGAATCCTGGGAATGCAGGTGGGTTCATGGTCGGTGTGTACAGATAGTGTTTGAGAAGGTTTCCCAAATGCATACAATCTTTTTTTTTTCCGCCTGGGACATTTCTTTTCAGGGCTTGATATTTTGTTCTGATGTGGGTTGGTAGGCACTGGGGACCAGTGAAAGAGTTCACCATCCTGGATACCTCCTTGAGGTAGGATTTGGCCATTCTGTTTGCTTGGCAACTATTTCATATAGTTTCTCTGTTTAAGCACCATAATCAAATCCACTTCCTTGCAAGCAGGGCTTAGTTACTTTGAGACTTCAAGCACTTGCCTAAGTGCTTTAAAGATGCTCCATGGTGACTAGGTTTTATCATTTTATGTATACAGCAGGCTTTTTCTTTGAATCAGCACACCGGTACTGCTTGATGTAACACAACTCCAAAGCACTTCTGCTGTCAGTTTATGTTGTATATGCCACACTGGTATTTACTTCTCAAAAGTGCCAGCCATTGATTTCCAGGTTGAACCACATACCAGTGTTGGGTATATTGATCTGACAAACAAGGCATAAATATCTAGGCAAGTCTTCCCAGCTGCAGCAGCAGCATTATTATCCTATTGTTTCCGAGATGAGCAGTTCCACCTCTGATTTCAAAAGTCCTTCCACATAGCACAATTCAACAAATGTCATCCTAGGAAGGAGAGGCACGGTTCAGTATACATAACAATGCTGGCACATAGAGGTGATATTTTTCTATCTAGGTTTGCTGCGCCAAGTGAAATTACCTGGAAGGCCAGATTTGTCTTTTATTTTATAGACTGTTGCCAAAGACCCCTCCCTTTCAAGTGTTGCAATTCCTTTTGTATTCAGCAAGAAGGTGCAGTGTGAGTGATACTAGTTAATTATTACAACAAGGTGACTCTTGCCTGGCATGAATAACTTTGTTGTCTTGCCAGGTGCAGGACAACCATGTCGTTTAGGGAAGGTTAGCCTGTGTTAGCTCGGGGCCTAATTTCAAAACTTCATAGGATGACCTCGGGGGCAGCCTGAAATGAGGCAACTGACACTTTGCCAGGCGGGATTTCAACAGCTTGTAATGAACTGGGAGCAGATCCTCTGTCAGTGCAATATATTAATAATGCTGCTCAGGTTTCGTACAGTTTTATCATCTACTGTTGGAAGAAGCTTTATTGATGGGAGCACAAACCTTTCATTTGTGGGATATGCAAAGTAAGCAAGTATAAGAACATGTTTGAAACATGCTCTGGTCCCTGAGCTAAGCCAAGCATTAAATCAGGAGAGCTGGAAAGAAGGCCTGGGGAAGCCCTTGTTGTTTCCTTCTGCAAAAGACATAAGAAACCACTGTTTTTTTCCTTCAGCATGGATTCTAGGGTAAGTCCAAATATGGCATGTCAGCCAGTGGGATCACAGTTCTACCAATTGAAATGCACTGTGTACAAGCATTCAAAGCACTTCAGCTGCTTTCAAAATGTCTGACACAGTAGAAATCTCCACTAGGGTTGTGCGAAACGGCTGTTTTGATTCGGTTTTGGATTCTGCTGTTTCGGAGGACAGTGATTTGTTTTGGTGTTTCAGATCACTGTCCTGTTTTGTTTCAGACGAATCTGTTTTGGAGATTCAGCTCTTCCGAATCTTCTCCGAATCTGTGTCGAATGGGCTGCAAAGGAAGCTTCGCACAGCCCTACCCAGCCAGGTGGGGCTTGGGGCCAAGGCTTGGGGCCCCAGTGGGGAGGAGGCCAGGACAATGGGTGGCTCGTCCGGGGGAGGGGGGAGCCGAGGCCCTCCGTGCAGGCGAGGAGACCCCCGCGTGGATCTCTGATCCCTGTCACGCTGGGGTCAGGACAGGGAAGCAGCACAGAGCAGAGAGCAAGCCTGCTGATCCCTGCCACACGACTCGGCTCTGCGGGGAGCAGAGATTCATGCCAGGGGGTCTTCTCATTGCCGCTGCCCGCCCCGCGTTGCCCCAGTGCCATGGGGCTGCACGGGGCAGGCAGCGGCAATGAGGAGACCCTGGCTTGGATCTCTGCTCCCTGCAGAGTCGAGTCACGGGGCAGGGCAGTGCTGGCCCCTACCGTGTGACCTGGCTCTGCAGGGAGCAGAGATCCCGGGCTGCACGAGGTGGGCAGCAGCAGGGAAGAGAACGCAGTGTGCATCTCTGCTCCCTGTGGAGCCAGGTCACACAGTAGGGATTGCCCAACCCCAGTTCAATTCCCCAGCTCTTCCCGGGGGGGTACGCCCCCCCCCCCGCCAATCTGCGTGTGGGGTTTCAGCAAGCTGCTGCTGCAGGCTGGGGCCAGTGGCAGCACTGCAGTCTCCCTGGCGCTCAGTGTGGGCTGTGCTGGGTGGATGCCGCTGGCCCCAGCCTGCAGTGGCAGCCTGCTGAAACCCTGCACGCAGATCAGGGGCCTGAGCCCCTCACCCTGAGAAGAGCTGGGAAAATGATCAGAGAGCTGAGGAATCTAACTGGGAGTTAGATGTCAACATCAGAGTAGCCCTTCCCCTCCCTCCTCTTAGTTTTTGTTTCCCTGCAAGCCTGGCTCTGAAATGCCAAAATTCTCCAAAACATTTCCAAAATGTTTTGGAGCTGTTTTGGAGTCTTCTGTTTTGATTTGGATCCGTTGTTTCAGGTGCTGAAATAGCCTGAAACACCTCCGCAATAAAACGGCTGCTGAAATTTCGCGTAGCCCTAATTTCTACTGTGTTGGACTAAGTTGACATCTCAGTTGCTTGGGGTCCAAGTGTTTGAATGGACGCTTGCATACTTCCCCAGTTGATTGGAACCACAGAGATGCCTTCAGGCATCCCAGCATGCCCTGCTCTCCCCCTCCTCTGCTTCTAGGGAGATGCTTTGTGACTTGGGCCACAGCCACCATATCCTGGCCTCACCCCCACCCCCACCATCCCTGAGTCCCTTTAACCCTCCCCTGTACAGACACTTACAGGCCCTCCCCTGCTCCCACAGTCCTGGAGACCTCTCCCCCACCCCCTCCAGCAGTTCAGGTGAGCTGCATGAACATTGCTCACCTGAACTAGGAATTCAGGGTAATGTGCCCAGCCTCCAATCCTGACAACTTGGAAATATTGGAAGATTTCAGGCCTTTGTACCCAGGTCTCCTGAGTCCCAACCCGTTGTCCAATCCACTGAATGGCTGGGATAGTATTGGCAGAGGCAGAAAATATTTTTACAGAGTGCTGCTTCTTGGTAGGTAGAGCTGGAAGAGCGGCAAGGTTCCCCCTACCGTAGGGGGCTAGTTTGTGAGTGTGCATAGGTGTGGTGAGTGGAGAGTCTGAGAGTGTGAACAGCCTGGTAACAGCTGCAGCATAGTTTTTACAGGAGTGGTGAAGCATGTGTGGAAGACTGCTAACATCAGGGAGAACTGCCATAGCCCACATGTACTAATTAGAAAGAGAAGGAAGAGGTGAATATAGGAAATGAAACAGAGGACTACTCCCTCCCAAAGGATTTGCTGGCTCCTGAGAGACTGAAAAGAAGCTTCTTTGGGGAGACATTGGACCCTGTACCAGAGACTTGTTTTATCTCACTTGGTACCTTACAAGATCATTCTGAAACACCCCCGTATGCACACAGTGCACTTCTGCTCCTTCTCTCTTAGGTGACCCTGAAGCGGCTGGTTTTCATCAGTACTTCGAGTGGTTGCTTGAGGCAAGTTTTGCCTTACTGAGATGTGACTTTCTCTGTTTGGTCTGACTAACCTTTGGCTTTGCACTTAGAGCATTTAAAATGCTTTAACCTGCGTAGCCAGAGCTAACTTTTACTAGCAGGGGGGTACCGCAGCAACTGAAGGTAGCATGTAAGCAATATCATCCTAACATGCCTTTACACTACTGTCGCTGCCTGTTGGATGCTTCCTTTAAAAACAAGAAATACTTAAAGTATTGTAGTGATACAAGAGCCCAGACAGGTGGTTAAGGATGGCTATATTCGGTGGAGAAATCAGCATTTCAGTATATCAGACTGATTGGGAAATGCCTGAGCCGGACATGGAGACCTTGTTTATGTTTCTATGGCACAAGGTCATTCACTCAGCTGGCAACACTATGACGGCCAGTTTGAAAGATGTGTGGCATTTAAATGGGAAATTCCTTGAACCCATAAAGTTCAAAAGCTTAAGAGCTTTCTCTTGGATTCTGCTTTTCTGAGGCTTCAGATTCCTCCCCCCACAACTGGGGATAAAAAGAAAAGATAGTTTTCAGTTCCAGCAACTCACTTCTTAAATGAAGCTGTAATTGCTGAAAAAATAAAGCAACCAATGTAATGTAAACCTACTGCAGTAACAAGAGAAGGTGCTATAGAGATTTTCCAGCATTTATAAATTGGGAAGCATTCTTCATCTTCAAGATAAAATAGAAAAAGAATGACACTTATTTGCAGCGAGTCCCCACAAGTTGAGGATGTGGTTTATGGAACTATATCTGGCTTCCACCTCCTTTTTATTCCTTTATCATCATCCTTAACTTTAACTCATTTCACATCCAAACTCATCTTCATCTATTATCTTTCTTCTGTGATTTATTGGCCCCAGAAACTCCTGATTACTAATGCTGACTCAGAGGTACTGAGCATATGTGATTATGTCCTTTCCTGCTCACATTTGCTGTGTCATAGACTCATAGAAAATTAGGGTTGGAAGGGACGTAAGGGCTAGGTACAGGCATTCAAAAAGCCTGACACAGAATCAGTCTAAGTTACGCCTTTTCTGTAAGTGGCATAGCTCAGATCGGTGGCAAACAGAACATGCATTCACCCGCTGGGGGACAGGGGCAAATCACGGGGGCACAGAAGGGAATTGGTGAGTATTTATTCACCAAGGTGCCCCCGGGGGTTACAAGAAATAATGGCCACAAGCTAGCAGAGAGCAGATTTAGACTGGACATTAGGAAGAACTTCTTCACAGTTCGAGTGGCCAGGGTCTGGAACGGGCTCCCAAGGGAGGTGGTGCTCTCCCCTACCCTGGGGGTCTTCAAGAGGAGGTTAGATATGCATCTAGCTGGGGTCATCTAGACCCAGCACTCTTCCCTGCTTATGCAGGGGGTCGGACTCGATGATCTATTGAGGTCCCTTCTGACCCTAACATCTATGAATCTATGAATCTTACCAGGTTCTGCCATGTATACACCCATCCATGTGTGCTGAACTTCTGTTCTGTTATGGGTGCAGACCAGTTTCTGATCACTTCTACTGGTAAGAGTGTCTTTACCCAGTCCAGGAGGTCATCTAGTCCAACTCTGGATCAAAGCAGGACCATCCCCAACTTGATCATCCCAGCCAAGGCTTTGTCTATCTAGGTCTTAAAAAAACCCAAGGACGGAGGTTCCACAACCACTGAGTAACCTGTTCTAGTGCTTTAATACTGTGGGAGCACGCCTCCCACACTCCAGGAAAGTCCTGACCGGCAAGAAGAAAACCGCTGGACCTTGAGAAGAAAGTGGTTGGCCTGGGAAGGGCCGTGGGAGCTACTCGCTGGCTGGAGAACACCTCAGCAGTGTTAGAAGAGCAGTGGATGAGTCTTGCACAGGCTCCAGCACACTTTAAAATTGTGTTCTAGCTGCGCAAGGCGGGTAGTCAGCTTTAAAAGAAAGCTGGAAAATAGGTGGAGGCAGGCAAGCCAGGGCAGACTGGTGAGGGCAGCCGTGTCTGCACGCCGGGGAAGACTGGCACCAGGGCAGGTAAGCTGGGGAACACCGGCATGGGCAGTCATGCCAGCACACCTGGGAAGACCAGGCATGGCAGTTGTGGCTGCACACCGGGGAAGACTGGCATGAACTTGGGAACCAAAAAGAAGAAAGTGGCTGGCCAAGGAAGCAAGATTGGCCTGGTATAGGCAGTCTACCCCAGAGAGGGGATAGATGCCAAGCAGTCCAAGTCCAGTCACTTGGAGAAGTGACTGGTCAATGGGACACTGGAGTAAGAATCAGACTGTGGCGTTCCTGGAAAAGGCGCAGGACAAGGAATAGAGATACGGTACTGGAAAACATATGATTATGGGTCTATTGATAATACAGTTTTCTTTCTAAATTATGATAAGACTTTATTGAGTAAACTGAATGATTATAACAATTGACACCAACTTGGTATAAAAGGAGTTTGAGCTTTTTATGAAGTAACAACTGGTTGGTGAACGGACGGGGTGAAAGGGGAGGTAGGAGCCCCGAGGAAATAGTCAATAATTTTGCCTTAAGACCTTAACCTGGGGAAGTCTTCCAGTCTAAAAAAATAAGATCCAAGTTGTGGAGGGTGAGAACGAAGACCTAGCATACAGGCACAGATATAAAAATAAGCACTGGCTGTTGAACTAGGCCCCAGAGGGTGAGGACTAAATTCTAGCACACCTGGTTGCATGCTGCAAAGCGAGCACCAGTTACAAATACGCTCCTGGTGAGAGTTTTTTCTAATATTTAACCTCAACTTCCCTTGCTGTGACTTGAGACCATTGCGCACAATTGAGTATTGTTCCTTTGGGAGTTTGAGCTTCATCTTTTCAGTTCCAGATTGAAATGCATAGTAATGAATATAGTTACTTACTCTTCAACTTGTTGTTCTCCAAACTCTATTCATCTTCAGTCAAAAGGTCTATTTTCTGCTAGGGCCTTCAAGGCCATTTTGTCAGCTAAATCATGCTAATTGCCCACATGCCATTATAATGCAAGAACATGCCAACTAGAATTCACACAGCCTCATTCAAGCATTTTGAATAACACACAGTTCTCCAGATAGGTGCAAAATTGCATGAGAGGTGTGTGGTATAGTTCACAATTGAACCCAGACCCTTTTCTTGCATGACTTAGCACCTCAGCTACACAACTTCCTTCCTTCCTTAAAATACTGTGTTTAAAAAGATTTATTTTCACTCTTGAAAGTGAGTTACACCTTGTACTCTCAGAGCTAAGCAAACAAGTATAATTTCCTTTCAGCATGAATGTTGCATTCCTATTTTAATTGGATGTTCCATTATCAAAATGTTTTTGCAAGTCCCTCTGGTATTCAGTGACAGATCAGAAGAGAAAACTTGACGTACTGAACCGAAAATGGTAGGTACGGTGAGAGGTCCAACTCAAGTCAACTGTACGGAGTTCCAGCTCTCAAGTGCTGATGCCTTGAATTATAATCAAGTGATGAATGTTTTCATAAGTGGGTTTGGGAGTTGCAAGGCCTTGTAGCAACAGCTTGCAGAAGTAAGGTGAAAACTGCTTTTAGAGCTGTTTGTTTATAGCACATTCATTAAGTTGGATTGAATGGCTAACATGTGCTTATACGGTTAATGATAAATCCACCAGAAGACTAAACAGGTTTTCTGACTTATGAACAAGGCATTCCAGGCTGAAGTTTTCTTCAGTGGGAAGGGCTGAGCTTTGGAAGGGACAATTCGTGTTCGTTTCAGATGGGGGATTTGAAGTCAGCTTTTCTCCACAGCTAGAATATTTGGGGTTTCAAGGGTTATGTTTCCCTGCCCATGTTTAATGATCTCTCTCTTATCAAGGTCTTCCAAGCTACTTTCTGTAACTGAAATTTCTCAGAAATATCAAGTGCAGATCAAGAAGATGCAGTTAGGCCTAACTGCAAGAAAGCATTGGGAATAATGTAACTAGATATTGTGAGAATTACAGTGATGTCTGTGAGAAATCAGCAGAAAGCTCCATTCAAACTCAAGATCAGATCAGTAGGAAATATTGGACATGTCTATACCACCTCCTAGCTAAGCCTGGGACTGGAAAAAGCCCCACATGCTTGGTCCTACTCTTTCCAAGTATGACCATGGCAATTTGGTAGGGTGGGTACGAAACGTATCTGCAGGATCCCTCTAAGGTGTATACTCTGCCTGATCGCTGGGCTTGGGCATGGGCAGAATGGGAACAAGTAGATGGGGCTTGTTGCTTAGAAGTGGTCCCAGGCTCAGCGGGTAGTCTGTATAGATATGGCCACGGTTTTCATGTTTTAAAGTCAGGTTTTTAATGTGGAATTAAAAATATAGGGGTGTGTGGGTGGGTGGAGCTTCCTACTTCATGGAAGTATCTCCCCCTTGGAGGGGGTTGGGAGAATGGAGGACTGTGGGATCCCAGGGCTTCTATGAATCCCCATCCCATTATGTAAAACTGTACAGGCATTACACATGGCACTGCTCTCCAGCAGAGTTGCTGGTTGAAAGAGCTAACAGTTTATGTCAGCAGGGCTGTGATTTTTCCACCTGAACTGCTCGGATGCTTGTACGCTTGCTCTTTGTGCTGGAAAAACCGGGTATTTCCATACACAAATGTAATACCTGTCCATGGCCTGAGTTGTTTTCATTCTATCTAGAATCTCACTTAGTGAAGAAGATATGTAAACCTGATGGGATTAAAATATGTGCAGGTGAATGATGCTTTTGGAAACAAACTACACGGTAAAAATGTTCAACAATTCCATGTGAAATGTATCCTTGTGAGACGTACCCATTCTCTGACCCAAATCATACTACTCTGGGGTAAAAAAATTAAGTTTAGTGTTTATTTTCAAGTTAGTGGAAAGGAAGATATTCTACTGACTCTACTATTATCCTTATATTATCCAGGTAGTGCACAAGGTGTTATTTATGATCTCAATCTGCTTAGTTTATCAAATAAAGTTGGAAAGGTAATCTGATTACATTGCACGATTACTTTCAGATGGAGAAAATAGCGGGTACTAAAGAGACCTTTAATCATGAGAGAAAAGGCCATAAGTAGAACCAGGCAGAGGCTAGGAAAAATTCAAAAGAAAAATAAAGCACAAATGTGAGGCTGTTTAGATGGTGGAACAAACTGCTAGGGAAAGCACAGGATTATCGGTCTCGATGTAAGACAGGATATCTTTCTGGAAGATATTCTTTAGTTAAATACATGTTACTGGGAGAAATGTAATGGCATGTGACATGCAGGGGTTCAGAGAAATGATAGAATGGGGCCTCCTGGCCTAAAGTGAACTTCTTATGCTAAGTACATGTGTATGTTATAATAGTGAAAGGATTGGGGGCTCCATTGTGTTAAGCCCAAACACAGGTCTTACAATTAAATCAGCTCCATATATTTTGGTGGGATCTGTGTGTCTGCAAGGGACCATGACAGTATATCTAATTGCAAAATCAAGGCAAGACATGGTTCCTCCCCAAAGAGCTAAAGAAGCTAAACGTCTGCGTAGATATTTGAACATGTAGAGGCTTGTCTGTATGTGCATGAGCATGTTATATGTTCATGTTTTGTGAAGCTTTGGAGTAGCTTGCCATCCTGGAAATATCTGGTAACTAACAGCTATACATTATATAACTGACCCATTGGCTACGGTTTTATATTGCAGAGGGGTGCTCTGGGTGGTCTCTTATGATGCATCCAGATGAGCAGGAACGTGCATATTGCAGTGCCTTAGAGGCACGTTTAAAGGTTCTCTGCATTGCATATTTGCAGTGTAGAGCCACAGTTAGATACCAGGACAGCCCAGGATCTAAAGAAAATATGCCAAAAAAAAGCAGGACAGTGCACGTGGCTGCAGTGTGTGCTGCCCGAAACTGGGCTGCTGGCCAGGCTTCGCATGCTCAGATTGCCACCACTGAAACACTGAGAGGCCCCCAGGACCCCAGTAAGGCTGCTGGTGCCAGCCCAGGTGTTGGCCCCAGCCTCCCCTACCCCAGCCCGGGCAATTTGCCATGTGCCAGAGCATGTATGCAGGGGCATGGGGGACAGCGGCAGAGGGACATTTCCCCGGGGACAAGTAGCCACGGTACAATTATGTGCCACTGCTATTTGTCTTTGGGGGAAATGCACGTGCAAGCTCATATGCATGCACCCTTAGAGCGTTTTCATCTCCTGGTTCTGTTGTTTCAGATTCAATTTGGATGGGAACTATCCTGAAGCTCAGGTCTGTTGAGAACCTGTGATTTGGTTAATAAAACAGTATGAGGAGTTTACTACCTATCACAACACCTTCCCTATTTTATAACATCGGTAGCAATCTAATTTAGAGCCAAATTCTCTACTGAATTGCTCTTTGGGCAGCCTAATTCGTTGACTTTAAAGAGGTGTCACTGTTAGGCAAGCCACAATTTGGCCTTTAAACTGGAACGAATAGATTTTTAAGTTAGCTGCACAAACAAATCTGCTCTGCCTATTCTTGATAACACAAAAGTCCTGGGGTGAAATTGTATACAGTTTTCAGCCTCTGTCCCGAACAACTATGTTGAGGAACTCACTGTTCTGAGTTTATTTGAACTCGGTACAAGGCTTTGTTTATATTTCATTGATGAATTGAAAATAACCTCTTGTTAAGGAAGTGACAACTGATACCTGCAAATTGTACTCAAGTCATTCACACGAGCCAAAGAAATACACCAAGGGTTATGGAGGTCAAGACCCTTGTTTAGATCAAAGCCCATGTTGAACATTGTATAAATGCCAAATCTTAAAATGTTTGTAGTTTGGGCTGAAGTTTGGAGGAGAATGATGCTAGGCCAATAAACCCCTTATTCAGTTTAGTTATTGAGTTAACTCCTATACAGATCTGCCAATACACCACCTAAGGCATGAATATACAGCTGGAATAGAGATGTTTCCAAATCTGTGTTTGGATGCAAGTCTCAGTACCCTTAAAATTTATGTCAGCACTGAGACTACTACAGTAACACCATGACTGGTTCTGGTGTGTACTGTATATTTAAAAATGTCGACAACCTGGAAAAAAATGATTTGAAGTTTGGAAAATCTGCTGTGTAGTGAGAAACTAAAGAAAGTCAATTAATTCAGTTTCTTCCAGAGAAGGCTCAGTGATGACATGTCACACTGGTAAGTCCCTACATGGGGAAGCGATTTCAGATAGTAGAGCACTCTTCATTTTAGCAGACAAAAGGTTTCAGAGGTTGATATCTGGAGCTAGAGAATTTCAGATTAGGAGCAAGGCATACATTCTTAATAATCAGGGTAATGTACCAATGGTACACTCAGGGAGGTCATGGACTCTCTCTCTCCATCATAATGAACGCTTAATTTAAGGTTGGATGTCTTTCTTAAAGATATGCAAGTGCTCAATCGGATATTTGGATCTCAGTAGACAAATCACTGGGTAAGTGTCTTTGGCGCATGCTATACAGGAGGTCAGACGATATAATCATGATAATCCCTTCAGGTCTTAATATGTTTGACACTCTGAAGCAAGGCAATGACTTGACCAGGCTAGGGATCAGGCCTGTCTTTACTTTAGAGAGGCTGTATGATATGAAAAAAGTAAGTGAAAGAATTCTTGCTGCACCTTCCTATTATGTTCCCCACCCTGCCAGGACTCAGGCTCAATTATTGGCACCCTCTGGAGCAGAAGCAGAGGCAGGGAGGAAGTGGGGCCAGGTGTCTGCCTTCATCCCCTGCCCCATCTAGGGGGCCTGGTTGATCACAAAGGGATCACATGCCCTGAATCGTCCAAGACCATAGTCCCTAAATCATGGGCAGCTGTGCTGAGCATTATATTTTGCTCTCCCTGCCAACCTAAGAAGCAGGTATCTGTGGAACGCAAAATTCCTGTGACTGCAACCAACATCCAAGAATCTCAGAGGCAGCAAACTACCCGTAAGTCACGAGTCTGAAACTGTGCAAAAGGTTCGCTTCCCTCTGCTTCAGGGAGTCCTTGGAGGAAGTGTCCCCAATTTGTATGCTCTGCAAGTCTGGGGCTGCATCTTGCTATGTGTGTGCTCAGTGCCCAGCACAGTGGGACTTTGACTGTGGTTAAGAGATCATATTGTAATACGAGTAATGAATAAAATAATAGTAACAATGCCTCCTGGGGTGCCTTGAGTGGAGGAGATATCAGGGAAGATCAAGGTTTAGCTGAGTGTTGTAATCATCCAGACAGAGCAGAAGACTTGAATTTTCAGTCGAATATGAGAGAAGTAAGGATAAGCTGGATATATGAGACAAATGAGTTAGAGGATAACCCCCACAATTTCCAGCCTTGATGACAGGGGAGGTGATAGCATGGTAGGCAGGGAAGAGTCTAAAAAAGTAGTCCAAGAATATTTAATGCTGACTCAAAATCTGCCTAGTAGATAAAACAGTCCTGGCTTGTTAGCTTATAAGAGCCTACAGGATTCATTAGGCAATGGCTCGAGCATGGGCCGCAAATAATATTCACTTCCGTGGTTCTTTGTGATGTTAAAGCAATTTTATCCGGCTGGCCGGACACCTTATTGCAGCCTATATTCGTACCAATGCTGTGCAGCATGCATGTGATTGTAGAACCCTTCTTGCTAGGCTGAGCTGAATAGCCCAAATAGCGCTGCCTGTTCTCTCTTCCATTGCCTAGAAGTGCTGTGAGCTAGAAGGGATGCTCTGTCTTTCTGAATGACTGTGCGCAGCTTGCCAGATTCATCCTGGGTCTCTCAGCAAACCAAAGATGCCCAGGGGAAGCTCGTAAACTTTCCTTGCTCTGTGTTGCCTAAGGCACAAGTGGTCGCATCCAGAGCTCGCTTTCTCCCTGGTATAAAACCTCTGGGGCCAAGGGAGTCGCATCAGAGAGGGCATTTGGCTCCTGATGCCTAACGTCATCCCATTGTTCCTGCTCAAAAAGATAAACTCTGGTAGGAGTTTCCTCTTCCCCTCATTCCCATTCACTCCCTGCTTTAATAAAACTTGTCACTGTGAGGCTTTTTCCCCACCCTAGTCAGCAGATTTTTTTGCTGGTTAATGAGGGGGAAATATCTCCCCCTTCGTGTCAGGGGCCAAGTTTGTATTGGAGCTTGGTGAAGGTTTTCGTGTCATTTCCTGTTGCTGCTGTCCTGCACACTCTCTCTCTCGCACACACACACACACACACGCTCGCTCACTTCTTTTGGAAGGATGTGAGGGGGGCAAAGACAACACACCCCGTGCTCTCTCCTGTCACGCTGCATTCCAGTGTCCTGCCGTCCTGCAGGGCTCAGCTTTTCTCCCGGCCACGGGGAAACAACGGGGGAGGTAAAGTCATTTTCTTCTTCTGACCTTTGGGACATGGGCTATTTCAGCATCAGATGGAAGCTGGTAGACAATTTCAATCTAAATCTAATGACTTGTTTTTTTTTTTTCCATTTAACTTCTGACCTGATAATGTTGATTGCAAAAATATAGCTTCTGCATGATGTGGCAGTGGCAAATTCGAGGGTTGCTTGCTTAACTGGGTCTGCCAGGGAAAGAGCAAGGAACCACAGTGAGGCAACTGGGAAAGATCTCGCTGCTGAATCCAAACACTGTGTGCTTGGGTCCCTCCCTGATTAGCACCTTCTGCTCAATCTTGCAGTTTGCAGGAGAGCTGGAAGGAGTTGACTGTGGAATGTCAGAAATGAAGGCGCTGTATGTAGGTCTCTGTTGAAGTGCACATCAGAGGAGGGTGGTATTTAAGAGGACTGTTATTTATGCACTTCAGCAAACACTGGGGGCTTGATATGCTGGCTGATGGAAGAAAATAGCAATTCAGGGGAAAACAGCTTGGGGCAGGACAGAAGCTGTGAATGGCAACGAGTGGAGGCAAAACAACTGAATGCTGTGTGTGCACGCTCTTCACCTACACGTTTGCCTTTTAGGTCTAACACAATATTTACACTGGCAGAAGATTTTCCCTAATACTTGCTTATGAGTGTTCAGGGCTTTGGTGGGGGAGTGCAGCCAGGGTGGTTATTATAGAAGTCAGTTCTTTTAATTAGAAAGAGCATGACAATTACCAGAATCCGTGTCCTATTCTCCAATAAACCTGCACCGCGCGTTTGACATCTATAAATCTACCTTATACCGTGGGTTCTCTCTGATGTTTTCTTATTTGCTCACTAAACTCATGTTTATTTGTTTCTGAAAGAAAACGATACAGATATTTGCTTTCTAAAGTGCAGCAAATGTAACCTCTTTTGCTATTTAAGTCAGTCCTTGCTCTTTTCTCCCTGGACACACAGCACATTAAAAAAAAAAAAAAGCCTGCGAATAACTTCTGAAGCATGCGCCGGGGCCAGTCCACAGGGCGTTCGGAATTAAAATGCTTTCGTGAAGTAACTGACGTAGGATAGTACATTTCAACGTGCCATTAAGTCTGGAGGAAAAAGAGCTTGCAGAGCAGTTTTACATCAACGGATAAAGCAAGTGTGGAGAAACCGCACGATCGTTGCATGCAGGATTAATCATGGACACCTCCAGCAATCCAGCAGAATTTAATAACAGCAATTACATATATAATGTGAACTGGCTGTTAATTAGAAGTAGGAAGAAAGGGCAGGGAACTGGCTTCAGGAAAAAAAAAATCCTAATTATTTATGTATACAGCATGTGTTTACCCCAAATCGTTGCTCAAGGCACATTTGATCCTCACTTCACTTTCATTTTACAGTTTCTTCACCAATTTGGTTTGCTGGGGAGAAGTGCAGGAGCGCCAGTTTAAGAATTGGGCCTCGGCTGTAGACTAGATACATCGTACACTGCCGCAGTGCACGCTCCTTACACTGGCCTGGCAATGTTCCTCATTTCTGACCTCTCCCAATCACGTCTTGTGGAGAAAGGAAAGCTTGCTCTTCCTGTCCATCTTTATCTGTTCAGGCTGCCGTCTACACCGACAATGGTTTTTTGCTAGGAACTGGTTGGATAGCTATCAAGATATTTCAATAGGTAGCTCATCAGCCATCAGTAATGACTTTTCCTAACGAACAAAGTCAGAGCTGCCAACTTCAGGGTGAAAGGCTTAGGATCCTGCCCTGAATTCCCTGGCTCAGCTGGTTCCCTTTTTGGGATGGGGCTTACAAGGAAGTTAATGTTAGAAGTCAAATAGAACAATGAATGTTTTTTTGATTCTTTCTCTCTGACTTTTGTTCACACTATTGCATTGTTAACCCCTATGTACGGACTGATATCCCTGGCTCCTGCTTTTACCTTTCAGTATACATGACACAGCACATGCCATTTAAACTCAGATAGACGAGGGCTTCAGAGAATCCATAGTCTCAGTCGCTCTCAGCTTCACAGGAGAAAGAAGACAAGATTTTATTTTGCATTTTGTGCCATGGGATGGAATGAGATGGTAAGGCCACATTTCTACAAGGGCTGTGCACTTGGGAATCTAGATTTTCAAATGATTTCAGAATACTAGGTGTTGTTTTTTGTTCAGATCAGGCCATAGCTATAACACTGGGAGCCTTTAGGTCTAGGCTTCAACATTCACAAACTGAGATCTTTTGTACATCCGCCTACTGATGAGTTGCCCAAAGGGAAGATGAGGTCTTGGCCTCAGTTGTGATTGCTGAGTGCTCAAAAATCTGGATCTGCTTGCTCTGAAAACTTGGCTTACAGTTCCTGCAATGGCAATTTGACTCAGGTAAGGATTGCATAATGGGTTTTAATATCATCTCCAATGTTATGCTGGTGGGTTTTAATATCATCTCCAATGTTATACTGGTATCGCTTCACTGACTTAAGTGTGTCACTCCTGATTACACTGACTCAGAAATAGATTGTAGTTTTTTAGTGAAGGCTAGGCTGCGATCCGAACAGAGGAAGATGAGATAAAGTACTCCCTGCTCAAGTAGAGAGCATGAAGGGGATGAAGTGATTCTGAACACCATGCAGAGCTGGCACATTGGTCTTCTGCTGAAGTTTCAGTTTGGTGCTGTGTTAGGGCCTTCTTGCATGGTAATTTTAGGTGGCTGCTGGAGCTCTTAACCCCTGGATTGGCTGCATGTTAATACCTTCTGAAAACCTTAAAGCACTTGTTATTTGCCTTAAAGTCATATCACTCCAGGACAGGACTATCTGTAGTCTGCCTAATTTTGCTTCTGTTTCATTAAGGTGTGGCCACGCCCCACAGCTATTCTGCCCAAGTTGAAGTCCTCCAGCATCCCAGGATGCATTGGTCTCTCCTGAGTCAGGCTGGGGCACTGCAGGGTCAGGCACAGTGCCTTTGCATCGTTGCTCCCACTGGGTAGAGCCAGTGCCGCAGCCCAGGACCTTGCTCACTCTGCTTGGGCCCAGCGGTCCGGGAACGTGCCTGGGGTGGGGAATTCAGGGACGGAGCTTCCCACCCCCTCTGGGCTTGGGAGATGGCTGTGAGTGGCCTGGCCTCCCCCCCGCTCTGTGCAGACTCAGCCCAGACAGGCAGCGCCAAGCCCTGCACTCCATGCCCGGAGCCACCTGGTAGCTACAGGGGTTCAAGGGCTTCAGGCACCTGCCAGCTTTGCCTGCTGTGAAGTGAGCCCGGGGGGGAGCCAGCAGCCAGACCCTGCACAACCCAGTGGAGCATGGGGTCAGCGGGAACTGGCCTCTGCCTGCTGAGATGCAGCTGCTGAGCTCTGCCCTGCTTCAGCAGCCTGTTTTCACCGGGGTATGTGTCTGGGTCCTGGGGGCCCGATCCTTTTTTTTTTTCTCTGGAGCTCACCCCCCATGTTGGTGCCAGCTGGGCTGCTGGCTGGCCAGGTGCTGCCTGAGCTCCGAGGGGGCCTGCTCCACTAAGCCGAACAACGCTAAGCCGATTAACTTTTGTGTGGCTTACAGCATGAGGTGTGATGAGGCCCATAGTAATTCCCTATAAAAATGACAGTGCTGAAGACAGTGAAAGGCCTGGGTCACCTGTCTGTCCCTCTGCTGTATAGGATGGTTCCCCAAAGCACAGTTTTAGTGTTCATTTAGTCTCAGCCTATGTGAGCCAAAGGATGGGGCTTCAATTGCCATCACTTCTATCGGAGCCAGTTCTGTACCCTGATAGACTTCACTTTCTGGGAAATTCTTTGTTATACAACTTACCTTTCCACTCATTGCTCTAAATTACATCCCCTTAGCACTACTCTAAATAGTGCTTCTTATCAGGGTCACTTCACAGTGGCTGGGAAACCAGCATTATTGAAGGCCTGAAGTTGTGGGAGACAAGAAGGCAGTTTTACATGCATGTTCCTTCTCCGGACTGTACCAGTGGTGAGTGGCTAAGCTTTCCTCTCTGACAGTGGAGAGATATTTGCTCTGACTGTGCCTAATCTCCAGGCTGGATACTTTTTGGAGCTGTCTGAAGTCCTGCATGACACAGAGGAAAGGGTGATGATATTTGATGTTGGGCCTGGGGTGCATCTGGGATGGCCCTTTCCTCTCAAGTTGTCTTCTTCTTCTTCTGAGACTCAGCTTCCTGTTCATGTCCAGAAACGAGACTGTTCCAAGGACTCTGAACCGTTCCCTATATTCTGTCCTCTGCATGCTCTCTGCTTCCTGCCGCAGACTTCACTTTCCCTCTCACAGTGGTAATGTTACATATGGGCTGTGAATAGATTGAACGTGGTAAGTGATTCTCCAGTCAAAGGGGTCTGCAGGGCTGCCTGTATGTGCTTGAATTGGCTTGGAGTTTTACATCCTTCCTGACTGTGTACTTCGGGTGTGAGAAGGGGGAAGAGGCATCCCTGCTAGTGGGCTGCATTCAGGGTGATCATGAAGTGTGACTTTAAAGTGTCTGGTTCAGGGGGCAAACAAGGTTCTTTGGTCAATGGGCTCCGCTGTGGCTCTGCTTGTTTTTCTACCACCCTATTTCTTTGGAGTTGTGCTTTCTCCCCTGGTTGTAAGGGTATCATTCCCCCTTTTTGAGGGATAGTAATGAAGTGCATTAAGTACATTAGCAAACCTAACACTGCACGTGAATATTTATGTAAAAAAACTCACTTTTCAACAAAGAGCAACAAATCCATCTCTTGGCCACCATTTCCTCTTGGCCAGGAAATGTTTTGTCCCTTCCCTGATAAATTGAACATGAACATCAAAATGACACACACTGTTCTGGCGTTGGCTCCATGAGGCTTGCGGCTGCTACCTGGATAACATTAGCCAGCTCTGTTTGTTCTAGTCAATCTCATTTGCTTCATCTTCCTGAGTATTGTGTATCCAAAGCTCTTATCATTGTGGTACGTAAGTCCTAAACACAAAAGGTAGCTTTTATATTGTCCAGAGGGAGTACAGGTCTCAGCTCATCTGTTTCAAACTTTTTTTTCATTTTTTCTACAAAATACCATTCCTTTCTGAGGACAGTGTATTCTCATTGGCTCAGGAGGCTCTGGTCATTGCTTTGTTCATGTGATTGCCGTAGAAACCATATGGTCCAATAAAGATAGTCAAGACAATATCCTTGAAACACATTTTAGTTCTGGATTGACCGGACTGGAGACTGAAGTCTTCTATTGGTTTAATGTATTTCTCAGCTGTTTTAAAGGGGCCGAGGCTGCGTTTGAAACAGTACTTCAGTCTCTATGTCCATTCAAAGCCACTGGATTGAAGACCCTACTGGGGCTGTCTGGTAGTTTCCTTGATGTGTTTCCTTGCTCCTTGGAAAGTAGACAGAGGCTACCGGCTAATTTGTTATAGGCTACCAAGCAGCTGTGTGAGGCACATGGCTTTCACTCCTATTTGCTGACCTGGGCTGGGGCTGAACTGGTGAGTGAGAGGTGAAAGGCCTCTGTATCCTATTAGCAGTCCCCTCAGTCATCCTCTCCCTCCCTGGAAGTGTTATTTTTGGTTAATTTGTACAAGTCTGGGCCTCTCTGCTTCATCCTGTGGGAGGAAGTTTGAGGCCGGAATTTTGTAATAAATGCCAGATTTTTCATTTAAGACTGATGGAGCAAAACTGAGTAGAGTAGGCCAGACCTATGCCACCTCCAGTTCTTCTTAGTTCAGTGAATCTCATCATCGTTTCGATCAACTTCTCTGGGTCACCATAAAAGGTGTTCTTCCCCAGCATAAATAAGCTCAGCCTCACAACAGTATTGTGGTCTAAGGGTTTGCTGTGAAATTCTTGGATCCCATGGAATGACCTGTGAAAACCCCAGCTGGGCCGGCTCAGACGTTCATACTGCTGATGTAAAACAAACAAAGTTCCTGTCTTGTTCCATGTGGAGCTTCTGGAATACACCCAGAAAAGCCTGGCCTCAGCTCTCCGCTGGGCATCACAGAGCCATGGCCCTTTCCTAAAGGGGGAGATTTCCTCCATTGTCTTTGGACAATGTTCATTTTACTTTCCCTCCCAAAGACTCTATAATAGAGTGTCACCCACAGGTAGCTGCTTTTCACTAGGGCACGCAGTATCTTAGGCCCAGAGCTTGTGAAGTTGTTCAAGACTTTCTATGACTATAAGAAGTTCTGGAGAGATAATTTCAGTTCCTGGCTCTGTGATAAACCTCCTGTGTGACTTCAGCTGAGATACATAAACCCCATTGTGCTCTAGTTCCACAGCTGTAAAAATGGGGATCATTTAGAATAATAGAAAATTAGGATTGGAAGGGACCTCAGGAGGTCATCTAGTTCCAGGCCCCTGCTTAAAGCAGAACCATCCCCAACTATATCTTTCCAGCCAAAGCTTTGTCAAGCCGGGTCTTAAAAACCTCCAAGCATGGAGATTTCACAACCTCTCTAGGTAATCACCCTGTGCTTCACCACCCTCCTGGTGAGAGAGTTTTTCTTAATATCCAACCTAAACTTCCCCTGCTGCAACTGGAGCCCATTGCTCTTTGTACTGTCATCTGTCACCACTGAGAACAGTCCAGCTCCATCTTCTTTTGAACCCCACTTTCAGATAGTTGAAGGCTGCTATCAAATACCCTCAGTCTTCTCATCTGAAGACTAAATAAGCCCAGTTCCCTCAGCCTCTTCTCAGAAGTCGTGTGCCCCGGCCCCTGAACCATTTTTGTTGCCCTTTGCTGGATTCTCTCCAATTTGTCCACACCCTTTCTGTAGTGGGGACCCAAAACTGGACCCAGTACTCCAGATGTGGCCTCACCAGTGCTGAGTAGAGGGGAATAATCACCCTTCCTTGATCTGCGGCTATGTTCTTACCAATGCAGCCCAGGATGCCATTAGTTTTCTTGGCAACAAAGACACGCTGTTGGCTCACATTATTGTCACATTATTGCCCTCTGCAGACTTGCCGAGGGTGCACTCTGTGCCAACTTTCAGGTTGTTGATGAAGATACTGAACAAAACCAGCCCCAGGGGCACTCCACTTGATAGCAGCTGCCAACTAGACATCAAGCTATTGACTACTACCCTGTGAACCTGATGATTCAACCAGTTTTCTATCCACCTTACAGTCCATTCATCCAGCCTGTACAGTACTTCCTTAGTTTTCCTGCATGAACGTTGTGGAAGATGGTATCAAAAGCCTTGCTAAAGTCAAGTATCCAGGTTGTAGTTGTATTTGTCTAGAGGAAAAAGCAATCAGGACACATAGCAGAGGTGATATCTTTTATTAGACCAACTAGACTTTTGCAAATAAATTGTCTTTAATTGCAAGCTTTTGGGCATAAACACCCTTCAACAGGCATCAGAGAAAAGATTGTAAAAGTTTTCCTGGTTGGAAGTTCATATTTCATAGGCAAGCTCAGAGAAAAGTTGGAATAGTCTACCTTGAAGTTGTTTGCTGGTATGTAGGATGCATTCATATTTCCTTCTGGTTATGGTGCTTCATATTTCACAGAGGAGTAAGTAGATGGGATGCTCCTCTGGGCAGAAATTTCTTGTCTGGTAAGGTGTATCTGAGCTTTGAATTTTAGCTGATTTTTTTTTTTTTTAATGAAATCTTCATAATTTTACAAGGAGGAAGCAAATTTGACCACCTGAAACCTGAGCTACTGCTCCTGCCTTGGTTCAAGGTAATTTGCAGCTTCACAGAGCCTCACAACAAAGCTCAGAGACACCTGACCAGTTGAGAAATTCCTGCCCAGAGGAGCATCCCAACTACTTACACCTATGTGAAATATGAAACACCATAACCAGAAAGAAATATGAATACATCCTGCGTACCAACAAACAGACTATTTCAACTTTTCTCTGAGCCTAATCTGCATATAAAATGAACTTTTCCAAACAGGAAATTTTACCACCTTCAACTTTCCTATGAAATATGAACTTTTACAATCTTCTCTCTGATGAAGGGTGTTGGTGCCTGAAAGCTTGCAATGAAAGAAAAGTTTTTTGCAAAAATCTAGTTGGTCTAATAAAAGGTATCACCTTTATCACGAGTTCTGATTGCTAAAGTTAAGATATACCATGTCTACTGGTCTCACCACATCCACAGAGCCAGTCATCTCCTCATAGAAGGCAATCAGGTTGGTCAGGCATGACTTGCTTGTAATGAATCCATGCTGACTGCTCCTAATCACCTTTTTCTCCTCCCAGTGCTTTGAAATAGATTCTTTGAGGATCTGCTCCATGATCTTTGCAGGGATCTCTGAAGTGAGGTTGACCAGGCTGTAGTACTCCAGATTCTCCTTCTTCCCTTTCTTAAATATGGGCACTAGATTTGTCTTTTTTCAATGATCCAGGAGCTCTCCTGGTCACCATGCATTTTAAAAAATGATGGCCAGTGGCTCTGCAATCACATCAGCTAAGTCCTTCAGCTAACACATCAGCTAGACCTTGGAGGCATCCTGCCTAGCCCCATGGACTTGTATATATCTAGTTTTTCTAAATAGTCCCTAATCTGTTCTTTCACCACTGTTGGCTGCTCACCTCCTCCCCAAACTGTGCTGCCAGGTGCAGTAGTCTTGGAGCTGACCTTGCTTGTGAAGACTGAGGTGAAGAAGGCATTGAGCACTTCAGCCTTTTCTGCATCCTCTGTTACTATGTTGCTTCCCCCATTCAGTAAGGGACCCACACTTTCCCTGATCTTCCTCGTTACTGACATACTTGTAGAAACCCTTCTTGTTACTCTTCACATCCCTTGTTAGCTAGCGGTAATTCCAGTTGTGCTTTGGCCTTCTTGACTTCATCCCTGCATGCCCAAGCAATACTCCTATACTTCTCCCTAGTTGTTTGTCCAAATTTCCAATTATAAGCTTTCTTTTTGTGATTTAGTTTACTGAAGTGTTCCCTGCTAAGCCAAGCTGGTCTTCAGCTGTACTTGCTAGTCTTCCTGTGCAGCGGGATGGTTGGTTTTTGTGCCCTCAGTAAGGTTTCTTTACAGTACAGCCAGCTCTCCTGGACTCCTCTCCCCCTCAAACTGGCTTCCCAGGGGATTTTGCCCATGATCTCCCTGAGCGAGTTGAAGTCTGCTTTTCTGAAGTCCAGGGTCCTTACTCTGCTGCTCTCCATCCTTCCTTTCCTCAGGATCCTGAACTCAGTTATCTCATGTTCACTACTGCCCAAGTTGCCATCCACTACTACATTCCCCACCAATTCTTCCCTGTTTGTGAGCAGCAGGTCAAGAAGAGCTCCCTAGTTAGCCGCTCCAGCACTTGCACCAGGACATTGTCCCCAAGACTCTCCAAAACCTTCCTGGATTGCCTGCGCACTGCTGTACTGCCCTCCTAGCTGATGTCAGGGTGATTGAAGTCCCCCATGAGAACTAGGGCCTGTGATTGGGAAACTTCCACTAGCTGTTTGAAGAAAGCCTCACCCACCACTTCCTCCTGGTCTGGTGATCTACAGCAGACCCCAACCATGACATCACCCTTGTTGCCCTCCCCTGTGACCCTAACCCAGAGACTCTCAACAGGCCTATCTCCAGTGTCATACTGGAGCTCTGAGCAGTCACATGGCTCTTTACATAAAATGCAACTCCTCCTCCTCTACTCCCCTGTTTGTCCTTCCTGAACAGTTTGTACCCATCCATGACAATGCTGCAGTCATGTAAGCTCCCACCAAGTCTCTGTTTTTCCAATCCCATCATAGGCCTGTGATTGTGCAAGGATTTCCAAGTTTTCCTGCTAATTTCCCAGTCTATGTGAATTCATGTACAGACACCTGAGGTGACTAGCTGATTGCCCTGATTTCTCAGGAAGTATGAAAACACCTTCCCTATTACCTCCTCCTGGTTGCTTTTCTTCCAGGTCACCCACTTCCCCACTTACCTCAGGGATTTGGTCTCTATCCCCCAGGAAACCTAGTTTAAAGCCCTCTTCACTAGGTTAGGGAGCCTGTCTGCAAAGATGCTCTTGCAGTCCATGGCCTCTCCCTTTTCTAGCACTGCCTTTGGCAGTTCTTCCTCCAGAGTCTTGGAGGTCTCCTCCAGCATTGAATCAATCAACTCCTCATGGCGGAGAATGCTTTGGATGCTCACCACCTCCTCGGCGGCTTCCTGACTGACACCACCAGGAGGCACTGCTCACATTGTAGGCACTCACCCTTCTGGCCACTATTTGAATGTTTTGTCTTTTTGATTGTACGTACTCCCACATGTTTCTCACTATGTTTTTGAACAGTGGGAAGCACCGTAGGACTTGGAAATCAGGGCCCTGAGTTATAACAACATGGAAATAAAATGAACAAACAAAGAAATCCATGATGACTGTATTCATGCTGAAATGTTCTTGGCTGACCAGCATTCACTATACCTTACTTGGGGATGAAATAATAAGAATGGCCTGACTATGACACCCATTTCATAGAATCACAGCATCATAGAACCATAAAGAAGTAGAGAGGTCATCTACTCCAACCCCATACCTGAGGAGGATCATCCCTATCCAAAGCATCCCATACAAATCCATTAAATTAATCTAAGTTATTAGCAAAATTACAGAGTAATCCCTGACCAATCACAAGACATAATGCTCCAATCCTTCACAGGTAAAGCAAGGGGACCACAATGGCCAATGTCCTGCTACTGCATAGGTTGTTAAAATCTGCTTACGAGAACCCAGGAAGAGGGGCACACCCCCACTACAGAGGAAGAAAGAAACCACTGCTGTCTGTACCAGTCTGACCATGGGGTCAAATTCTTTCCTGACCCCAAATGTGGCCTTCAGTCTGACCCTGAGCAGAGGAGCAAGACCCTCAAGCCAGGAATCTCTGGGTTTAAGTCCCAGCAGGAACACTGGCACACACCACTCAAAATCCCCAGCCTTGGCTGCAGCCAACACCCAATGTTTCCAAGGAAGGCTTCAAAAAACCCCTGACATGTAGCAGCAGGAAGGGAAAAAATTGACTCCTGGTCCTATGTGGCAACCAGCAAAGGCCAGAAGCATGGGAAATACCCATTTCTCATATTGAATAGCACTATGTGTACCCGTACGCAATGTCAAACAAGGTGCTACTCCCAGTCAGGCCCAGTTGAGTTACCCTATGTAGTAACATATACCCCACTGTTTCTCTCCTGATGTAGCCCAATACATTCATGCTGCATATACATGTCCGTATAGATGCATATAATATACTTGTGCATGCACTGAATTTCATGCTTTCAAGGAGTTATTTTTCTTTAGTGATATCAACATCCTTTTCATGGCTGGCCTGCTGCATGAATGTTACTCTCAAATTCAGTCCTTTTCCCCAGATGTATTACTTTATAATACATTTTTCCTATATTAAACTGCACCTTTGATTTATTACATCAGTGAGCATAAAAGATTCAAAATTCCTCTGACTCTGGTTTTGTTACTCTTTATTTACTATACACAGTGCTCCAGTTTTGGGATACTTGGCAGACTCAGATAGATTAAATTTCATATATAGTTTGTTTCCCTCTCCTTTATAGCTAGAAGGGGTGCAACTTTGGTCAACAGAGTAGGCAGTTTTTGAGTTGAGTCCTTTAAACTGGAGTTATAAAGAACTCTAGTGGGACCAGAAACAAGATTAATATTACAGTAGTGCTCAGTGGCCCCATTCTGTGAGGAGCTGCGTGCACACATGGCAGAGGAGAGGCCTGACAATGTAGATACACCAGGCAGGCCAAGAGGGGCTGACTGGAAATGCCATTGTCTATTTTACTGAAAGCACAGAGAAACGGACCGATCCCAGCTTAATTACAAGCTTTTCCTTCTAGTGTTTGAATGAGAGGCAAGAGAGGAGCTCTTTAGAAATGTCTTTACAAAATCAAAGGTTTGGGCCATCCCTGTCTAGAGCAGAGGAATGGATCCACTGAGGCTAAGGAAGTTCTCCTTGTTTCCTCTTGAGTTAAAACAGATTTGTAACCAAAGAAATATTTGATCTCATATCCTGGTTCCTTATCTTGATCCCCCACATATTCTGTATGCAGAACTCCCATTGACATGATTTGGAGCTTTGGCCATAAAACAAGATTGACTATCCCATGCACTGGTACAGGCTGGGGACAGACTGGGTGGGCAGCAGCTCTGCAGAAAGGACCTGGGGGTGACAGTGGACAATAAGCTGAACATGAGCCAGCAGTGTGCCCTTGTTGCCAAGAAGGCTAATGATACACTGGGCTGCATTGGCAGGTGTGTTGCTAGTAGGTCAAGGGAAGTAATTATTCCTCTCTATTCAGCACTGGTGAGGCTACATCTGGAGTACTGTGTTCCGTTTTGGGGCCCCCACTACAAAAAGGATGTAGACAAATTGGAGAGAGTCCAATGGAGGGTGACAAAAATGGTGCGGGGGTTAGGGGACAGATAAGGAAAAATTGAGGGAACTGGGCTTGTTTTGGTGTAGAGAAGATGAGACTGAGAGGAGACTTAATAGCAGTCTTCAACTACCCGAAGGGGGCTTGGAGAGGATGGAGCTAGGTTATTCTTAGTGGTAGCAGATAACAGAACAAGGAGCAATGGTCTCAAGCTGCAGCAAGGAAAGTTCAGGTTAGATATTAGGAAGCATATTCTCACCAGGAGGGTAGTAAAACACTGGAACAGGTCACCCAGAGAGGTGGTGGAAGCTCCATCCTTGGGGGTTTTCAAAACCAGGCTAGACAAAGCTTTGGCTGGCGTGATCTTGTTGGGGCTGGTCCTGCTTTAAGCAGGGGGTTGGACCTCCTGAGGTCCCTTCCAACCCTAACTTTCTATGCTTCCATGATTCTATGCCTACAATTTTCAATGTGGAATTTTGCCATCTGCTTTATTTTTTAATTTAGATCTATAGAAAGGCTTGTGTCCTCCTTGCCCAACACAAGAGTGGCATTTTTGAGGAACCAGCAGTGGATAAAACGTCCCACTCATGTTGACCATCCCTGAGAACCTGCTGCAAAATTGCATGCAGTATTCAGTTAGCATCACTAGCAAAGCCTTTTACCAGAGAGGTACTCTCACTAATATCTATGGTAAAGTTCATAACCATCTTCTGATTGGAAATGATAAAAATACATCTCTCAGTATTTCCCAGGGTTCTTGTCTGGATCAATAAACATTTGGAAAGCACTGAGTAAACACTATGCATCATTGTCATTGGGAGAAATAAGGACTGTTAAGATTGGAAGCAAGTGACCATCAAAGTAAGATTTCTCCTCCTCACATGCCAGTCTGCATTCATTTTCTAACAGCATCAAAATGCACAGTAACCCAGTCCGCACATTGACTTTTCTGTAATTTTCCACAGTTGTCCTTTTGAGTCAGGAAAAAATTTGCAGGAAAAAGCCAGATCCATCCAGTTCCTCTTTTTGTGCACTGTGCGGTTATATCTGTATTGTTGACTGCCAAATGTCACACAGCAGAGGAGAAGGATACCAGAGAACAGCTTGTGAAGTACCATGGAAAGCATTAAATGAAGTAAGTGGATATGCAAGAAGTCTGGAATCCTTTTGCTCCAACATAGAGGCTGGTCCTATTGGTGTTGCAGCCAGGGCTAACTTGGTTCAGTCAAAATCCCTTGACCTACAGTAATGTATTGGTTAAGCAGTTTGACTTATATCTATCTAGCTTTGTAGTGCTATAAAAACACTAAGAGGAAATGCTAAGGCCTGATTCTCATTTTCACTGAAACTTTTCACTCATTTTCCTTCTGTCAACATAAAGGTCGTTTGAAGTGATCATAAATGTAAATTATCCCCCTGTGGGAGTGTGGGAAAGGGAATTTGGGTTAAATGAGACTCAGGCCTACTGAATAAATACCCTGGTATGATGTGAATGCCTATTCCAGTTTCATGATGTAGGTGGCTACCATTTGTAGTCCTCTTGTACAGTTATAAGAACTGCAGAAGCCTGCTAGATACAGTGGCATAGCAGAGACAGCCTTAGGTATAGGTACATTGATGCTGAACTATGCCTGCAGGTGAATGTCAGGCATTGACCAGTCCATCGGTTCATCTCTGCAGTTATGTCCTCACCTAGAGGACAGAGTGGGTCCTCTGAGGACCTAGTCCCCTCAAGCCCTCTTGAACACTGATCCTCTCCCATCATAGAGAAGCAAAGCAGTTTGGCTCAGTGAACTCAGATATGGAGTGTGCGTGTAATAGAATAGCCTGAGTTTAGCAGAAAGATTAGAGAATCTCTGCTCTATCCCAGCGTATCTTAGAAGCAAGAGAATGAAGACAAAATAGTCACACTTTTATAGACAATATAAAAGGAAGGAACATCAAGAGGTCATTTAGACCAACGCCATGCTAAGCACATGATCATCCTTGTCTAAAACTTCCCACACAAGTATCTGTCCATTGTAGACTCAAAAACTCATCATGGAAAAGGTCTTCCTAATAAGTGACCTAAATCTTCTTTGTTACAATTTAAACTGATTACTTTGGCTAAGTACAGACTGAATTGATGTAATGGGGCATATTTGCCAATGGGCCTGGTTTGTTTCTTAGTAGCAGACCAGGACTATTGGTACCAGCACAAATTAAAGTAGCCACAAGAGATATCTTAATTTCTACCCCTACTGCAGTGGCCCATATGGCCCTAGTTTGTGCATGTATGTCTTGGGTTAACTATGAATCTGGCTCCTAACAGAAAGGTGGGGTCTAAGCACATTTCTAGGAGATAAGAGACCCAGAGCTCTAATTAATCATGACTGTGACTGTACTTTGCCCTCTGTGGCCTTAGGTAATTCTGTTTATCCATCTGCAAAGAGGAAATGGTGCTACGTAGCCACATATCACAAGGATCATTACTTAATGCTTTCAGAAAAGAGCTATTTGATGGCTAAGTATTATTAACAAGGGAAACTGGAAGAATTTCACTTGCATCTGTCTTGTGTAAGAGTTGTAATAAGGGACATGATGCCCATGCTCTCACAGCATGCAGATTGTGAAAGCACATGAACAACCATGTGTAACCAGAGGTTTTGTTGAACCTGGAAGATGTGGACTCCAAAGCGGGGATTCATAACAACCCCCCAATTTCATAACTGTCTGTTTTTGTGTTTCTGAACACATACAAGTTGCAGAGCTGATGTTGCACACCTGTGGCATTTACTTCTTTGCTTCCAGATTTGTATGGTTTTCACTAGGGGTGTGTGAAACGGGCCCTATTCGATTTGAATTCAGATTCAGCCTGAATCAGGGACAGTGATTCAATTAATTGATTTGGATCACAGTCCCTGATTTGATTCAGCCAAATCCAAATCTGAAGATTCGACGCTGATTCAGAGAGTCAGCAATTCAGACATTGACACAGATTTAAATGTTTTTCTACATACCTCGAGGTACCAGTGCGGCTGCGATGCTGGAGCGGATGGAGCATCCGACAGGAGAGTGGGAGAGCTCCCCACATGCTCGGTGGTGAATCTGGAAGTGGACTGGAAGTACTTCTGGTCCACTTCCAGGTCTGCCAGGGAGCACACTGGGGGCTTCCCTGCACCCTCCTGGCTTGGTGATCAGCTGCAGGAGGACCCTGGGTGCCGCCCCAGACCCAGGTGGCACCAGTCGCCGAGCCGGGGTGGGGGGCCCGGCATGCTCTCCAGTGGACCCAGAAGTGCTTCTTGCCACCTCTCTCCTTGCTTGCCCCTCGCCACCCCCCACCCCCCACTACTGGCAGTGTCTGCAGGCAGTCAGCAATCACTGCTGGCTGCTGCCACTGCTGCTGGTGGCATCTTGTCTTGTCATTGGTGGCCTTCCCTGCTGCCTTGCTTTGCAAGCAACCTCTCTTGCTACTGAAGCTTTCTCTTGTGGCTCTTCAGGTCTCTCAGCTCCTCTGGCTCTTCCCTACACCTTCCAACTCTTGCCAGGCCTTGCCCATCTGCCCCTGTGACCTCTCCCATGATGTTCAAAGGGTAATTCGGGGAAATCTATGCTACTTTAGTCAATCTACTTGTGGCTCATTGGGAGGGAGCACGTAGGTGGGGAGAAGCCAATCCATGACTTCTGTCCCTTTTCCTGTGTTACGTCAAAATTGCTTTGCTGATATACAGGGATTCCTGGTTTTCCATGGATTCTCTGGTCTATTGGCTCCTAACATCAGCTTATTGTTTCAGCTTGGCGCCATATAGTAGGAAAGGTTTTAGCAACACAGGTTCCAAAGTTGTAGTAATTTACAAAAAAATTAAGTTTATGTTACTTTTTCATGACAAAAATGTGTGTGAAAAGGAGTAAAGTTATCCCAAAACAATTAAAATGACATATTTGGGGCAGAAAATAGGAGGAGAAGAATATCCGTTGCCTGCACTCATGTGCTGCCGGGGGAAGGAGATGGCAGTTACAAAATGGAAATGTTTGTGGTTACATTTTCCCATCAGTTGTTAGCGCTCACAAGCTTCCCAGCATCTACATTTCAAGGCTTTCATCAAACAGACTACAGACATTAACATTTATTTTAAATGGCTTCTGGGCATGGGTAACTAGTGGTTTGAAATGCAGTGCAGACCGCTGATAATTTGATTAAGTTAAATCCTTAGGAAAATGAATGTTGCAGATCTTTTATGTTTCCCTGTTTAATCTAAGCTCACTTCTCCCTCCCACCATTGATCCATTCCACATGGGCAATCTCCTTCCCTACCCATTAAGTGGTGAGAAGGAAAAGGCTAAGGTAAGTTGGGCATAACTGCAGCATCTTTCCAGTCAGGCTGAGGGGCAGAAAATGATGTTACAATGTGAGAAAACGGTGCTTTTTAATTTTTTTTCCTTGAAAAACTAAATCCGCAGCTCATCCATATCCCATAAAGTGATAGATGCTTCTGTTCTGTTAGACAGATTCTTGGCTAAGCACCAGATGGGACCATTAGGCGCAGCTCTGTTAAAGGGGCAATGTGGAGATGTCTCCCAGGACCTGGGATGCTCAAAGAAACCAGAGTGTCTTGGGAGGGCCTGATCTTTCCCAGAGCTCGCTGGCATGCAGAAGGAATGCATCCACTCCAACATCCCTTAGAGCAGTGCTCTGGACAGCCAGCGCTGCTCAGTGTTGTGGAGGGAAAGCAGGGCAAAGGTCTCATTGTCTTCCCATCTTCAAGACTCTTTTGGGCTGTCTGGTATTGGCACCAAGATGGAGCAGTTCCTTCTCTCAGAAAATTGCAGGGATTGGGACTGTTGCATGTTCCCCGGTGGTGGTAAGAAGACTGGCATAGGGGAGGCCCTTTACACTCGCTTCCCCTTTTTTTTTTGCCCTCTACAAGGACAGTCTGACCTTTCCTGAGCACGGTGGTTTGGTTTCTGTACTTCTCTTGCTCTTAGAAAACAGGGGCATCAACTTTGCATTTGCCTTCCTGGAGAAGTCTCGCGCTCCTCAAAACATCTATAACCATCTGCCAAAGTATCTCTATCCTTATTGGGTCATCAGGCATTACAGTCACCTCGCTCTGATTATTACTTTGCCAAGGAGACCATCGGGGCTGGTTTCATACACTTGTAAGGTAAGAAGGGACCACTGAGTTCATCTGCTCTGGCCTCTTGGATAACAGACCGGCGGTTCTCAACCTTTTTTGTATGCGGACCCACTTGTAAACATCGATAGCCAGTCCTGCCCCCGTGCCCCTCACTCCTGACCCACTGCCTCCCCTTCCCCCCAGGCCCTAGCCCACCCACTGTGTGGGGCAGAGGGTGGGTGTGTGGGGCCTGGGGGCCCCAAGTAGCCCCTGCAAGCTAGCCAGCAAGGGAAAAGCCACGGTTTCCCACATTGTTCTCCTTTAAAGGAGAATCCATTTTTAAAGTTTGTTGATGTATTTTTAAACTTTGTCCATGACCCTTTCATTTATTCTTGCAACCCACAGGTTGAGAAACAGTGACATAGTCTACAGCAGTGTTTCTCAACCTTTTAAGTAGCAAGTACCCCCTAACTTCTGAACATTTTAATAAGTACCCCAACACTCAATTTTCCAGGGGATTTTTTATATTTACAGACTAATGTGTGCTATATGTTGGAAGAAGGGCTGTGTATATAAGGCCGTGATATGACGGAGGTCTGATCTGGTGTGGGTAGGGTTGCTACCTTTTACACCAGGGGTGTGCAACTCAAGTAGGTACCTAAGCTACAAGTGATGTTGCCCAAAGCTAGGAGGGCTGAATCCAGTGCTGCACAAAGCACGGTTCGCCAAATTATTACTGGGGAATTTTAATGTGTGGTGCACCAAATTGCCATAGTTTTGAGAAGGAAAGAGGGTGAGAGAGAGACGAAAAGAGCGTGCACGAGAGAGAGTGTTGGGGTATCCACGTACCCCCAGGGGTACGTGTACCGCAGGTTGAGAAACTATGGTCTATGGGACTTTCACGAGTCACTTCCTGTTTAAACTAGAGCATCTCTTGTAGAAAAATATCCAACGCAATTTAAAATACCCATTGATGCAAATCCCCCCCAGACCCCTTGCTAAGATAGTTCCCTTAAAACTTGAGAGAGAAAAGAAATGCCTTGAACTACCTGAAATGCAAGTAGCTAATCAGCCCAGGAGTCTGTAATTTGCAGAGACAAGGGCTTCTGAGCAGCTTTACAAATGGATCCTACGCTAGTGACCGTCTCCTACGCTAGTGACTGTCTCCGGGTGAATACACCCAGGCAGTACCAGGCAGAGTACACTGCAGTAACCTAGCCTGGAGTTCATTGGATCCTCACTGCTGATTTCTCTGCTAAGAGCAGTGTTCTTGAGCTGTGGTTGGGTTTTTTCCTCCCCTCGTAGACTGGGATAAAAATAAAACAGATTAAGTACATCCAAGAAAAAATAGTTTAGCAAAGCTGGGAGCAAGCTGCCAATGTCAGCAAAGGGAGCGAAAGACTGTAAACAAACTTCTGTGAGAGGGAGCTGCACAAAGTCTTGCAGCAGGGAGGCAAGGGGCATTGCCCGCACACTAGCATGCTTTGGGGCGAGGGGCTGGGGATGAGATTAGGTTGATTTGTCTTTCCTAGGTTTACCAGGGCAGATCCCTCTAGGGTAGATGTCTAGTCCAACCCCCTGCTCAAAGCAAGACCAGCCCCAACTAGATCATCCCAGCCAGGGCTTTGTTGAGTTGGGCCTTAAAAACCTCCAAGGATGGAGCTTCCACCACCTCTCTAGGTAACCCGTTCTAGTGCTTCACCACCCTCCTAGTGAGAGAGTTTTTCCTATTATGCAACCTGAACTTCCCTTTGCTGCAATCTGAAACCATTGCTCCCTGTTCTGTCATCTGCCACCACTGGCCACATCCACAGGAGCATGGACATTTGGTTCCCCACAGAAAATTAGCACAAGGGACACCTTGTGCCACCTCTGCTTGTCCCCAGGGAACACCTGGGCATGAGCCCTCTGGTGCATGGCAAGTTACCCTGGGGAGGGGAGGGGAGGCTGGAGCCAGCACTGGAAGACTGTGATGACTTGAACCCAGCCGATTTTCTGTCTCACTGCAGTGGATTTTTCTGCTCCATCAGTGGAAGGGATACAGTTAAAGAGAAGATGCCAGTATGCAGCATTTTATTGAACCATAACTATTTCTGAACAAGGCCCTTCAAGTATTTTGGCATGTGACACTGCCTCAGGTGGCTTCTCTCTCCTTCCAGTCCAAAGAGGGACTGCTTTTTCTTATTTTCAAGGCTCTTTCAGGACAGTGCCATTGTTGGACAGGTAGGGAGAGAGTCCCTCCAGTTAAAAAGGAGGAGGTCATAGGTAAAAGCCTAGGATAACTCACTTCTGTTTGGTCTCATTTTTATTGTGAAACTATCACAGGGCTTCTAGGGAGCAAGGTATTGCTGTGTTGGCAGTGTCTACAAGCCATTAAAAACAGCATCTTCCAGTCTCTCCTACTCTATCTATCGAGATATTAGCTGGGCATTCACCTGGGAGATAATTTTAGCTAGGAACATCCTTGCTGTTGCATTTAGATTTTTGTCTGTAGGCCAAAGGTTCTCAACCTTTTTAGACTTGAGGCTCCCTTGAAATGTAGCCCTTTGTTTTCATTTGGCTTTTGACTGCAGAAAAATAATACAGCGACCCTTCTGTTGCAAAAAGCTCAGGAAGACCGGACCAGGTCAGAATAGTTTTAAAACTATGAATTCCTATTTGAAATTTCTGGGTTCATCTTGTGAGTCATGTTTGGACACCAACCAGTGCTAACATTGCATGGCACCCTGTATCACCCTTGCAAGTCACGTCCCCTCTGCGTCTCATTCCAGCCTTGGTTTAGCTTTTGTTCACTGCAAACGTTTTGAGGCAGGGACTGGCTTATTATGCATTTGTTCAGCACAATGGGGTTCTGGTCACTGGTGGGACCTCTGGACGCCACTGTAAATGAAGTGACAGAGAATATAAACAAGACTTTTACTGAAACTCTTGGCTTGCTGAAGGTCGATTATGTCACTTAAGATTGCGTGTAGGGTTCAGTGTGCCCCAGGGTCTCTTTAACCGAAGGGCAGGGTTCAGCTGTGACCTACTTGGATCCCACCGAGCCAAGTGTCTCAAAGGTCTCCTGGCAGACAAGGTTCCTTGGGTAAATTTGATATCTTTTATTAGACCAACTGAAATGGTTGGAGAATAGTTATTAAACAAGCTTTCGGGTTGACTTCTTTAGTTAAATTTGCTCCTATTGTGTAGATGGCATTATAAATAAGGGACTACAGGGGAACCTACCTGAGAGATCCCCTTCCCTGAGAAGTTTCCTATCCCAAGGAGTCACTCCCAAGCATTTCTACGCATACTGGCCTTACGCATACTCATTCTTTCTTGCTATGTATCCTGTGAGGGCAGCAGGGGAAATACTGTGACCACCACAGCAGTTTTCCTAGTTGCAGGAGCAGACCACTTCTTGGTGGGGAGTAGTACCCTGATCGAGGTAGTATATAATTAGCCTCCCACTTTCACTCCCAGTGTGAAGATCTTGGCTATATGCTGACTTTATGGAAATGGGAGACTCCATACAGCTGAGGCCAAGCAAAACTTGGGGGCATTCGAACCCCAAGCTTGCACGTAGGATGCCCGCCAAATGATTTGGAAGTATCTGAAGCCTCAGATGGGGGTGGAGGATGCTTACCGGTAGTAGAGCCATATATGGTTCTTGAATGGCTCACGGATTTCCAATTGATTTGGCTGATTTGACTTGGGACATGAAAATTTTTCCTTAAAAAACTCCCCCTTTAAGGCCAGAATGCTGCAACCCTGATTTGGTGACATTTACACCCATTTCACTTGGTTCTGGAGGGCTACGTGAAGGTCACGGCAATGGAGAACCAGGCTTGCTGAATACAGTTCTCCTCTGAGTAACTGATATTCGTCCCTTGAGTGGTTCCTTGGGACAGGTTTTCAAGTGTACAGCAATTCAAATACAAGGAGTTTCAATGGAGCTGGTTGCAGAGGAACTTTCTCTACGGTAACATCTGCCTCCTGAGCTTGGTTAAGGAGCAAATTTGTTACATTAAAAAAATACCATGATCTGACCCAGAAAGCTGTTAGAAAAGGAGCCAGAAACAAAACACAGTTGCTACCGAAGAGATAATATATCAGAAAAAAATTGCAGCTCAGAAAAAAAAGTTCAGTCTAGAAGCTGTTTCTCATTTAGTTTTACGTGATTTTGAAAATGAAGACCACGGCTGTTTTCAGTTCAATTTCAGTTTGGGATGGGTTAATAGATTTGGGAAAAAAGGGTATGATCCTTCTGTCTCACTGTGGTTCAAGAAGTGATTAGAGGTGTGCCTGCACAGCAAAGTTCACCTCCTCCCCAACCTTTGGGGGTTTTGAGAAGAAGTGGTCAGACAAAGTTCAGAACCAAGACTCAAAGACAGCCAGGAGGGTCTGGGCACTGGCTTTCACCCCCATCTTTGCGTCTAATTCTGTGTCTATATGGTTCTCTGAAACTGATGCCATTAATGCTGACATACTGTTCCTTCTGTCTCTCTGGCAAGCCACATTAGTCTCCATGCTGGGTATGATGTAATTTCCTTTGCTTCATTATTAGGAGATTAAAGGGGCAGCCCCTTTTCCCTCTTCCTTGGAGACAATTTACTGCTTCTGGAATTAATAACTTTTACTATTTGAAGGTTTCCTGCAGATGGATCAAGAGAAAATAAAATGTTGCAATGTCAGTGCCATTAAATCAAGTGTACTATATATATATATATATATATATATATATATATATAAATACCCATTTTTGGAGTCCTTACTATGTATGAATCTAAAATCAGCTACGTACAGTGGTTGTTTTTTTCCGCCAACTTTAGCAAGTAGGGACCATTAGCTGTTTTCTGAAATAAATACAGGAGGGACACTGTGACATCTCATAGCACAGAGAAGTAATTGTTGCGAGCAGCTGGCATTTCCACAGCCAAAGAAAGGTCAAAGGTGTTCTTGAACCTTTATGGCCTGTTAGGCCACCATGATGAAGGCTGGCTAATTTCTGTAGCCAGTGCAACGGAGCCATGCAGTTAGCATCACATCAGTTTTTGACTCCCGTGACTCCCAGTGCAACAGAGCCATGTGGGTAGCATCACATCATTTTTGACTTCCCAGTCCAAGCTACCAGATACCCATTTACACCTGGATTGACTGGTGTTGGCTTTTGGTTTGATAGTATTAGTTCTGGACCCAACAGACGGGTATCCATTGGAGTGGAAAGACTGCCTGGTGCTTAATGCTGTAGGCTGGGACTCTGGAGACCTGTCTTCAGTTCCCCAGAATTTGTGGAAGACTAAATATATTGCAGATTGGGAGGTACTCAGATGGATATGGCAGCCAAAGAAGTCCCTAACATGGAAAGGATGCTAACTTGGATTTTACCAATTGTTTCAGAAGAGAGTCTGAACAAGGGCCTGAACAGTCCCATATTTCTAGAAGCCGCCTCTTCAGCTGGGGCTAAAACACCTTGGGGGCCAGGTCGATACTACCAATTGCTGGTGGCATTCCTGACTGAATAGGTTTCAGGCTTCAGAGCTGTCAGTCTGAATGTATTGGAGAGTCGTGTTTATATATTTTTAAATTTTGCAATGTGATCTAATGACTTTGCATAATTAAAGGGGCTTTGGGGAGTGCTTTAGTAGGGAGGGAGATCTTGTCATCTGCTTGACAGACATGCCAGCCTCTTCAGTTATTAATCCACTATGTCTGTGGCTATTTTCAGCACTCTGTGGGTTGTGTGTGTTTAAGCTACAAACCCCGTCTGCTAAAACGGAACGATTGGTGATTATTCCTGTGCGAAATCCCAACCACCTATGTAATATTGGTCAGCTAACTGGGAACTGATGGGGTAGGGGCTGATGGTGCAAAACCAGTGTTTATCAGAAGCGGTTCAATATTTGCTAGTCATCTTACTTGAGGGAACCTGTGGGAGAAGTACTTACTTTGCTGGAGCCTTGCTACACTTGCAGCTGTATCCACTGAAGACCTTTCTTTGAGGTGCCCTGTCCTTTTGATACAAAAACTTGTAGCTGGTCTCTTTGTACACATTGGTTTGTAAAGTCATTTTCTTTAAAGGAACCCAGAATACTTCCCCATTTTTACGTTCAGAAGGATTATAAATGGTAATGAGGACTTACTGCTTACAACATCCTGTATGGACAGAGTAGGGGACTCTGAGTCAAGAGACTTCAGCCCTGATCTATAAAGATATTTAGTGCTTAATTTCCATGGAAATAAATGAGCTAGGAGCATAAGTATCTTTATGCACCTGGACCTTCATGCCTATTCACAGCCCTGCCGCAAACTCAGTATACCTCCTTGGTAAACTCAGCTATTCTTTTTGCCTTGAGAAATGGCTTTTCTCCATGTGCAGTTTCCTGGCTAGGCCAACAGAGCAAACCTCCCCAGTGGAGAAATAGCTCATATCAGCTGGAGTCTTATTGCCAATACAGCTTAAATCTGTTGCCCAAACAGAATGAACTATACCAGCAGAAGGACCTTTTAGCTGTTTGAGTCCGTGCAAGCCAAGGGCTTTTGTCAGCAGCATGGCTATGTTGGGGTGATTTTTTTTTTTATTCCATTCTCCTTCCCAACATGGCTTTGCTGGCAATTTTTTACATGGAGACCAAGATTTACCTCTCAGTTCCCCACTTATCCACCTTAATAGCATGGGCTCTTAGCAAGTCATGTGGTGATGGGTGCAGTCAAGAATCTAGGTAGATTGAATTAAATACTAAGTATTATTGTTGAAGATTATAGTATTGTAGCTATGCAGGAAGCCAGCTTTGTTTGGTAATGTCTTTTTTTGGATCCACTCCATTATTGTAGATTGTTTCATCCAAGGCTTTTAACAAGTGGGGAAGTAGAAGCACAGATTAAGTGAACGAATTTTCCCAGATAAAGTAATGCTGCCAGATCAATGCGTCCAAATAACTTTCTTTACCAAGTATACTCAAAGAGCCTTCCTAATCCATTAGCTATTAAATATGTATTTAATTTCCTTCTAGGAAATCTGTTCTTATTTACAATTAACTCAACTCTGTGTTTTTAAATTGCATTTAAATGACCCTAAGATGCAATAAATGGGGTAAAAATGGGAAATGAAGCTTTTGTGCTCTTTACTTTTACCATATGACAGTCTTGTCTACTAAGAACTCTAGAATTTAGGACTTCTAGAGTTTTCTGGCTTTAATTTAGTTTATATATATTAGGATGATAGAATCATAGAACAGAGCCAGAAAGGACTTGTAAGATCATCAAATCTGGTCCCCTACCGTGGGCAGGACGTTATTGGGCTCAGATGAGCTCAATGAGGTGCCTGCCCAGCCTCATCTTCAACACCTCCAAGGAGGGTGATTACACCACCTCTGCCTGGAGAGTGTTCTAGTTTCTGGTGACCCTTACAGAGAAAAAGTTCTTTCTTATATCTAGCCTGAATTTACCTTCTGTTAGCTTATGACCATTGGTCCTTGTCCTCTCTTGGGGTGTCTTCCTGTAGAGTTGCTCCCCTAGATCCTGGTGTTCTCGTCTGATGTGCTTGTAGGCAGCTATCAAGCCACCTCTTTGCCTTCTCTTACTCAGGCTGAATAGGCTCAGTTCCCTTCTCTCCTCATAGGGCCTATCCTCCATGCCTTTATATTTAAAGGTAGTTCCTGATACAAGATGTACAGGTAAACTTGTATGTTTCTTGGTTGATTGTCATATTTCTGTTGGTCAACATGCATTTAAAAAATCTATCTATCTATCTATCTATCTATCTATCTATCTATCTATCTATCTATCTATCTATCTATCTATCTATCTATCTATGTGTATATGTGTATATGTGTATATAGATATAGATATATAGATATAGATAGATAATTTGGCAAATTGGAGAGAACACAATTGTTTCCTAGAGATTGTGGAGCAGTGAATAATATACTATGCTACCTGGTATCATGTCTGTCTGTCCAGTAGTGGAATTAGAGCAGGGGAACTGGGGCAGCTGCCCTGGGCACTGACTTAGGGGGCGAGGGGGAAGGCAGAAAAACCTCATTGCTGCTGTAGCTACAAAATCACATTGGCAGCACGGTGGAAGTCGCTGATGCCCCTGTGCGTTCTAGCTTCCCCGGGCCTGGGCCCCCTCTTCAAATGACAGGTATTGTGCAGTTAACTGGAGACCAGCTACACACACAAAGTAGCCACACAATAAAAAGCTCCAACCCGCTATAGAGTTAGAACTCGAAAATGTGAACTAATTTTATAGCTGGCTGTTATTGAGCTTTAATTTGCACATGTAGCAGGGTCTCGTCTGTGGCTAGGAGCCACATCAGGTGATGGGATGTACCATGTCCAGCGTAAAACCCCTGAGCCATAGGGATTGCAGTAGCCACAATTCCCGTAGCCCAGGGGTTTTCATGCACCCATGGGGTGGGGAGATCTGTGCAGTGGAGATCCTCCAGCCCTGGTGGTGTGTCGGGTGCCCTTGCATCTGGGAGCCCCTCAACTAGGGTGTGTGGGACTCCCAGTCATGGGAGCTTGCTTCTTGTGGTACAATGAGTTCTCATGTGTGATCCCATAATCGTGCCTCCTGCCAGGCATGTGCAATTGTGTGAATCACACATTAGATCCCACTGCACCTTTACCTGCATGTGTAGAGGGAGCCTCTGTGTTTGTCTGTCTAGTTGGTGTTGAGTTTGCCAGAGTATATGGACTCTACCTCAAATGAATAGTGGGAAGTTGCATGGACTGTGCACATAGACTTGGCTGGGGAAATGGACTGTGCAATGGCTTTAGACACAGATTTAAATCATATCCTGAATCCATCATTTTGGCAGCTGGGTGTTTTACAGTGATGAATATTATGGCCCGGACAGATGATGAGTGACTCTTCAGACTCTTTTCTATAGTGAAGTAATTTTCACAGGAGCAGACAGAGGTGCAACTTTCCCAGCACTAGTTTGTGGCTATGACAACACTCACTGATATCCCAGGATAAAACAGATGACACCTACACCAGGGTAATTTACACTAGCTTTAATCCTGATTCTTTCATGGGGACTTCTGCGCTGTTGAATGAAGTGATGAGTGAGGTATGGCCCTTTTGAATGCTGTCTGTATGCTCCTAATTTTAACATTAGATTAATCATGACCTCTCCAGGTTGTGTGAGATACATGGACACAAGAGGGACTGATGATTCAGCTGATAGGGATTGTCCTTTGAGTGAACACTGAGGTAATGCTCCAGCATGGTATTAGGGGGCCAGTGTCACTTCCCTTTACTACTTGTACGTGCTCTGTGGATTTGCACATCATTTCACAAGAGCATGGGTGTTAACTCTGCCAGTCTAGCCAAATTCCAGCATAAGTAATTGCAATCATCTTTCTCAACATCACCGGCCTGCTCGCAGTCCTTATCTAAGGAGTCGTGTAGGATATCACAGCTCTAGTAAGTGATACGAGGGCTGTGGCCACATTCCAGCCAGCCGTGCCTGCACTTCAGTGCTTGGAGCAGTGATTGCTTTTATATAGGAACCTGCCAACCCTGATTCACCAAGCACACTCTGCCACGTGCTGGTGTAAGGGGTACTTTTCTGATTAAAAGCTTTCAAGATCAACCCCAAAGCTTGTAAGGCACTTTGGCATTCTTTGTGGTGAAAGGCACTATATAAATGTAAGGCAGAAACACTTGCCTGCCCCCAGCTGTGAAAACAAATATACAGGACAGACGCACAGACGTTCCACATTATACGAACGCTCGCCTGTGCAGATGGATAAACCCCAAGTCGTTTCTGTTTTCTTAAAGGCAGCATCCTTGCTTATAACTGTTGCCCTGATTTGTAAGGGTAACCGTGGGGGTAAATATTGCTGGTTTTCAGTGTATTTGTATTGCTAGAAAGGTGTAAATGGCTGTATTTGAATGGAGAATCCGGCCCGTATACGTTCAGGATTAGTGATAGTATGGAAATAAACGGTGGAGACATTTTAATATGAAATCAAAGACGCTAATAAAAGGACAGTCCATTCTGGGGGGAGGAGGGCTGAGCTCCAATGTCCAGTCTGTCATCCTTTCTAAAGGACTCAAAAATTGAGGGTTAACAAAAGTAACATCTCTGTCTTTTAGTCGGGCTGGGGCAGACCGAGGCAGTGCGACTTCGGGCCCAAAAGAGGAGCGCTCTATCTCTTTAAAAAATCTGGCTGCCAAGGAGTGATAACAGAGTCGACTTCTCTCTGCTGGTTCATTTTTTCAGTCTTGTCACCTCCCACGCGTGTACTTGGGGGGTGGGAGAAGGGTAGAGAGTGGTGGGGGGTGACGGGGCGGTTTGGTGGGGAGAGGGAAGGAAATGAGGCAACCTTTTTCTTTGCACTGACTCAACCTCCCTGCCAAATGTTTCCACTTACTGAGGGAGCGAGCCTGGCTCTGCCTGCGCGTGTGTGTGCAGAGCGTGGAGTTCAGTGACAGACGCAAGCTGAGCAGAGCTGCTGCGCTCGCTGCCTGTTTGATTGAGCCGGGTGCTCGGGAATTCCTGCTATGATGATTTTTTAATTCACTCGCTCAGGAGGCTGCTGTCGGTGCCGTGCTAAGAGCCGTGTTTGGCTTTTCTCAAATGCAGAAAACGGCTGTGGCGTTCTGCCACTTACAGCCCTCCGCTTTGTCCCAGCCGCTCGCGCACCGCTCTGCAAAGCTGTTCATCAGCTCTGTGGCTGCTGCTCTTGCCGTGCCTGGAGAGAGAAATTGAAAATGATTTGTTTCCACAATTTGTAGGGTCCGTAGTCTAAACAAACGCCCCCAAACCCACCTACGTCTCTGCTGGAGAGACCTCAGGGCGCGTCATTTCAGCTTGCCTGGAGGATTCAGAGGTAAGACTCAGCCTTCCTAAACTTTCCAGTTGTTTTGTCTTAATCTAAGATGCTATTGAAATGGCATTGGCACCTCTTTGCTCCCATTGGGCAGAGCTTGTGAGGGCCGTCATTAAAAGCTGTGTTTTATTCTCTCTAGAAAAGGGGGAGAAAAATATAACATTGATGTTTGCAGAGAGCAAAACGGGGAACCAAATCTTTTTGCAGCAAAAAGATTCTCCCAGGTGTAGCTGTTGCCGTCTGGCTACTATAGCATTTGGTGATGCATTTTGGATGCCTGGGGTTTCCTGTTTTACTCATAGCATTCCTTCACCATTACTTTTCTTTTTCTTTTTGCTTCACTGAATCTGCCTCTGCTTTAAATTAAGCCCCCCATTCTGTAATGCATGCTTTCTGATTATGGCAGTCAACCTCCCTGAAGAGCAGCACATTTCTTTCCTCGTGCCCCGAATCACTGTACCTCTGCTAATAGCTATACTTTTTCAGTGGGATTGTCTGGGATTACTCTTTCTGACCCCAAGCCCATGGGGTAAGATCTTCCTCAAATCCTTGCTGTCATATTGAAGCTATTTAGTTGTCTCATCTTTCGAAGCCCTCCCCAATTAGCTCCAGCTGATTCTGCATGACACAACTTTCATTCCTGCCTTTAGAAAGAAAATGCTCTCCATTTTTTTGAACTGTCAGGTTCACATGTGTCTTTCATAAAAAGGATTTTGGAGACAAGAAATCCCTTGAAAAGGATTAAATCTTTTTTGTAGTTACTGAATTTGTCACTGATGCAGAGAATAATGAATCCCATGCATGGGATATATGACGGATGGACTAGCTCTGGAAGGTGACATAAGGGCTCTATATTCCCTGTATGTGTATCCTGCTTCAGTACCCACAATGCGGTTAGCAATTTGACAAAGCCAACCCAGTTCTGAGACCCAGTGCGGTGACCTGAGCAATGCTGCATTGTTTTAGTGCTTGGGAAAGAGGTCACAGCCATTGACTTGGAGGTGGTGGGTCTGGCATAATTAGGGCTGGGCCCCCTGGAGTGATGGGCATACCAATATACTCAAATTTCAAACTGGTTTTAAGTGCACACACTATGGAGCTGACGTTCAACACATGCACACATACTGGGGTTAATAAGGGAAAAGGCATATGCCTGCACTGCATCAGTGTTTCTTGCATTTGTTAGGATTTTGGAAGACCTTTTGGAGGCCACGGGATACCCAGTTCCTCTAAGTGTCTGCAAGCACAGGTATAGCCGTCACTGATGTGCTCAGCTCTAACCTTTGTCTAGTTGTCTGTAGTCCCTACATAACATCAGCAGGGACTCTAGGCTCTGAACACCATGCAGACTCTTAATATATTTACCCTGCCTATGAGGGAAGAGCTACTTACCCCCATTTTACAGATGTGGAACTGAGGCAAAAGTTTAGCTGACTCACACAATGTGACAAAAGAAACTAATGCGACAGAGCAAAGAATTAAACTTAAGTCTCCTGAGTCCCCCCTAACCATTGACTTCTCCTTCCTTTAGCCACTGGGATTGTGTTAGAAAGGTACTGGTGGCAAATGATGGGACAAGGAGCAATGGTCTCAAGTTGCAGCAAGGGAAGTTTAGGTTAGATATTAGGGAAAAACTTTCTCACCAGGAGGATAGTAAAGCATTAAAACAGGTTACCCAGAGAGGTGGTGGAAGCTCCATCCTTGGAGGTTTTTAAGACCCGGCTAGACAAAGCCTTGGCTGGGATGATCTAGTTGGGGATGGTCCTGCCTTGTGCAGGGGGTTGGACTAGATGACCTGAAGTCCCTTCCAGCCCTAATTTTCTATGAGTCTACTTCCATCCCCATGATCAGTCATGGAGAAGCATTGCCTAGTGGTCAGAGTATAGACGGAGAAACCTGAAACTTCCCCATTGCTAGATCTGACTCTGGCTCTGATTTCCTCTGTGGCCTTGGGCAGGCCAGCTAGCTCCCGTTCCTCAGCTGTAAAAGGGCAACCATATGCCAGCTTTTGCAATTGGGAGATGTTTGTCCAGGTTAATGGATTAATGTTTGCAGATCACTTTGAAGCTAAATCCTGCCAAATAGATATTATTCGTTCAACCCCGAGTGTCTTTGCTGAGGCTGCTAAGAAGGGGGTTAATTATTGCCTGTTTATGAATTGGTTTTGGAGAGACAAAAGTAAAGACAGACGTAGATGAACGTTGTAATTAGCTAGAAACGACACAGTAAACAGCGAAGGGGCGGGGGACGGGGCGGGACAGTTTTCTTGGTGAGATATTTGGTTCTGGGTAGTTTGATCTCATTTGCCACTATTTACAGCCCCTTTGCTAGAAAGCAGTTGAGCCTGGGCATGAGAGCCCTTCCTGACTAAGAACGCTTTCTTGCACTGTGCTCTCCATGGCTAGGGTGGATGACTGTGCTCACATCAGGCGAGACTGCGTGGCTTTTCTGCACAGCTGTCCCATTTTGGGTGTTGCGGTGGGGGCACTGCAGCTCCACGGGGCAGACCGATATCTGGAGCTCTCCAACCGCGTAGTGGAGAGAGTTGTTGGTGACACACGCCTCTCTCCCATTTACTGTCTCCTCTGACTACCAGTTGTTTAGTGCTTTCCTCTGCTCCTGGACCCTTTCGGCAACTGTTGCCGGGTATATGAGCAAGCATCCTCTGCTTTCCCTCAAATTCAAGGGCTGTAATTTATTTTGGTAGCGGAAGAACAGGCAGGCTTCTTCTATCCTCCTTACTCCCTGTGTGGCCGTGTAAGGAAGTGGGGTATAATCCAACCCAGAATAAATACCAGGTAGAGCAGTGCTAGCGTGAGCATCTCACATGATGGCAAACTGAAATGAGTGCAATCACAATTAGGATCTATTTATCTTTGCAGGAGTCCTGCAGCTGCCCTGGCAAATGAGGCAACATTAGGGGAAAAAAATTCCTACAAGCCCAACAAATGGCTAAAACTATCTCAATATCCTTGGGCCTATGGGAGGAAAGCATGAGCTTGGATACAAGCTTGGGATGCAGCCTTCTAGCAATGCAAATTTGTGCTCCCAGTGACAACAGTCTGCTGATCCCCCCATACAAAGTTACCCACCTGGCACCATGATGGCCTTGTTTCAACTAGAAGGTTTCCTTGGGGCATTGTAGATGCTTGGCCTACTGCTGTTTTGGTCACTCGTAGCTCTTCAGTCACCGTGGACTTGTGGACTATAGCAAATTGACCTGTCCACTGAGAATAAGTACATAACCACAGTTTTTTTCTTAAGGATTTAAATACCTAGTTTACCAGATCAATAAAAAAGCTTCTGCTGAGCATGTGGCTTTGTAAGTATCTTGAATTATTATTGCTGCATTGGAACAAAACATTTTACTAAGCAGAGCTGGGCTCAAGGCCTATTAATATGCTTATTTCCACCTTTTAAAAAGAAAAATTAAGCAGTCTTCCCCTTTGAAGCTTGTAAAGGTTTAAAGCTCGGACACTTTAGGCTGTTTGACGGCGCAGTTCTGACCTCATTTGAATTGTGCACTGGCCAGCATTTATAAACCCACTCTGTCTGTCCGTCTTCTTTCAAGACGGAATAAAAAAGGAGCATTTCAAAAGTCAGGGGCCAGACCCTGAGCCGATGGAAGTAGTGCTGATCTACACCAGCTGCACATCTGCAAGGACAAGTAAAAAGGCTCGCACAGGTAGTGATTACTGTGTAGTGAGAGTTGCTGTCACTCCTGCTCCTAAGCAGCTGTATTTACCAGGCCAGGCCAGCGTATTTTTATGCATGCATGCATGGGCTTACTTATAGGCACTTCATAAATCAGGCTCTGAAAGCTCAGACTTTTTTTTTTCTTGAACTTGGCAATAAACAAGTCAACTAAGAGACCGATCAAATCAGCGATTGGTTCAGTTACCCACAGAGAGCAGGTTTCCAGGGATCACCGTTTTTGTAAGTAAACAGTAGCTTGAGCAGTTGCATTGGCTGCTTCTTTGGCAAGGCTGAAGTTGCCTGATTATTAATAATGACTCTTTATTATTTATTTTGCTTGTCTGAGGCCGCTCTGTCTCTGCAGCTGTGCCCTAAAGCAGGGAAGTGAAGCAGCAGCAACCCAGCCAGACTACTTTGGTTTTATTGGAAAGAGCTGCTTTCATTGTGAGAGCCGCTTTTTATGGCTGGGCCTGCTCACACAGCCCCTGCTTTGCTCTCAGGAATGTGAGGGGCTAGGAGGAAAATGTGATTTTGATTGCAACTCTGGAGGGCACAAAGGAGGGTAGGCAGGAGGGGTAGAAAATAATACAACTCCAATGGAGGCAAGGAGAAGGATGAGAAGGGCCATGGCATGGTGGGAATTGGGATCTGGTTTCTTGCATTGCCTCTAGTTCCCACTAGTGGACAGCCTTGTGGTATGTAGCTCACAACACAGGTCAGGTTGAGACCTGACTCCTTGCAAAGTTGGGAGGGGGCAGATGCCAATATGCCATCAGCTGTTCTTTGGATTCCCCGAGAATGGCGCAGGGCAGGGAGTCATGGGGTTACATTGCCACAAGGGGGATTTAGATGAGAAGTGAAGAGCTGCCAGGATGCTTATGCCCTGGAGTGGGTTACCTAAAGAAGTTGGGGAATCCCTGTCATTGCAGGTTTTTCAGTGCAGATTACACAAACATTTGCTTGGGATAGCCTAACAAGGTGACCCTGCCTCAAGCAGGGGGCTGGTCTAGCTGACCTCCGGAGGTCTATTCCAGCTGTTCCTCTAGGGCTTTCTGATCTTTGAGACCCATTTTTAGGAGAAAGCCATTGATGGACCAGATTACCTTAGGGTGCAGACACAAGACACGTTTACTAAATGGTGTGAACACACAATGCAGGGCACTGCTATGTAGTAAGTCGCTCAGATCCAGGGTAAAGTTATCCCCTGAAAAATGTGTAGTGCTGAGTTGGGGGGGGGGGGGGGGGGACTCATTCCAAAGATTCAGAAGACACTGTTTGCTTCTGCTCCTGGTACAGTGCAGGCTTTCCACACATTGGGGTCTGCTGTCCCCACTGCTGCACAGGCTTCCCGAATGATGGAGGCTGCTGCTGCTGTCCTGGCGCATGGGCTCCCCACAGGCAACAGTGGCTGTTCCTGCTGCTGCTGCTGCTGCCATGCATGCTCCCCAGAGGCCACTGTTCTGGCACCCCTCTACATCAGCATCCAGGGCTGATACCTTGCTCACCTACCCCTAGTCACACAAGTGCCTCAATGCTGATGGGCTCCCATGCTAGGCAAGCAAGCACTTAATAGTGCCTACTGTAGTCAGTGAACTTGAGTGAGCTGGTCATAGATTCATAGATTCATAGATGCTAGGGTCGGAAGGGACCTCAATAGATCAGTCCGACCCCCTGCATAGGCAGGAAAGAGTGCTGGGTCTAGATGACCCCAGCTAGATGCCTATCCAACCTCCTCTTGAAGACCCCCAGGGTAGGGGAGAGTACCACCTCCCTTGGGAGCCCGTTCCAGACCTTGGCCACTCGAACTGTGAAGAAGTTCCTCCTAATGTCCAATCTAAATCTGCTCTCTGCTAGCTTGTGGCCATTGTTTCTTGTAACCCCTGGGGGCGCCTTGGTGAGTAAAGCCTCACCAATTCCCTTCTGTGCCCCCGTGATGAACTTATAGGCAGCCACAAGGTCGCCTCTCAACCTTCTCTTGCGGAGGCTGAAAAGGTCCAGGTGCCCCAGTCTCTCCTCATAGGGCTTGGCCTGCAAGCCCTTAACCATACGAGTGGCCCTTCTCTGGACCCTCTCCAGGTTATCCGCATCCCTCTTGAAGTGCGGCGCCCAAAATTGCATGCAGTACTCCAACTGCGGTCTGACCAGCGCCCGATAGAGGGGAAGCATCACCTCCTTGGATCTGTTCGTCATGCATCTGCTGATGCACGATAAAGTGCCATTAGCTTTTCTGATGGCTTCGTCACACTGCCGACTCATGTTAATCTTGGAGTCTACTAGGACTCCAAGATCCCTTTCCACTTCTGTGCCACCCAGCAGGTCATTCCCTAGGCAGTAGGTGTGCTGGACACTTTTCCTCCCTAGGTGCAGCACTTTGCATTTCTCCTTGTTGAACTGCATCCTGTTGTTTTCTGCCCACTTGTCCAACCTGTCCAGGTCTGCTTGCAGCTGTTCCCTGCCCTCCGGCGTGTCCACTTCTCCCCACAGTTTTGTGTCATCCACAAACTTGGACAGAGTACACTTCACTCCCTCGTCCAAGTCGCTGATGAAGACATTGAAGAGTATCGGTCCAAGGACCGAGCCCTGCGGGACCCCACTGCCCACACCCTTCCAGGTCGAGACCGACCCATCCACCACGACTCTGGGTGCGACCCTCTAGCCAATTCGCCACCCACTGGACTGTGTAGTCGTCCAAGTCACAGCCTCTTAAGTTGTTCACCAGTATGGGGTGGGATACCATATCGAAGGCCTTCCTGAAGTCTAAGTATATGACGTCAACCCCTATTCCTGCGTCCGGGTGTTTTGTAACCTGGTCATAAAAAGAGACTAGATTAGTCAGGCATGATCTGCCTGCTATGAACCCGTGCTGGTTTCCCCTCAGCATAATTTTTCCTGCCGGGCTCTCGCAAATGTGAGCCTTGATAATTTTTTCAAAGACTTTGCCTAGGATGGAGGTGAGACTGACTGGCCTATAGTTGCCTGGGTCCTCGTTCCTCCCCTTCTTAAAAATGGGGACCACATTGGCCCTTTTCCAATCTTCCAGGACCTGGCCCATGCGCCACGAGTGTTCAAATATTCCTGCCGGTGACTGCGCAATGACGTCAGCTAGTGCCTTCAGTACCCTCGGATGGAGCTCATCCGGGCCTGCCGACTTAAATGCATCCAGTTCGTCCAAGTGACTCTGCACCATCTCAGGGTCTACGCATGGAAGTCTGGCGCCTTGCTGCTGCCTCTCTACAACCCCGGTGAGAGACTTGTCTTGCCCCTCGCTTAGGAACACTGAGGCAAAGAACTCGTTGAGGAGTTCAGCCTTGTCCCCCCATCCGTCACCAATTGTTTCTGCCCATTTAGCAGGGGTCCTATTCCTCCCTGGGCCTTCCTTTTACTCCCTATATATCTAAAGAACAATTTTTGTTATACTTAACTTGGGTTGCCATTCTCAGCTCCATGGTAGCTTTGGCCTGTCTAACTGCCTCCCTACAAGTGCGAGCAGAGGAGGTATACTCCTCTTTAGTAATCTTTCCCCGTTTCCACTTTTTATATGCCCCCCTTTTTGCCCATAGGCTGCTCTGGATTTCTCTGGTTAGCCAAGGAAGCCTCTTGGCCCCTTTCCCCCTTTTTCCCTGCATCGGGTTTGTCTCCCTCTGTTCCCGAAGGATCCTTTTTCCTTAAGGCACAGCCACCCTTCCTGGGCTCCCATCTCTTCAAAACTCCTACTCTGCAGTGTGTCCTTGACTAAACACCTGAGTTCATTGAAATCACTGGTCATATGTCCAGGTCACATGCCCATGCTTTGCTATGCAGTACATTTACTGCAGATTAAAATCTGGGGTAAATTACACCATGGTACATGTCATGTGCTTACACCCTAAGGTCCTTTTGTAGCTCTCATTACTGTAGTATTCATACTCCTTATTATCCGTAATATATTTATATCCTTGCAACAACTCTGAAGAGAGAAGTGCTGTTAGGTTCGTGTTATGGGTGGAGAAGTGAAGCCCAGAGGGACTAAACTTGCCAGGGGTTGCACAGGAGGGTTGTGAGAGAATCGGGAGAGTTGAACACAAGTCTCCCATAGCCCAGGTTAGTGCTCGAGTCGTTGGACAGTCCTTCCTCCCCCGCATAACAAGACCAGTTTATAGATCTTCATTAACTGTGGTAGCTATAGCAAAATTCGTCATACCAGCACCCACAACTTATTTACATTTCCCTTTGTCTTCTCTGTTTGCTGTAGAGAAACAGTATCTGATCTGGGTCTTTTCTTTTTCCCCTTTGCCTCTGCAGGGTGAGGCATCCATTGGACATATACTGTATTACACCTCACATGACTTTAGCACTGTAGAGCTGCTCCCTAGTTGCTGTGCTTTTACCTATTTAAGACTTTGACACTGTGCTCTATTGAGACGATCTCTACACATTCCAGCATGGAAACTCATGCCCGAATCCAGTTCTGCCTTGCAACCTATGCAACCAAATTGATTGGGGTGGATGGTAGGGTGTGAGTCAGGGTGGAAGGTAGCCTTTGGTGGTCACACAGGTGGAACCGTTAGGTTTAGTGGAGAATCTCATTTTGGGTTTGTCTTCATTGGAGAATGAACTTGATATTAATCCTGTTAGACTGCTCCTCATTCAGCTGCCAACCACCCGCCTTGAACCGCATCCTGGTCAAAGCCCATTGCCACGTCCCAAAGTGTCTTCACCACTGCCTTTCAGGTTGGTGACCATGAGGAAGAGTGGGTGGACAGGGCAGGCCGGGGAGCAGGCATCAACTGGCACCACTGGTGACATGTTGTAGACATGCCCACAGTGTGGCCAGTACTTCCCTCTGGGGTACAGGGGAGACTATGAATTAGTTGCCTCGTTATTTGCTAATGCAACGTGGCTCCGTTAGAATGCCGTGGATCTGAACTTCCTTGATGGCTGTTGGCATTAAGGGCCAGGGTTTTGCCCTAGGACCATCTTTATTGGCAAAAATATTGGTATAGCTGATCTTGCACTGGGGAGGAGGCAACATCAGATGATGCCGCTGGGTTTCTGTAAGCGCTACTTCCTGTGCTTCTGTGAAAGAAAGAATTGTGTTCAAGTGTAAGGTCATGGCACACAAGGTATAAGGCTTCATTAGGACAAGAGACTTCTTTTATTTCTGCTGAGTGCTCAGTGTTTCCCTAACAGCATGGTCCTTTTCATTAGGACACCTTGCCGGCTAGTAGCATTCTTGGGCTTGCAGTGCTGGGAATTGTAATGAAGTCAGCAGCTGTCTCACAAGTTGTTTAGTATTTTTGAAAGGCCGCTTCCCACCTAGATCACCCCCCCCGTGCTAGTGGATCCTCAAACTGGCCCAGCGTTTACCGACTATCTCTTTGTATAGCTTAACAGCTCTTGCCTGCCTCCCACAGTCATTTCCTTTGCTGGCATCAGCCCAAAGGTTTATCAGTGCTTTGGTGTTAGCCTCTGGCCAGCTGGCAGCTTGCTCATCTGATGGTTTGCATGTGGGTGTTCGTCTCGCTGCTGTGTTGGTGAGCAAGGGTGAGTAGTGAAGCTGGGGGTAGAGCAGGCAGGGGAGAGACTGAGAGTCAGCAGTGTGAAAGCGAGGGCCTTCTGAGCAGAGAACGAATGACAGGTATAGGGCAAGGCTGGATTAAAGCTGGAGTTTTGTGGTGCATTGTGGGAAAAGGTTGGAGGGCCAAGCACAACTGAGGGTGATGTTCAGTCTTTGGCCATCATTGTAATGGAGCCATGTTGCATTAGCAAATAATGAGGCAACCAATTCACAGTCTCCCCTGTACCCCAGAGGGAAGTACCAGCCTCGCAGTGGGCATGTCTACACCATGTCACCAGTGGTGCCAATTGATGCCTGCTCCCTGGCCTGCCCTGTCACCCACTCTTCCTCACGGTCACCAACCTGAAAGGCAGTGGTGAAGACACTCTGGGACGTGGCTGTGTGCCTTGACCAGGATGAGGCTTAAGGCAGGGTGGCAGCTGAATGGGGAGCAGTCTAACAGGATTAACATCAAGTTCATTCTCCAATGAAGACAAACCTAAAATGAGATTCTCCACTAAACCTAATGCACATTAGACATAGGAGGCCAGCGCTAGTTTTCTTTTCTGTCGTTTTCTGGGAAGCAGCACAGCTCTTTTTTTCCAAGGCCACATGGAGTTCAACTCAAACAGTGTATCTTTCAAGAAACCGTTGTGTGGGTTTTCATGCTGGGGGTACATGAATTCTTCCCCCTCCACAACTCCTTTCCCAGTATGTAATGAGAGGTCGCATTCCCAAACCCATCCAAATGGCTGCACTCTAGTAAGCCAGGTTTGCCTGGAAGACATTATTCTGTGTTCACTGTACAACTCCTGGGTTGTTCACTGTATAACTCCTTCCAATTGTTTAGAGAAATTACTTTGCTTGACAGTTATGAAAACTGACAACTGGCTGGAAAGATTATTCAGTGCCACATCCAAGAAGACTGCAATGTGAGAATGAGCTGTTAAGATGAATGTTTATTATGATTAAATTAAAAGCTGGGATTGAGATGCGCGCTGCCTCATTGCTCTATAGCACTTGGAGCCAGATAATTGGTTTGAATTAATCTCTGATCTAAATACATGCATATCCAAATATCTGTAGCCTCATGTTTTATCTGACCTCGTGGCTTGGGTGAACATGCAGATTCATCCACTGGTGTGTATGCAGCCAAATGATTTCCAAGTCACTCACTCTTTGTGATATACTTTGCACCCACACAAACTGTGGAGTGGGGGTGAAGAGTTGAGTTTTCACATTGCTCACATCTAGTATTTCTGTTTTCACTCAAAGCTTGGTGCTTCCAGAGACACCTGGGATATGTTCAAATGTGCCAATCTGTTGTCTAAAATGTGATTAATCATTACATTTACAATGCAGGTGAGATGGAGAAAAAGGGAAAGATTATTTGTTTTTTCTTCATACCGTGCTTTCCTTCAGCAAGTGCTTAGGACTTGAGTTACTTTATGCATATGAGTAGTCAGAAGCACTCAGTGGACTGGTGTGTGTAGTTACAAGAAGGAGTATTCACAGGCCTGGGGCAGTAGTGTCACTGGGGGGGTGGTTAGGTGGGGTACCAGCCCCAGGCACTGACTTAGAGGAGGTGCAGAATTGGTTGCTGTCAGCCTGGCTGTTGTTGCTGCCCAGGGAACAAAAATGTCTTGTTTTGCAGCTGGATTAGGGCTTTAGTTTGTAAAAAAATAAGGACAAACTGAAGCATTCCTGTGTATTTAGTCCCTTGGACAGTTTTCCTTGTACTGCTTTATTGGAGCTAATCTTTGGTGTCTTGGGTGGAGTAGAAGACAGTAACAAGACAGTTCCTTCATGCTAAATCTGTTGAGCAGCCACCTTTCCATCTCACACTCAGATGAGTTCCCACACACCCTGCAAGTCTAACCCTGTGATGCATTTATGGTTCTATTGCTATGTATCCAGGGTGCCTCTCAGATTATTTTATATCCTGTATATGTTTTGTGATGATATTTTGCAGACTTAAGGTTTGCTGTTCATCACTGCTTTGTTTGGGCACGAAGATGGGCTGGCAGTCAATAAAATGGAGGGAATAAAAAGTAAAGAAAAGCCTTTAGCTGAACTACATAGGCTATCGGACATGGGTAATGTTTCCTTTGGGGCTCTAATAGAGAATGGATCCTGCTTTGAGTTTGCATCTGTGGTCATAATCTAGGAATGAGCTTCATCACAGCCACTGCCCTGCTGTTTTCAAGCTGTAGTTGCTGTTGCTATTGTTATTAATTGTACTGGTTTAGAGAGATGCTCATGGACCAGAATCCCACTGGGTTAAGTGCTTCACAAACATGGAACAAAACAATGGTTTCTGCATGAAAGAGCTTACAACTGCACCCCATTGCCTAGTTTTAGATGCCAGGTTGGGTCCTTGGAGGAGTCAGGGATGGTGTTCACCCAGCTCTTCACAAAGTTCTGTGTCATACTTGGTAGGCTTGGTCTACAGCAGGGGTGGGCAATTATTTTGGGTGGAAGGCCACTTATCGAGTTTTGGCAAGCTGTTGAGGGCCGCATGGATAACTCCACCCCTTGGCACTTGCCTCACCTCCTGGTTGCTATCTTGTGACTGGAAGTCCCACCCCCTAACACCTGACCTTTGCCACCAGAAGTCCCTCCCCTTACCCCCAGAAGTACTCCTTTCAGAAAGGTATTTTGCCATCTCGGATCCAGAAAAATACCAAATTATATTCTAAAAATCAAACATCTACAACATTCATTAGTTTGATTTTGAAAAATATTTTTGTCCTGGTTTACATGTGTTTGTGTAGTACACATAGAGGTGCTTGCACAATAGCTTAAAATGAAGTCTGACTCATATATTGTGGCCGGGTGGGGGGCATGCAGAGGTGGGTATAGGTTTGTGGGGGGGAGGGTGGCTGGAGTGTGTGAGGGGGCGTGGGGGCATACATGTATGACAGTGTGAGGGGGAGTGTGGGTGCATGTCTATGGTGGGGTGTGCATGTGAGCCTCACCCTACAAACACACACGTTCTCTCTCTCTCTGTCCTTCCTTCCCTGCACACACACGCGCGCCCACACACACATACACACACTGTCCCTCCCTCCTTCCCTGGACACACATGCACACGCGCACACACACACACACTCCATCCCTCCCTGCACTCATACACACCCCCCCCTCCCACTCCTGGCCCTGGATACCGGTGCAGGCCCCGTGCTCCTGTGGTCCAGTGATGCAGCCAGGAGCCCTGTGGTGCTGGAGCAGGAAAGCAGGGAAATGGCTGGAGGTGGGACGGGGAGGGGCTGGGCTGGCCTGCTGGGTCCTGCTGCCAGATCACCCTAGGTCCTACTACCCTTGGCTCCTGTCATCTTTGACAGGCAGCCAGGAACAGATAAATATTAATTTTCTAAATGTTGTAGGGGCTCCATGGGCCAGATAGAATGGCCTGGTGGGCCGAATCTGGGCTGCGGGCCGTATTTTGCCCGCCTCTGGTCTACATGGAACGTTTGCCAGCAGAGCTATGTAGGGTGCAAAAGAATCACACCTTAAACTAGCAGAAACCCAGGAGTAGATGCATTGATGCCAGAAAAAAAAATTATTCTTTTGCCAGTACAATTTATTTCACCAGGGAACCAGTAGGAACAATAACTACCAAAGAATGCTTCTGTGGCATAAGCTGTATGTCTGCTGGAGGGTTGCCCAGCAAAACTTAACTAGCAATTTCTTTAAAGTGTAGACAGGCTCTCTGGATAGCAAATAAGGCTGCCACTTCCTAAACAAGAACAGGTTGATTTCTCTCAGTGGAAAAAAACATTTCCCCGGAGCTGCTGCATTAGATGTTTGTTTTCAAATGTTCAGATTAGAAAAGTCTGGGTTAGAGGAGTAAGAAACCAGCATGTCTCCTGGCTTTTCTTTTCTGACTCCATTTCACGTGCACATTAAGGAATTTGACTGCTGTTCCTGAAGAACCAAACCCTCAAGTTTTGCTGTCACAAAGGTAGTGGATTATATGTGGTAGACAACAAATCCATCGAAGTCTGTCATTTGGGTTACTGCTTTGTCCATGTGGAAGCCTCAGTGATTGATAATTTATCTAGCAAAGAAGGAGGGCCGCCCCTTCGAAGACTACATCCCACCTTGATATAGACAGTTAACAGAAATAGTAAGGAATATAAAGAGAGAAAAGCACATTAGGGCTGTGCTTAATGGACAGAGACCTGATCATTGGCTAGTTACTCTCATTAGTTCAAATGACTGCATGATGTCTGTCTGCTTTACCGCAGCTCCTGCCTGGGTAGCTCATGTAACAAAGGCAAAGAGAAACAAGGACATATATTTTACACACTGTTTAAGAATCAAAACTATGAACAGCGTGTGTATTGTGTCATCATCTTAACATGCATATACATTTCCAGGTGGGGTTTTTTCAAACGCTCATAGTTGGAAATAGATTCTTCCTTTGTTTATTTGTCAAGACCACGATCCAACTAACGGCCGTATAAAGGATGTGAGCAAGACAACTCTTGGAATTGCTTTTTGGTTTGTGAACCCCTCAACTGTTGTGGGAGAAGTGGAACGCTTTAAGCTCCAACAGGGAATGGGGATTAGATATTAGGCTGTCTCATGACATGGAAAGTGGAGGGCTAGGAGTCCCAGTTGGGTATGGTTTGGCATGTGATGCACATCTCGTGTACGCTTTCCATGAAAACATAATGTCACCACATGCACACAAGAGTGAATGAAAATGACTAGCAAACAGGTGCTGAGATGCTCCGGTGATGCATCTGATGTACGGAGACAGCTGGTTAGAATGAAGTAGCCTACTATCGTCCCCCTGAAAGAAACATAGAAAAATGGTCTGACCAGGCCAGAGGGATCAGCTTCTGTCCTTGGAGCCAGATCTTGGCCAGATTCCTATATACAGAGAATCCTTTCTCTGTTTCAATATTAACATACCCTCCCTTGCAAGCAGGGCTCTGCTGCTCCTCCGGTTTACATTCTTGTCTCAGAAAAACATAATCACTGGTGCAGACAGTGGCCAAATAATGTCCAGCTCAAGACAATCCTAACCCTGATTGGGCTCTGAGTACCGTAATACAAATAACAGCATAATAAAAAGCAGGGAAAAGAGAGTTTGGAAAGACAGGTGACCTTGTTGGGACACATAGATTCTGTACCCTCTGCCTGCTCCAGTGACAAAGGAATGAAGGAGAAGAAAGGAAACCAAGCCATTATTCATGGGATTTTCCCTGGGATACTGTGGGAAGGGAATGCAGGAGGCACAGGAGATGTATTATCCTGGCCATTTCATCAGTCTGCTGATGCAGGATCGATCCGTGCAGTTTGTCTTCTGGGTCGGAGATTTTCAAGGCTGGCTATGGGACTTAGACCTCTGGACTACCATTGGTTTTAATGGCAGTGAAATGTTTACATACTCTAGCTCAGTGGTGTCCAAGCTTTTGGGGCTGCGGGCTGGATGAGTGGTGCAGGGCCAGTCCATGGGATCAGATTGCATGCACCAGTATCAGGCCTCGTGCCACCTCCCTATGTCCCAGGTCCCCAGATTGGGGCCCTGCACTGCTGGACTGGGTCCCACACTGCTGGATCGGGGCCCAGATCCACCTCCCTCAGCTTGGTGTCCCCATTGCTTCCCTGAGGTCTGCACCACCTCCTTTGGCTCTGTGCTGTCTCTCTAGGTCCCTGTGCTACTGGCTCGGGCCCTGCACTGCCTCCAACCAGCCCCTGTGTATCTGGATCAGGCCCCCGGTCAACTCCGTGCATCAACCCAGCATGCAATCCAGCCTGCAGTACCACGTCATCTGGCCTGTGAGGCTCCCCATGGGTCCTGACATTTGGTGGCTGCCAAATTTTCAGTGTCCCAGGGAGCCCTGGGTCCTGTGTGCTGGATTGGCTGCCCTATCCCAGCATGCAGGGTCAGGCAAGGGTGGTGCTGGGATAGGGCAGCACCACCCTTCCCCAATCCCCTTATGGTGGGGGGGGGGAGGGCAGGAGGGGGTGGTGCCAGGCCCCTGGGGTCCAATCCAGGCATGTGGGGGTGGGAGGCAGCAGTCCCAGCCCCCAGGGCCCAGTCCCAGTGCATGGGCAAGGAGGGGGCAGTGCTGGGCCCATGCATTGGTCCTGCACTACTCATGTGGCCCATAGGGCCAAAAGGTTGAGCACTTGTGCCTCATTACATGACGAGCTCTTAAATGTCAAATCTCAGCCAGTTTTCTTTAAAAGCTGTAAAGCTCTTCATAGGGTGATGGATCATTGGATCACCTAATCTGACCTCCTGTGTATCACAGGCTCATACATTTCACCCACGTGTCCCTATACTGAACTCAGCAACTTTTAACCAAAGCACATCTTTAAAAACAACTTTCAGCCATGATTTGAAGACCTAAAGAGATGGACAATTCACCACGTCCTTTGGTAGAGTGTCCCAGCGGTCAGTAACCCTTGGTGGTAAGAATATGGGCCTGCTTTTCACTGTGAATTTGTCTGGCTTCAGCTTCCAGCCATTAGTTCTTCATAAATCTCTCTCCAGTAGATTAAAGAGCACATTAGCAAGCACACACTGCAGTCCATTTACCTCTTAGTTGTCTTTTTGATAAGCTCTTGAATTCTCCCGCTGTAAGGCAGTTTCTCCAGCTCATGAATAATTTTAATGGCTCTTCAGTTTTCCGAAATCCCGTTTATCCATCCCAGGATCACAGCATTGCATTGGGAGCTCAGGTTGAGTTGCTTGTTCACTGTGAGCCCTAAATACCTTTCCGTGTTACCGCTTTCCAGGGTACAGTTTGTAGGGACAGCCTGCACGCCGTAGAACTTGGCTTTGGGCTGCCTTAATGTTTGTACAGGTCCAGTTTAGCAAGTGATTCACATTGCTTTGTATAACTGCCCTGCCTTGCTCATTGTGCTTGAACTCGGCCTATCACAAAGTCAATCTGACTTGCTTCCCTTCTTGTTGGTGGGTTGAACTATTGTTTGCTGACACTGGTTATGGAGGCATGACTGCCTGGAAGGGCTGAGATAGCTACCCAACTCAGCGAAGCAAATGATATAGAACCAGAATATTTTAAAATCTGAGCGATTCAAGATGAGGAGGTTTCCTTCAGGTTCTTTTATCAGATTGGTTTTGCCCTCCACACACATTATTATGCTTCCATTTAATTGTATTTTGGGGGAATCCTCGTGTCCATTCTTTACTCAGCTCGTTAGTGCTGCTTTGGAGTGTATTACAAGACACTCAGGGTTTGCTTCTTTCTTTAATTCCTCTGTCCTTCTTGAGCCAATCTGAAGGTTGCCATAAGAAGGCCACTGCTGTACTGACACAATGAAGTTGTGTCTCCTTCTACGCAGATGGGTTTTACCAGTTGCTTTAAACTAAAACCAGTGCAGTGCATCAAAGATCTGTGTAAAGCATACACTTGCAGCAAAGCAGTGCATACATTTTTGTTAACGCCAGGGAAGATGAAGGCATAGGCAATGGTTTTATGGCTCATTGAAGTTGGCCTGCGATCTCTATCAACCCCCCTGCATTCCACAGGTAGCAATGACCCCCCTTCTCCCCTTTTGAATGGTCTTGTTCTTCTACATAAGGAGGTTTCCATTCACCTCCATTTCCTTTGAAACTGCTTGTGATTAGCTGTCTGCTCCCTTCACAAGCCAACCTCTGTTCTTTAAGTGGCTGTTTTCATTAACCTGGAGTTGAACACAGCCTATTGTTCTTTCCATTATTTAGCTTAGCCTGTGTCAGCTTCTTGTTCCACATGGTGCTTTTTGTCCCCAAACTTGTCCAGATCCTCTCATACCTATATGGTTGGACCAATAAAAGATATCATAAAAAACCCTTTATACCAGTGGTCTCCAACCTTTTAAGTAGGAGTTCATCTTTGGCATTTAAAAGCAACCCAAGATCTACCATGTGCTACTGCAATCCCCACCCTCCCTACAAGCAGGTAAGTCGGGGGGGGGGGGCAGATCGCAGCAGAGGGAGAAAAAATTATTTTGGGGTGCACCTCCCCAGCAGGTAAGTCCCACCCAGCCAGGGCTCTACTCATCTTACCTCTGCTCCTGCCTTGGCGGCACTGTCTCCACTGTGGGGGCCTCAATGTATCCCCCTCCTGTTCCCTCCCTCATGGACTGACCTGCTGCATTGGGGCGCGCGTGCATGCATGCTGGCACTCAGCCCTCTACTCCAGCCTTGGATTGACTGCAAGAGGCTCCAAGATCTACTGGTGGGTGAATTGAGATCCACTGGTTGGTACCACTGCTTTATATGCCTACATTTCCTGGATCATCACTGTTGCAACAAAACTCCAACCCCACAGGAACGATGAATTTGAATTGTTACTGATTATTCTATGGAAGCTGAGTAAGAATTATCCAGGAAAACTTTGGCTTTGACCATTTCAAACAACTAACAAGAACTTTGTCTTTTCTCTTCTGTAACAAATTAGACCTGCTAAATGCTCTATGGACAGGGTTGGATCCAGGATTTCCCAAAGGAGGGTGTGAGAGGATCAACCTGCACTGTAGGGGCGGCCGCAAACCCCTGCTTCCAGCCTCCTCCGGCACTCACCAGTGTAGGCAGACTTTTTTAAGTCCCCAAAGCAGGTGAAAATACCCTCTCTCTTCCCCTTCCTGGTCAGAGACAGGCCTGCTCCCCTCCTCTTCCTCAACTCCCTCTACTCCACTGAGTGCTGCAACTGCTTCCTCCACTGCTGCAGGGCAGGGAAGCTCCAGAGCCAGCTGGTCTGAATGGGAACTGGGCTCAACTGGGGAGGAGACAGTGACAACAGCATGGCAGTAGACTAGTTCTCCCCTCCCCCAGTGGAGCAGTCGTAGGGAAAGGGACCCTCCTGTCCATCCCTGCTGCTGTTGTCACTTTCCCCAGCTGATCCCAGCCCCTGAGCAGTGGGAAGGAACAGCTCTGTGTCCTAGAGGCCTCTGGGACACAGGACTGCCAGGTCTTAAATATGAAATTATTGTATTGGAAGTTTAAATTATTGTATTTTTCTGAAAAAAAACTATTGTATGCTGAAAATAAACCTATGCACATAATTATGCAAATACACATGCAAATAAGTATGCAAATACATCTTCTTCTAAGTCTCCAGTGAGCAAGTGAGAACTGGGTCATCAAAGTTGAAGCATTTCTTTATTTCGAGGCAAGCAGTCATAAGAAAGCACTGACAGCGAACCCGAAACTTGGTTAAGACTCTCTGAGAGTGACTTGGGTTTTGCATATGCTGCATCAATTAACTGCCTCAAAAATTATTGTACATTTTGAACTCTTTTAGTATCATCTATTCAAGGACATCATTCAAGGGTTGAACTTATCATATGAATATGATGATTATCATATGCTTGGCAATGCTGCTGGGCCAGCAGGGGAAGTCAGGTAAGGGTGGAAGGGGCAGGGGGTGGTGGGGGGAGTGCCTTTGAGCTGGAAGGGGAAGGGAGGAAGAGTTTTCACATATTTTAGGGAATTTAAAAACTCCCCAGAGGCTGTTATGGTGTGGTGCAATCCAAAGGGTGGGTGCATTTGTGCTACCTTTCCCCTCTGGATCCATCCCTGTCTATGAATATTATCTTCCTAACTTCCCCCGCAAGGAAGAGTGGTTTGGAGCCTCGGGCTTGGGGTGGGGCTTGCACTCAATTTCCTGCTCTTCTCCAAACTCTCAGGTGACTTTAGGAGACTGTCACAACTCAGGCACCAGCATCTGTGGCCAGTTTCATTAGTACACTCAGAGTGCCAGGAGCTGAGCCCTTTGGAAAATCTGGCCCATGTTCCTGTCTCTAAAATGGGAGTAACATCTTCTGTCACCCCCTTGCCTTGTGCATGGGGATTTTTAAGCCAAGAGCTGTGTTTTTCTCCCTGCTTGTACAGCACAGAGCGGACTATGGCCTTGATCTCGGTGGTGGCCTCCAGGTGCATCTTCTTAATAATAATAATCCTTTATTTCATAGTGGTAGAAGCAGACCAGAGCAGTTAAGTGACTTGCCTGAAACCACGGAGTGCACCGGTATTAAAGATGGGATTAAGATTGAGGGATTGGGGGGCTGCTTTTCTCTAGCAGCCCTCCAGGGCTCCCACTGCTCATTTGCTTTGGGAGTGCTTTTGTGTGACCCACGAGACTCTGCAGTGAAATCTGAGTGTCCCAAGTGGGACGGCCGCCGTTTGTTTTCACACAAAACTTGAGGCAAGAATGGAAAAGGTGTTCTGCTTTTTGGCAGGCTTGCACTAATGTGTTTTTTGGCTGACAACCCAAGGGGCGGGGGAGAATTTCAACTTTTCTTCCCAGTTTTACCCTTCAGCAAAAAAAAAAAAAAAATCTCAGCCAGGTTTCTCCAGTAGATTTATGCCATCTCATAATTTGGCTCAGTATGTCTTGGCTGAATGGGGATGGACTGCTGGCTCTGCTGGGAACAGCGTTCATGGCCAGGACTACTGGAGATGGGGATTATCAAAGGAGCATGGTACCGAACACGAAGGGTCTCTGGCTGGGGGTGCCGTCCTTTCCAGCAAAATGATCCTTTTAGCTCAGGGGTGGCCTGCCTGCAGCATGCGCGCCAAAAGTGTCAGGGGCAGGCTGTGTGCGTGGCATGCTGTAGGTTGGGAAGGAAGCAGGGAACAGAAAGCAGGGCAGCAGATCAGGCAGGAAGCACAGGACACTGAACAGAAAGCAGAGCAACAGAACAGGCAGAGGAGGGGGATCGAAGTGGCATTTGGGGACAGCACGGTGCTTCATTCATGGCACACCTGCCACAAATGTTGGCTGCCACTGATTCAGCTCTTCACCGAGATGAACTTTGCAGCATCTCATTTGCACACGCTGGAAGGAATCCCTGGATTAATCCCTGGCTATTAATCTCTGGAGATGGTACTTTAGGCATGTTGCTGCTTGAAATACAGTAGCTGCTGAGTTTCAAGGGGAAGCAGATGATTGTGGCTAACATCTGACTGGTGAAAGATACAAGGAGGGGAGATATTTCCCCCAAAATAGAGGACTTAAAAAATGAATTAGATGATCGGATCTGATTCTGTGGTCTCAGAGTATTTGAATCTAATACGCCAATTGAATTAATTATACTTGGATGTGAGAGGTCACTGGGGATGTGTTCTTGATCCTGCTGCAGTCACATAAAGATGAACAGTCATTAAACCGCTTACTGTTTCTAATGTCTTGTAGCGTTTGTCCCTCTTTTGGTTTTTCATTCATAAGCAGAAATGCAGTACTGATGAGGGGCACTGAATTGAAATCTCCATCCCAAAAGGGACCTGAGCATAGGAGACAAGCTTTCATCTTGAAGGACATATACTATTTCCTTCTGGGTGCTTCGGTGGTAACTGGGCTCTATGGGCTCATCCACACATGCAAGCAACATGGGAGCGGGCAGCTGGATCATAGGAACAGCAGAACAACTGGTTTAAGCACAGCCAGGCAATAAATTCCACTGTATTTTCAATCAGCAACACTGTTATTTCAGAGAGAGAAAAATCTTGGGGATCAGCCCGAGTTGCATCAGAATAAGTTGATTGAGCTTGCATTTCTTTTTAGGCCTAAGTATTTTATATCATTAAATTGATCTGGTGCTCAAAAGTCTAGGAGTTTTCCTGGGTATGAGACAGAGCAACTGACAGGGCTGAATCTGGCCTTAAGAGACCCTTTTATCTTGTCATCTTTCTTTTTAACCTTGCTGGTCTCTTTGATGGATGAGGTGTCCAGGATAATGTCCTTTAGCAATTACTTGGGTTTGCTGTTTCCTCCCTGGACTGTCTAAAAAAACTGTTTGGTCTTTGTCTTTAGAGGGAAAGGGGCAACATCAAGGGAAACTGTGTTGCTCTGTTTCCTTCCCTTTCGTGAGAGGTGGCAGCACTACGCCGAGCTAATACATTAGTCCGATAACCATGTTACTTAGTCGGGCAGTTCATTCTCTTGTATGCTAGGGGCTGTATTCTGTTCCTGTTGTAGCTGCAGGGAAGTCAGTGGGGTTTGCATGAGTCTAGTTGAGACCTGAATGTGGTTCACTGCATGCAGGTACTTCTTTGTAAGTCAGAATTAGGGAGCCCATGTCTCTCTCCTCTACAGCAATTTTCTTTCTCTCTTAGTTGGTTCCACAGTGAATCTGGATCCCTCTGCTCTGAAAACATGTCCCTTCATTTCTGTTTCCTTCCCCAAGCTTCCTCTGTAAATGCCTCATGAGAAACTCTTCCTTTTATAACCTCCAGGCTCCTTTGTCAGGTGCTCCAAATGCCTTACCAGTAATGCCTTAAAAACTGTGTTGCATGGTGGGTACCATCACCATACCAAAGGATGCTCCCTTTAAAAGAGCAGTCGCAATTATTTAACAGCCCTTGGTCTGAGAAATAAGTGGTGCAGTTTTCAAAACGCATGGCTGGCCACACATCCACTCTGGCTTTCAAATGTACTGCCTTTTCATAAATGCAACCAGAAATTATAAATTGGCTATTGACAAATTTCCCGATCATCCCGCTTTGTGTCAGGAATTCCTATTTCATACTATCAGTGACTATTCAACAGGGTGGAGATTCCCCAGTCCTTTTCTATATGCTGCCTTCTGTGGGGAATTTGATTACATTACATGTGCCTCTCGTGGTCACCAGCCAGGAGTCTCTAATTGTCTTGTTTCATTAGGTCCCCGTGACCTGGCCCAGTGATTGCTAACCTTGATCCTACTTCCACTGACCTGGAAGCTGCCCTGTAGAAAATGTGTATGCTCTGGCACACAATCTGTTACGGCAATGTGTCGTTTGCGGCATACAAGATCAAGTAGAAATGGTGCAAAAACTACTAGGCCTAGTAGTTACTAGGAGAACCGGGGGGGTTATGATAGAGTTAAATTCATTTTCGTGTCTGACTTGTGCCCTAACCACCGAACCATTCTTCCTCCCTCTGATGGTTGATTTCTTATAGACCAGATGTTCATATATGAAAACACTCAGGAAACAGTGATGAGGAAACTCCATTGGGAGCTGATGCTGATCTTACTTACACCTGTATAAATCAAGCAGAACTTCACTGAAGCAGAACATCCACATTCCAGGAAAGGTATTCGTGGATCTTGGAGAGTTTAAGGCCGGAAGGCACCACTAGATCATCTAGTCAGGTTTCTCGTGTAACTCAGGCTGTTCCTCTGTCCAGATACCCCCTCCTGATGCTATTGCTTTAGAGTACTACATTTCAGCCTTCCAGGGGCTGAATTATTGTGTGACATGGGTAGAGAATGAGGAAGCCAAAAGTGCCAACATTGCCAGGGGCTAATGCATTCCTCAGAAATTGAATAGGTGAGATATGGCCACATGATCCACGCACACCACATGCCACATAGTCAAGTGATCCATGTGCACACCACGTGCCATATAGTAAAGTGATCCATGTGCACACCACGTGTCACGTAGTAAAGGACCCTCCTTCTTCAAAGGTCCCTGCTAATCTATCTGGGAAGAACATTTCTTTCTGATCCCAAATACGGTGCTGTGCTTGCGCTTGAGTATGTAGACAAGACACATTATCCAGGCGTCTAAGTAGAAGGGTTCTCGACTATAGCTCAGAGCAGTGGCCTCTCCTGTGCCAGTGTCTTAACCAGTCTCTAGAGCCTCAGAGGAAGGAGGGGAAGAAAGATGAAAAACATGCAAAATGTATCTGGCCACAGGACAAAGTTCCTTCCTGACCCCATCAGGCAACTGGCTAGAGCCCTGAAGAATTAAATATGATTACCGTCATTGTCTTAACACAGACCATCTTGTTGAGAGCTGGGCAGGAAATCTTGTTCTTCTGAGGACCCGTGAAGGGAAGGGAAGATTCATAGATTCGCAGAATTCAAATCCACATTAAGTGGAATTACGCTGGTGTGAATATCGTGGGAAGTCTGACTCCGTTCATGTCACGGCATGATAACATGACTCTACTCCAAAAAAAAAAAAAAAGGACATGAAGCCAAAATTACTTGCAGAACTTTCTACCATACATGTTTGCCACAAACGCATTGCAACAGCATGTAAGCTTTTTACTAAATACTCTGTATAGCATAGATTTGCTCCTGAGATTAATTTTCAGAGCAAAAGCATACATTATGACATCCCTGGAGAAAAATACATGCACACCCAGTCCCCTTTTTGATTATCATTTTACATGTTTCATTACATTTCAAATCAGGCCTCAGCTCAATCATTCATTTTGCAAGTTAAATATTTGTGGGCTGAACTGATGTCATGTGGGGTTTGAACATTAAGGTGCTTAGGTGCAGCCAGATAATTGCTCCTATGTGATTGCACAGACAATTGTTTGCAGTTCAACTGTACGTGTCCAAAGCCAGAGTCTGTTTCTAAACACTAGGCTATTATTTAGAACACACTTCCTTTGCACCGTGACTTGCTTTCAACTTTAGTTCAAGTCAGATTTTTCCTTACCCACATCTAATTGAAAGTGAATTATTTGCTTGTGGGTGAAGGAAACAGCTTCTTGCAAGGATTATTTTTACAGTTCAATCTTTGCTTCTAATGGGCTAGCTAGTTTTCTCAGTGGGAAGTCTGGAGCAAGGCAAAGAAATGGACTCCTTACCAGGCTGAGTGTTGGGCCAAATTCTGTGCTCATGTGCTCGCTCTCTTTGACATTGTACAGGTACAAACTCAGGGCAGACTGTATTTGATTTGTATCTCCCTTGAACCTTCTCCTGGCCATGATATGCAGGTTTCTCCTTAGAGGATAGGGAGGAGGTGCATCTGATGCTGAATCAGCTATTTTACTTAATTGACAGGCTTGCTGCTTTCATCTTTGTTCAGTTATTTTTATCTTATCATAGTGCTCAGGAGCCCTAGACATGAAACCATGGCATTTTTATGTTGAGCTCTATTGCAAACACAGAATCCTCTTTTTCTCATCTCTCTTTTGAATCAGTGCACTTTTTGTTTCGGGTAGGTACTGAACTCAGGAACTGCCTGGCTAAATTCAGCTTCAAGACTTTAAGATCTGATGCAGTCAGAGACTACATTTTGCACTTCACAGTCTGATCATTCTTCCCCGTCTCTGGCTGTATATGATCCCGTACCATTATGCAGTAAAGGGAGTTGAGGTGGTTTAATTCAGATTGAAAGGAAGGTGGATTTTTTTTTTTGGAACTACAGTTAATAGTATCCTGTCATTACACAGAAAGGGCTTTTGGGTAGACACTTTGGGTAGGCACATTTAGGTTATGCAATTTAACTGCTTATTTAATTATTATTTCTTTTATCTTGTTTCCATTTTCATTTTCAAGCCAATCTGATTCTCAGGAGAATGTAAATATGCTTAAGATCAGGGCTTTGGCTTCTGTAAATTGTGATAGTTTCATTCTGAAGTGGAAGTGAGTTAATGGAATGTGTTTATAGACATCCTTGCTCGTTACTACATTTTATATGCAATTTTCTTGGGTATCCCGTTCTGGCATTTCCCTTTTTAAATGCTTTCAGGCTCACAATGATAGTCACATCCTCCCCATAATGGATCAATGCTTTCTTTTGGAGATGAAGTAGCAAGGTCAGTGGGATCAGGACACCAGGTGGAAAAAAACCCAAACAGTACAGAGAACGATATTCCAGTTAGACTCCATTTGATTGTATGCCACATAAAGCATCGGCGTTGGGTTCAATGTCCCTTACATCTGGGAACCTGTATATCAATATGTTTGAAAGAGTCACCAGCAGTAAAGTTGACAATAGAAGTGTTTTAATATAGAGTGTACCATAGAAACCCAATGTTTCTTTTGCAGTGAATTAACAGTCTTTTTTTTCCAGGAAACAAGCAATAAAACAAGATTTCTAAAGGGACTGGGGACTACGATTCAGCTCCATTTCTTTTGCTGAGGTAAATAGTCTTGAAAAGTGAAGCAACTAAGAACAAGAGGCTGGAGCTGTTACAGCAAGACATGGAAAATGGGTTGTGTTTCTTAAAGCCACATAAGTTGCAGGTCTTTCTAGAACCTGCATCATCATCCTAGAATCATAGCAGATGGGGGTAGGAAGAAACCTCGGGAGGTCACACCTAGTCCAACCCCCTGCTCAATACAGGATTGGCCCCAACTAGATCGTCCCAGCCAAGGCTTTGCCTATCCGGGTCTTAAAAACCTGCAAGGATTAAAATTCCACAGTTTCTCTGGGTAACCTGTTCCAGTGCTTTAGTACCCTCCTGGTGAGAAAATTCTTCCTAATATCTAACTTAAGCTTCCCTTGCTGCAACTTGAGCCCAGTGCTCCTTGTTCTGTCATCTGTCACCACTGAGAACAGTCCAGCTCCGTCCTCTTTCGAACCCCCCCTCAGGTAGTTGAAGGCTGCTATTAAATTCCCTCTCAATCTTCTCTTCTGCAGACTAAATAATCCTAGTTCCCTCAGCCTCTCCTCAGAAGTCATGCCCCCCGCCCCCAAAACATTTTTATTGCCCTCTGTTGGCTCTCTCCAATTTGTCCACATACTTTCTGTAGAGGGGCCCCAGAACTTGACACAGTATGGCAGATGTGGCCTTACCGGTGCCATTAGCCTTCTTCACAACAAGGGCACATTGTTGACTCCTGTTGACCTTATTGTCCAGTGTAACTCCCCGGTCCTTTTGTGCAGAGCTGCTGCTTAGCCAATCAGCCCTGGTGCATGGGATTGCTCCGTCCTAAGTGCAGGACTTTGTACTTGTCCTTATTGAACCTCATGAGATTTCTTTTGTTCCACTCCTCCAATTTGTCTAGGTATCCCCGAATCCTAGCTTTACCCTTCAGTGTATTTACTACTCCCCACAGCTTGGTGTCATCCACAAACTTGCTGAGGGTGCACTCCATCCCATCTTCCCGTTGATGAAGATATTCAAACCTACCTCTGGGGCACTCAACTTGATACGGGATGCCAGCTAGACATCGAGCCATTGATTGCTACCCTTTGAGCCTGGTGCTCCAGCCAGTTTTTTGTCCACCTTACAGTCCATTCATCCAACTTCTACTTTCTTAGTTTGCCTGCAAAAACATTGTGGGATAACTGAATTAAAAACCTTGCTAAAGTCAAGGTATACCACATCCACTCTTCTACCTGCATCCATGTCCATGCTCTTTCTGCATCCACAGAGCCAGTCATCTTGTCCTAGAAGGCAATCATGTTGGTCAGGCATGATTTGCCCTTGATAAATCCACGCTGATTGTTTTTAATCACATTCTTCTTCTCCCGTTATCCTTGGCACAAGTAGAAAGATCCTTGACGACAATGTGCTGAAGACATTCTGGTGCATAAAAAAGTTCAGATAATAATTAACACTCTTGTAGAGGTCAGGGTTTTGCCAGAAATGGGCCTTCTGCTCTACCTTCTTGATAGGTTTTATGGTCTTAGGCCAGATTTACATGAGATCCGACTTTTCCCTTACAATCCCATGGAGAGCAGCTTTCAGGGCAAGAGTCCCGTCCTGCAAGGTCCCACTCATGAAACTGCCTGTATGAGTATTAACAAAGTGAATATGGCCCTTAGTTGATTGCACATTGAGACACTGGCCTTAGCGAAGTTGAATTATTGCACTCAACAGAATTTAGGCTAGAGTGATAACGAGGAAAACACAAGCCTTCATGAATGGAGCCCCCACCTTGTTCTTGAGGAACATTTCATCAAACCAATTACAATCTACATGATTTAATAGAAAGACATATTTAGCCTTCAAAACCTCATGCTTTTTCTTTCTTTTTTTCTAGATCATTAAGAACTGGACAGCCGCCAAGGCCATCCAGCTTTCCATTTTCCCACAGTGTTTTTTCCATCCGTGCTGATTGCACTTGGCATGGAAATCACGGCAGTGCTCGTTGCATAAGAGCACTCAGGAGGTGCTCAGTGACGTCCTCCTGTTTTCTTTTTGGAGTAAACTAAAACCCACCCCAGCCTTGCTGCCTATCCGATGCAGTTTGTTTGATGCAGCAGTGAGAAAGTGGCTATAATTTGCTGCTTCAGAAAATTGGCAGTTACTTGCCATAGCGATTTCAGTTATATCTGGATGCCCCAAACTTACTGTTCCCCCAGGATGTGTGTGGAAGCAATAGGTAAGATGTTGTGTGCTTTCCTGAGAAGTATATTGGCTGTATAAAGAACTTCTTGCAAACTGTAGGCCATATAATTTAAGGACAAAATTCAGTGCTACAGCATTTTGCTTTTTAAAGGTGTTTTTTAAAACCAGGGTGTTTTTAAATGATTTTCAGAATTCAAAAATATCTAAAGGGATTTTCCTCCTATTTTCCAATTATCAGCTAAGGCCAAGCGTAGGAACTGTTAGCACCAAAGGAGAATATCTCCAAAACTAGGACTGTCTGACTATTCAAACTCAGATTGAAAGCAAGTTTTACACTTTCTTCATAGATCCTGGATTTTAAGGTCAAAGAGAACATTCTGCTAAGTTACCCCGACTTCCTGCATGCTGCATGTTGTTGAATTATACTCAGTGATGCCTGCGTCAACCTCAGTATCTTTTATATGGCAAATATTGCGTGCATATACTTGCATACAAAAGTTGCAGGGTTTTTAATATTGTGGCTGCCTTTAATAGTGCACCTCTAAGCACCAACCCTTCTCCACATGGTATCTGTTTGTTCTTGAGTCTGAGTTTGGTTCCACTGCTCGTTCTTTCCTTGTCTGGGGTCTCAAGCATGATGCTAGCATCTCATGAGATCCTGGGAACTGTCTTAATTGATCGGGTTAGTGGTTTGTCTAGTGTCCTCTCTCTGATGGCAGCCATTATCAGACACTTGAGCAGCAGGAGGAAGTCATAATTGCCCATATTGGGCAATCATGTCTTTATTGGGAAATCATTCCACAAGGGGAAACTGTTGTGTTCATTTTTGGCATGTGGTGGTTGGCTCCTGTCAATCAGTGGTTGACTTCTGTCCTGAAACCTGAAGGCTCCTGTATTACATTACAAATATTCTGCCTATCTAATGTAACCCTGGAAGTTATCACTATCGCAGATACTCTCCTTTCCTGGTTTGGATCCTACTTCTGTCACATGCCTTTTGTAGGTCCAGTGGACATTTGATGCCTTTTCTTAATTTCAGTTTATCATCCTTGTGCTATGCTAAATATTTCCTGTGCTCATGAGAGATGGGCCAGAAACCCATATATGGATGCATGTGGATTTTTTAGGAAGTTAACATCTGTGGGTGTATTTTGTAGCTGTTCTTGTAGACCATCATCCTATTCCCCACACTGTAAGGTAAGGGTAATAGTTGCACCCAAAGTTCCCTCTGGATATCTACATATCTCTGGAATTGAGGCACCAAGGATCAAATAGCCTAATCTGATCTACCTTACTCTTCCGTGTAAATCACAGGTAGCTTGCTTTACCCAGCGGAGGTATTCTGGTGCGCTTGTTTAGGTGAGCTTGGCATTAGACCATTACTCTAACTTTGCAAATAAAAGCATCTGGAAATGGTGATACAGACATGATAGGCTCAGTCCAGCTCCCCACACTAGCACCTTTGTGACACTCCTATGATATAAATGTGTGGAAAGCTCATGCTCATTCAGTAGTTTGGAGTTGGTATCATTGGCTTATGTGTTTTGGGTGGAGATGGGACATAGCCTGAGTGCCAGAGAGATCAAGGAATCTTGGGCTGGTTGAAGGCACCTTTGGGGATGAACAGCCGGGTGGGTGGCATTTGGAAACCTCACAAGGCTTGAGCCCTGTGGTACTAATGCAGAACTTTATTAAATTTGAGACCACATACAAATTGAACAGGGCTTGGATTTCCATGCCCTGGGAAGAAAGTCTCTCTTTGTACCTGAAAGCATCTGTTGCCGAGTAGTCTTCTTTTGGTTTACTTCCTTTCCAAATGCAATATGTACACAGCAGCCGGGTGGATGCTTTTCTGCTGTGCCCTGTGGAAAGCAGAAGCTACATCATCAATCAGGCTTGTGATTCATTGGCAACAGCTGCTAAATGTTTAATTACATTTCAAATGTGTAAGAAGAACTACAAGGAAAACGGACTGTGAAATAAGGAGGAGAAAGTGCCCATGGACAGGACACTTGGGTTTTTGTTGCTCACAGGTACAGCTATTTGTGATATCACTTGCTTATGTTCGAAAAGTTAAGATGGAATTAAATAAGTGAGTCAAAATGTGAAACACTATTTAAAATCGTAGCATAGGTCGTTAGAGGTGCAACTAAAGACAACATGATAGACACCATCGTACCTAGATTCCTGGCAGCCCCGGGCAAACTTTTAGTCTCAGGCCGCCCTTCACCAGAGACAATGATAATAATAATAATAAAAATCACCATTTTTGGTGCCCCTTTCTCTCCAGGTCCTGGGCAGCCGCCCGGTTTGCCCATGCCTGTGTCTAGCCCTGATGCTAGGCTTCCACAGACAGTCTTTCAATGACTCCATAGCATATTTGCTCAGTGCACAGGCAAAAAGATAACCTTTCTTCCCCCTAACTACTGGTCCTATAAACTATCAATAAACCTGGGATCTACTAATTTTATTACCTCATCCATTGGCTCTGGTAATAAAGATTTTGCTGCTCTTGGGCATAATGCAGTGGAATCCAAAGCACTCCGATACACTGAAAATGGCTTTGGTTGGATCTATATTAGGTACATGTTGGTAGTTTGATTTTTGGGAGCTCTTCCATAGCTGTGTTGGCTCTGTCTTGCTACCAAGAAGTAAACATCTGGTTTGTCATCTGAACAAGTAGATATTACTCTAGACATATTATTAATATCTGGCCTAGTATTTGGAGGCATACTTCAGATATTACTCAGTCCAGACTGAAGGGCCTGGTGAGATCAGTTGAAAGACTTAGGCTGATTTTAGGGGAAGTTGGCTCAGCCTTAGAGGGCCCAGAAGCTACCTTTTTTTGCAAGCACTCTTCTGGTAACACACTAAGGGTGGTATGAAAATACAGCCAATGTCCTCCCCAAAAGACAACTTAGAGGTCTCCACTTAGAGGTCTCCCCATTACAGATCTATCTCCTGGTTTGCTACAAGGAGTAGTCCCAGTTTAGGGGAAGATGGCAGGGTTGCTGCAGGAGCAGTCTTGATAGGCGTGTTTAAACCTTGCCTGGATCCTGCTTCTCATCAGACCTTTTTACCATTTCCTCCCCAGCAAGAAAGTGAACATTTTACTACACGTAAAATAGAGACACAGAGTTTCTGCATCTGTTTAACACAGTGTCGGATTGTGAGAAGCAAGCCCTGGGAGGTACAGGGTGGACTCTTTTGAGTCAGTGTCTGTGGTATGAGTAGGTGGGTTAGGCTGTGACGGGGGAGATTTTCCCAGAAAGTCCCATTTGATTCCCACATGACACTTGAGGCTGCAGGAAAATGGACTTACTGTAGTCTGCGTGAGTCATTTCCTTCTGTCGGTGGTTTGGAAGAGGTCCGTACAAAAACACTTCTGTGTGAGATCAAGGAACTCCTTTTTTGGATTTTGCATTCACTTTCAGGCTTACGTTCTGTTCTGTCTTACTTTGGGCCAGAATGTCTGCTGCTCAAAATAAATGAATGAGATGTAAAGCCAAGGTCTTGACCATTTGAAGTCATTAGTGATCTATTATTTTTTCATGTGAATAGAGATGTTAAACTCTGGTGTCCTGAACAAATAACAGCTCTGGGACTTACTTTCTGCCTACCTAAAGTCCTCTGTAGCTTCAGCCTGATGTGAAATTCATTTCCTGTCCTGAACTGGCTGTGTGATGTTGCTGTGCATTATTTAAAACCTGCTATTCAATCATAGTGTTGCAGTTGCTGCATACGGTTTGTATATTATTTTAAATGCCCAATGCTCCCTGCTTGAGTGATGCAAGTGGTCTCCTTTACCTCTAAGAGAGTGTGTGGCATGGTAAGCAGAATATGGTCCTCAATTGGTACTGGGCACAGAGAACCAAAAAAGCTCCATGAGCTCTGGTTACTATTATTCACAGTAAACATGCCACATAATTGCATTATCAAAGACATAGTGTTCTTACATGCCTGGGTTTTTTCCCCCTTGCATTGTGTTTTTCTTGTGTAGTGCAGTGGCATACTTGCACTAAAACCCAGATTATGTTGAATGACTACTTACTGGATTTTCTTTGGCAGCAAGTAAATCACTTTAAATGTCATGGTTTTGAGAAGTCACATTGCCTACATGTGCACAAGAGAAGCATTTAAACAGGCTAACAGGGCATGTTTACATGCTCATTAATGCACCATATTTACTGCACATTAAGTTTAGTACTTAACTAATCGAGTACTAAATCAGTGTGCAGTAACTCATGTTACTGTGCAGTAGTACCGGTGCATGGGTTTTTAGTGATGCTTACTGCACAGTAGCATATTAGCATGGTTTTTGCCTGGCACACTACTGCTCAGTCTTATTAGGTTACCGTGAAGTTAGCGTCTTGCGTAGATGCGCCCCAAAAGTATCATTTAAGGACTCCTAATGCATGAAATATCCCTTTTTTGTCTCAGGACTTTATCATTTAAAGGTCCAAACCTCAATTTCTCAGAACAGCCCTTCAGTTCCGAAAAAAATGCATGTTGGCCATTTATCCACAGTAGATGTTTCATTCTCTAAAAAACATGATGAGCTGTAATTGTTCTTGGCCACAGCCTACCCAAATAACGAGTCGGTTGCAATTTTCTTCTGTGAAGGAGTCACATGTTGTTCAGATCACACTGTACCTAAAATATTAACAGCAGGATTTGTTTAATGTTCTGCTGGAGCTGTTGTAATGACACTGAACTTGCAGAGCAAACAACATGGGCTGGAAACGCAAAAATGAGCATGTGGTAGAGAACTGGACGGCGACCAGCCCAGCCGGGGCAGCGTGATTTAGGGATGAACTCTCCGGGTGCTTTCTTCCCTTTGCCCAGTGCCCGTGTACTGGGAAAATGAAGATGAAATTATTGGGCAGGTGGGCCAGGGACTGCGCTTGATAACCCAGGGGTGCCTTCCACCTCTCTAGCTGGTGTTCCCATATGAGGTTTGATCTTTATCTTCAAACCCCTTTGCAGGATCACCCCAGACTTTTTGGGTGCAAGCTCCCATAATTTGGGGGTGGTGCTCAGATAATGAGGCTGTTGGGCACTGTGTGTAGAAACAAACAGACCAAGAGGACAAATCTGACTCCTGTTACCAGGCCCATAACCTACGGACCACTTCCTCACAGAGCCACTCAGTTTTTCCCTGGGTTTTACACATAGGACCCACTGGTACCAAAATATTCCCGTCTTTGACCTGGTATCACATTTTCTCTCCTGATCTTTCCAGTATATAAAGCTTATTCTGCTTGTTTTGTTGGCTGGCCTGCTTGTCCTACTGGTGGACTGAACTTCTCAAACATAGCACATGCTATGTCTTTTTAGGACCCGCACCGCAAATAATGATAAGTATAACATCAGAGGCACTTTTAATGACGTGTTCAAAATGTATTTCTTACAGCTCCCATGGCCAAATTAGCTCTTCCCCCTCTTGTGAGAACTGCAGGATGGGTTTCAAAGGCACCAGATGTTTTAATTTTTCTTGCACAGTTGGCTGAAATACAGGAACCAACTGGAAATTGCTTGGAGACTGCACTTATGTGGGCCTTTCAGTTTTATTTTCTTTTAAACTCAGGCTATCTCTGCTGTTTGTCAGGATGTTATCTGAGTAGCAGATCAATTAGAACAAGAGTGGATGTTACATATTGAGTCACCAGGTCCAGCCCTTTCCAGCAGAGACTGTTTCCTAAGAGCACTAGAAGAAATATGGCCCAGTGATTAATTTGTTTGTTAACCTGTGTTTGATTCCTGGCTCCATCACAGATTTCCTTTATGGGACTGGACAGGTCCTGGCCAGAATTTTAAAGGTATAAAGATGCAGATAAGCACGTCATGGGATTTTCAAAGCCTCTGAATATCCAGTTCACATTGAAAATCAGTGGGCATTAAGCATCTGGGTGCTTTTGAAAATCCTGCTTGGCACTTACTTACCTTTAGATACCTGAATGCCTTTGGCAATCTGGCTGTTAGTCTCCTAGCTGCTCTCTTCCTTAGCTGTAGCAAGATCAGACCCTCTTTCTACCTTGCAGGGGTGTTGAGAGGATAAATACATTATGGACTGTAAGGGGTGTATTTGGTAGCCAATGTGTGTGTTGGTCTGAGACAAGAAGACATACAAAAAACTAGAACTCGTGGTTCCAAAATGATCCCTTTTATTAGACCAACTGGGAAATCGCAAGGACAATTTTCTTGCAATTTCCCAGTTGGTCTAATACAAGGTATCGTTTTGGAACCAAGAGTTCTAGTTTTCTGTATGTCTTACAGACTGTAAGGCACTCGGATACTATGGTGATGGGGACCATCTCCTGTAGGCAGATAATCAGCTTGAAGTAATAGGGCCCCCCAACTTCCCTGGAAAGATTACCGATCAGTTGTTGGCTGCTTCAGTGAGACTCTGCTCCCTCCAGAAGAAAGCTCCTAACTTTTATTTATTAGAGTTAAGAGTTGTGCAACTATCTCATGCATTGGAGAGAGTAGCTGTGGTAGAGATTTTGATGCCTTTGCATTTAAGCCCTTGATGAGAGATGCAGTAGGGGGTCCTTGATTTTCAGAGGCTGCTGAGTTGTTATTATCTGGAAATGTCTCATTTAACATGTAGAAAGCAGGGTAGATTTGTACCTTGCAGAATAACTAAATTGGAGATATATGCAGAACATACGTTTGTGAGCCCAAATGAGCTTCATCATTTAACATGTGTTAGATTTGGCACTAGATGCATTTTGATAGTCTGTGTGTGTGTCGGGAGAACAGCTTTAAACCAGCACATATCCTAGACTTTGTTCCCACTCCAGTATTTGATATTCTTCTGGCTTCTGTTTAGCTACCATCAGGGCATATACTTCCTTTGCTGAATTCCCCTCAGAGAGCTCATGCCAATTCAGGTTTCTTTAGAAACGGCTGTGTCAGCCTGTTCCTATTCAGAAGCTATTTTCTTTAAAAAGTCTGTTTCCTGACCTGATACAACTCTAATAAGGCTAGAATTGTAGTGCTGATGTCTTGACAGCCAAGCAGGGAAGGGGAGTCAGTAAATATAGTTTTATTATTCAGCCTCAGCGGACTGTAAGTACAATACAGGGTCAGCCACGAGGACTGGATCACTTCTTGACCCCTAACATTTGTAGCTGGGCAAGTTAAATAATGACCAGGGCAATCAGATCTCATGCTTCAGGGTGTTAGCTGATGGCCTCCATGGGTCAGGAAGGAGTTGTCCTCCTCGTTCTAAGTTTCACACTTTGCCAACTCTTCTTCCACGTGCCTCCTCCTCAGGATGCGCAGCCAAAATGGCCGTTTTGTCTTAATTTTCATCACAAAGACAACACAGGCATTGTGCTTTTTGATGGAGACTTTGTCTGTTCACGTTTTGTTATTCTCTTACCCTAAGATCAGATCTTCTGACCAAAAGTATTTGGCTGCTCTCTTCCTATCAAAGCGTGTTATCCTCTGGAGCAATGTATGCGTTGGCTGCTACTGGAGACAGAAAGCCAGGCCAAATGAGCTGGCATGCTAAGGTTTATGTGGCAAAAGCCAGTTTACTGTGGTTTCACACCCTCAGCTGGCGTAACTCAAGATAGCTCCTTTGGCTTTGAGGCTGCACTGACTTAGGGCAGAGGATCTGTCCCAGTAACTGTAAGAGGTGAATACTGTGGTGTTGATATGATTTGCCTTGGCCTAAAGCAGGAAACTGAAGAGATGATTGTTTTGGAGTCACCGCTGCTGATACCGTACCTAGCTTTAAACGATGTAACTCAAGTGTTACTAGCAGTGCAGCATTGTGCATAGCATGGGCCAACCGATCAAGTGTTCACACAGATGCTTGAACTGATTTTGCAGGCTGTGCGGCTATGGCAGCTGCACCACTAGTAAGATGAATTCCCTGAGCTAGGTGATTTAAAGCTTGCTTGGTCAGGTCTCCAACAGCTGGAATCATTGCACTGTGCACTGTCTGGTTTGTAATTGAACCAATGAATGATTCCCATTTAAAAAAAAAAAAAAATTGTCAACGTCTCTCTCAGGGACAGACATTCAAAAAGCCTGAGCAGCAGCAGGCGGGGAGGTCAGGGTGCTCGTGCCCAGCACAGGTGTGGTTCCAGCCAGCAGTGCACTGGGGGAGAGAGCGGAGCCTGCCTTATCCCCCACCGGGGCTCTGAGCCTCAGCCTGAGCTTGCAGCTCCAGTGCTGGAGCCAGGTGTTTCCCCCACTCCCTGCTGTGCAGTCCTGCACTGGCACTCTGCTGGGAGTGGAGGGAGCCCTGCCCCTGCTTCCCCGCAGAGTCCAGCGTGGGGCTTCTCCATCAGAGAGTGAGTTGCAGGTGTGGTGCAGAGCTGCAGGGATAGAAGTGGCCGGGCAGGCTGTGCAGGGCTGTGCTCCTCGGCTAGAGAGTAGAGGGAAGGGGCCAGCCCTGCTGTGGAGCAGAGAGCCCTGCCCAGCCCAGCCCAGCCCAGAGAGCATGCTGGGATGCTGGGGGTCTCTGGTTTATCTTAAATCAGCAAGGAGCCTGGGACAGACATTGCATAAACTGGTTTGAGCTGAATCAGTTAAGTCTGATACTACATTCAGCCAGGTTTATCTCATATCAGTTTTGGCCATTTTGAAACTGGCTTATGTGCACTGAATGTCTGTTCTGTTACAGGTTTAAACCAGTTTCTGATCACTTAAACCAGTTTATGTGTAATGCCTGTTCCTAGCTTCACTGTTATTCACCTCCCTCCCAAGGAGCTGTGGGTCTCAACTTCAGTGAGAAGCATTGACCTGAACAGTGTCATTGCAATGTGGAAGACACAGAAACACAATACATCCTTTTTATTTATAGATGCCAAGAGATGTCAAGATATCAAGGTACTTGCCACCCCAAAGATCTTGTTTTTCCCATCTAAACACTAAGACAAATCTTGAGACTGAATATATTCATTATAAATAAGGTGAGATCTTAATGAGTTCAGAGCACCTTGTATCCTAATCTCAAATCTCTCTGCTTAGGCATTTAGAGCGCACACATTATGGTGATAAATGAGTGTCCCCCTGGTCTGCTTACAGTATAATTACCCGTTGCGTCTGTGGCATAACGCAGTAACTCAGTTTATTACCAGCTGAAATAACCCATCCTAACAATTGTGTTTCACTTCTGCTTCTCTTTCAGTTCCCAAGAAGCTTCTGCAGGAAACCCAGCCAAAACAAACCCACCACCGAGGAATTCAGCAACCGCATTTTCCACAGCAGCCAAGAGCGCACGATCCTAACATTATAGGGGACGGTGTGTTCTTTTCCGATGCTTCTTCTCCCGTTATAAAGAGCACTCTGCCAGGTAGCTATGGCTATTACAACACTGACCCAAACGTTATTGCAGTGATAACAATGATAAGAGTCCTTATTAATGAATGCGAAATAAGAGAATCCGTTTTCATGTATTTGTGTTGTTCAAATGCCCCACCCCGTTCTCAGTACTGGAATCACTGTTGTTATGTCGTAACGCAAGTAAGGAGCTCCTGATTTTGTGGGTGAATGAGTTCATTGGACAGGTAATAGCATAGTCTGTGTAAGTCAGCAAAGTACAGTCATTTCTGCACAACTTTAAGGTCTGATCTTATTACTTTTAAAGTTAAGGACAGAGTTCCCATTTACTTCAGCAGTGAGATTAGAGTTATGGCAATGTGCATATATCTATATCCCAAGATGCTTTACACATTTATCTAGTACAATTGCAGAGATAAGGGAAGAATGAGAAAGTAAGAGGTTCATGCAAGTGAGAAGAGATAAGCTTCTAACTGAGCTTGGAAATGGGGTACAGGTTCTGTGAGGGGCAAAGCAGAGATGTGTGGAGAATGGATTTCTTTTGGTTCAGTGACGGAACTGAAAAATTGAAAAAAAAAAAGTCTTTTTGGATTGAGCTAATGAAACAAAAAACTCAAGAAAAAGTATTTTAGGTGATCCAAAATACATTCTACTTCTACCTAAAGTGAATCATTTTGTTTGGCATTCTGTTTTTAATCCTTTTTAAAAAAGTTTAGGTGAATTTGCGGAAAAAATTGATGTAAAAGTCAAAATGTTGCATTTTGCAGATGTCAACAAGAAATGTTTGGACTTTCTGGACAGTTGTTTCCTTTTACTTCAGCCAAATGATTTATCAACTTTGACCCATATTCACAAATAGTTCTGCTCATGTTGAAACTGCATTTTCCAATGAATCTCTTGAAAAAATGTTGTCTAGCTCTAGTAATAAAGGCAAAAGACAGGGCAGAGCGGTACCTTAAGACTAACTAGATGTGAGAGCCATGGACTTTCATAGACAACAACCCACTTCATCAGATACTCACTGAAGTCGGTTGTTGCCTGTAAATGCTCATGTCTCTCTCAACCAGTTTGTCCCTAAGGTGGCACCTTGCCCTGACTTTAAATTAATATGGGCTAGCCACCTGTCTGCAAAAATCAAGTAATCCTGTTTCAACAATATGGTGCTACAAAGGGGGAGGCAGTGGGCATGAAAGGCTGCCAGTGATAGACAAATGGATTTGAGAAAGACACAATCTCTAGGGTAGGCATGGAAGTAAGTGAACCAGAATCGAATGAATGGCAAGCTTGTGGAGAGGTTTGAAGATACTGTATAGCAGCCAATGGCTGTTTCATGGTGTGTTTTTGTTGCAGAAGGATAGGTTTCCCCCCACTCTGTTGTAACCACAGTGGCTTTTTCTGCCTTCACCATCTATGACTGTACTGTCTGACAGATTAGAAAACCCGTTCTGTGACTTTAGGTTGTTCGTTGCTGGAGTGCAGAGTACTCTGATAACCATTCATTTAGGAACTTGGTTGATTTTTTTAAGACCTGTCTTTCTTTCTCTCAGAGCAGGGGAGAAAGAAACGTGAAATTCCTCTTACAATTCCACTGGGGAGGTTGTTCTTCATTCCCCGTCCAACAAGGCACTTGCATTGTGTTGCGGTGTTTGTGCAGAGTGGATGGAGCCCAGCAAACCCATATCTCTTCTGAGCTTTTGCCGGCCAGTCTCATACACAGCACACAAGTTGGTGGAGCCCGAGCAAGGGGAGTCTTGGTCCTACTGAGATCCAGCAAATTCCAATTATGAACATTGTGAAAATGTAGGAGATGAAGTAGGGGAGCCAATGATGGAGGGGAGCTATAGATGGAAGGAAAACTTAGGGAGAATGGAGTGGTTACAGAGGTTGCAGCCGCCTACTACTGTCCCCAGCTCCAAATCACAAGTCAGAAGACCTGAACTGCTGTCATTCATCTAAACCATTAGGAAGTTTAATGGGCACTGCTCCTGATAGAACAACCCTAGTTCTGAGGCAAAGCAATCCTCAATTATTGTCAGAGGAAGAGTGACTTCCTATCATGATATATCATAGAATGACCATGTTGTGTGGGTGCAGGGAAGCACCACAATGCGGTGAGGCATCTACTCTGCTCAAAGGATAGGTCTCAGAGGCTGCCAAATACATTCATTAGCCATCCAGAATATCTCCCAATATTGTCATGAGTTCTGAGCTGCTGGGAAACTAGATTCAATAGTGGGGTAGAGACAATCATGAACGACAGTCATCTTCAGCTGCAAGGGATTGCCGAAGAAGTTTTCATTTTGGAAATGAAATGGGAGGATCCTATTTGTCGGCTCAATCAGCGATGCCATCTGCTCCACTTGCATCAAGTACAGCTCCTACAGAATACAGACGGAGGTGATTGCTACACAGCATGTGATGGTCCTGCTCCCCACTATATGTCATAGCTGATTAGTGGTATGATTATCTGTTAGCATGGCTTGTGCCCATCAGTTTAGTTATCGCTAAAGACTAAACCTCTGGGATTGAAGTGTTTGAGCTTGAACACAGAGCCTGTACCTCCGTAAGTGGGACACTGGGGAAAGGATGGAGGGAAAGGGTAGAGAACACATGACAAACAGCATGTCATATCCCCAGGCCACAGGATTAGTGTTCAGTTACCAACTTTGGTGTCTAATTGTGTTCTGCCCATCCCATATGCCTGCCAGTGGTTCACTAATCACCGTGTGAGAGCCTTGGCTATGGGAAGAACCTTCTCATAGGCTAGAATGTGTTGCTGCATTTAGGAGAGAAGATGAAAGGAGTTTGGCTTCTGTAGCTTAGCAAAACTGAAGGTGGAGAGGGGATATAGTTACTCTGTATAAATACATTGGTGGGGTGAATGCTAGGAAGGGAGAAAGGCTATTAAAGCTGAAGGCCAATGTTGACCCAAGATTGAATGAGTACATGCTGGCCATTAAGAGATTTAGACTGGAAACTAACCTTAAAACTTGCAATTTTTTGGAATGGTCATCAGAGCAAAGTGGTGGAGGTGGGGAAATGGAATTGCTTTGGGAAGGGATAGTATTAATTCCTTTTTAAGTTTGGGAAGGGATAGTATGGTAGGACCAACATGCTCCTGGACTAGGAAGCAGAGCATGTGATAGGTGGCTTTGAGTGTTTGGTAATCCTCTAAAGGGACTGAAAGGAAACTTGATGTCTGTATGGAAACTTGTTGCTGCATGTATGGGAAGTGTCCAGTGATGCTATACTTTAGGCCTTCTGGTTTTTTTATAAAGGCATTATTTGGTGTCAGGGATTTTTTCCACCTGCCTCTGAAGCCCTGAACATTAGCTATGGTTGGAGCTGGAGTTTGGCTTGTGTGCCTTGCTGCTCCAAACAGTAGCTGGAAACCTCTCAGATGCCTGGTGGGTCTTGTTCATGTACAGAGACATAGAGGCCACCTGATGAGCAGTCAGGAAAGTCTTTTCATAGATTTCATAGATATTAGGGCTGGAAGGGACCTTGGGAGATCATCGAGTCCAGCCACCTGCCCCAAGGGCTGGAAGTCAGTTAGGGTCAAAGGATCTCAGCAAGATAAGCATCCAAAAGCTTCTTAAAGGAGTCCAGAGTAGGAGCTTGCACCACCTCTGGAGGGCATCTATTCCAGGCCTTGGGGGCTCGGGCAGTAAAGAAGTTTTTCCTTATGTCCAGCCTAAAATGGTCTTAGAGGAGTTTGTGACCGTTGGACCTTATCATCCTTTGGGGTGCTCTGGTGAACAGGCATTCCTCCAGATCCTGATGCACATCCCTGATGTACTTATAGGCTGCCACCAAGTCAGCCCTGGGCCTGCACTTCTCCAGGCTGAAGAGTCCCATGGCTCTCAGCCTCTCTTCAAAGGGCCTGTTCTCTTGCCCTCTGATCATGTGTGTGGCTCTCCTCTGGACTCTCTCAAGCTTCTCCACACCCCTTTTTAAATCGTGGTGCCCAGAAATGGATGCAGTACTCCAGCTGTGGCCTCACCAAGGCTGAGTACAGACTCCGGAGGATGACATCCTGAGATTTACTTGAGAAGCATCTATGGATGCAAGCCAGAGTTTGGTTTGCTTTACCAGATGCGACATCACATTGGAGGCTCATGTTCATCTTGTGGTCAGTCATGACCCCCAAGTCTCTTTCGGCCACGGTGCTAGTGGATGTAGCACTGCTGAGCCTGTAAGTGTGCTGCAGTATTTTTTTTCCCAAGGTGCAGTACCTTACATCTGTCGGTATTGAATATCATCAGGTTTGTATCTGCCCACTTTTGAGCCTATTCAAGTCAGCCTGGATCACCAGCCTATCCTCAGGTGTGGATGCTCTACCCCAAACTTTGGTGTCATTGGCAAACTTGACCAGTCCACTTTTGACACCAGTATCCACATCATTGATAAAGATGTTAAAGAGAACAGGTCCAAGGATGGAGCCTTGTGGGATGCCACTGGTCATGGAGCCCCCTGATGATTTGCTTCCGTTGGCCACCACTCTCTGAGTCGGGTCTCGGAGCCAATTTCTTAGCCATCGGACTGTGATGTAGCCAAGGCCACAGTTGGCCAATTTTTGCAAGAGGAGATTGTGGGACACCAGATCAAAGGCTATTTTAAACTCCAGATATATGATGTCAATCTCTTCTCTCATGTCTAGGTGATAGGTCACTTGGTCATAGAAGGAGATGGGATTGGTCAGGCAAGACCTACCCACAACAAACTCGTGCTGGCTATCCCTCAGGATGTTGCCATCAGCCAGCTTGTCAAGAATGGTCTCTTTGATAATTTTTTTCCAGAATCTTTCCAGGGATTGAGGTCAAGCTTATTGGCCTGTGCTTTCCCGGATCTATTTTCCTCCCTTTCTTGAAGATGGGCACCACATTGGCTTTCCCCCAGATGAGTTGCTAAGGGCTGTTGGGATGTTTGCCCTCCTTTGTAGGATCAGGTCGTGGTCCTCCTCCCACGATCACCTAAGGGGGTAGTCACACATTTGCTTGCAGTGGTTGCAAATCATTGAGATGTCATGACCTATTAAAATTATTGCATATTAAAATTAGTATGTTAGATAGTCTTCACTCCAAAGGGAACAACTTTGCAATGTCACAATAACACTTAACACATGCTAAACTGCTTGAATATATACTTCCTCATGTTTTAACAGCATGTAGTAAATATTAAGTTGAATGTGTGACACAACTCATGTACTTTAGCTTAATGGATTCTTTCCCTTTTCTGTGGCCAAAGCCTTGGTGGCATCTGTCTTTGCTTTTTGCCTCTGGTATGGCTTAGGTCTTTTTAGAAGATGTTCTGGGGCTGCAGTATGTGAAAGGGCCTGGAGTGTATGAGTTTTTCTTTATTTTTTTGGTTGGGTATTTTTTTAATGGTTGCCTATGAATACAGGGGACTGAGACTTTATGGCCTGGGGGGCCTCTTCCAGTGCAAGGATCCTGTGTTCCTAGAGAAATCCTCGACCCCTTAACTAAAAACACAAGACATCACACCAGGAAGGAGACCATTGAAACACTTCTACACTGTCTCTGGAAGACCTTTCTCTTCTTTAAATCCATCTTTAACTTTCAACCTCTGCTCTGATTCCTGAAAATTATCATCAGCGGGCACTGGCGAGGCAAGTGGTGAGCTGTGGCTTCCATTGTTCTTCTAAACTCCCCTCAGTTCATTGCCTCATCTTCCAACCCGTCTCCCACCCGGCTTGCCAGTTTTCTCCACCTGTTACGCTCTGATAGACGGCACGTTCTCTGGGACAAGGACGGGCTTTGTTACTTGTGTGAACTGTGGCTGAAACAACAACAGGGGCTTGTTCTTGGACTGGAGTTCCTAGAGCTTGCTGTGATGGAGATAATGATGCAAAATGAAAGTTATCCTGTACTCGCATCTTCCCTTGTCTCCTACATTCATCTCAGTCACAGGGTAGCTAGTTCAAGGCATCACCTTGGCTCCACAGTTTTCCACTGTTGGGGTTGGAACAGAACCTAAGATCCCTGATAGCCAGTCCCACATGCTGATTAGACATAACCAAAGCTTGAACCATACAGTAAAGATACAGTGCCACACACACGTTCGCCACTTGCTCCATCACTATCCAATATCACTTTACCTTAATCTGATGCCTAAATTGCTATCATTGCCTAGGGGGTCTGTACAGCTTCCATGCACGTGTGGTGCAATGTAACTATTTGCCTTGGAGGTAAGGGCTGCAAACACCCGTACAATGTCAGCACGCAAATACAGATTTTCCCGTGCTGCACCCTGGAGTGGGAAGTGCCTTTGCTTATGTAGCTCATGATTTTTCGTAGAATTGTTCGTTTCCTGAACTTGATACCTACAGATAAGTGGAAGCCAGATGCAATTGCCAGCAACTGTGTGCTGTTTCTTCTCTGCCAAGACCAGATGCACAGGCGAAAGGGATCTGGAAAGTGGTAGTAGCGTCCCCATGTGCTTATGTGACCTGTACGCCATGTGCTGACTTTTTAATGTGTTTAAAACAATGAGTATTTTGCGATTGGCTGCGGCGTCTGCCAGCAGATCAAGGTACAGTGAGTGCTCAACAGTGATCTGATAAGGTCTGAAAGGGTCTCTTTCAGTCTCCTGGAATTAGCCGCCTTCTCAGCTCCAGTCTTCAACAAATAAAATCAAATCATTAACCCATGTTCACTCACCTCTCTGAAGGGGAAATTATGTCTGGGCGAAACACAATGAGAGTGTGCTTTTGAAGGAAGTCATAAATGCAGGCAATGATCCGCCCTTCCCTTAAGGAGGCTGGAGAGAAAGCAGCGCTGTTTGCCAGGTGTAGCTCACTCTAGGATTACCGGGAGATACAGTGGAGCGCTGCCGACCCTGCCTGTGTTTTGTGTGCTGAGTTATTACAAGCTGAGTGGGACCCCAGCATTGATAAAGGCTCCTTTGATTTACAAAAACGAAAAGCACCTTGATTATAGATTTGCTCTAAAGCATGCGGGTGTGTCTGACTGGGGACACGAAAGAGAAGGAGATGGGAGAGGTGATGCTGCCTGGTTGCAAGCATAGAAGCTGCTGTGCCCATCTGGCGTAGAGTCAGGCAAAGTTAACTGAGAAGGTGTAAGCTGCCAAACCTGGGTGGCATTTTCGGTTCTGAGTACAGAAGCAGATTCTGTGGTGTTGGGACGGATGGAATTTGTCCCTCATTTGTTTTCTACTTCAAAACAGAGAAGAAGAGAGGGAGGTCTGCTACCTTCTACCCACCGGACTACAGCCCCGTGCTGCTTCCCGTGGATGAGACACAAGAGCTGGTGTTCAACAGCAGCATGGAGCCTGCGGGCATTAGCACAGAGATGGCACTGCTCAGCAACATCCTAGCAGCTTATTCATTCATCACAGGTAGGTCACATACCTGCTGTTTCTATGGGCTGTCGTGACGTTGGGATTGCACCACTGGAACCGCCGGCAGTATCTGCTGCCCCTTTCTCCCTCTGGTTTATTTTTCCGTTCATCTCTCAGCAGGTTTTCCCTTGAAAGACCTGCCAGAAATAGCTGTAGCAGAGAGGGTGATGGTATATAACAGGCTTAATTGTGCTCTGACTTCCTTTGGACTTGCTCACATCTGAAGTTAAATACAGTGTAATCTTATATGCGGTATTATTTCTAATGCTTCATTTTCCTTGAGATCAAAGGCAGGCGCATTAAGGAGGCAAGCTTGTTGTCTTGTAATTTGGAAAATGAGCAACATTTAGATCATTACCCTGCTTGAGAGTATTTGGCTTATCTTCAGTTGAAGCGTGAAGATGAAGTAACTTGAGATTCTGCTTGACTATGTCTTTAAATCTCATTTAGGGGGAGATTTCCTTGGATCACAGCTTTCATCCACATGTGTCTTTCATGTGAGACAGGAACTTTCTTCCACTTGCATTGATTTTAAAGAGTCTCTTTCTCCAAGGAGACTGTGAGCCTGAGTTATTACTTCGACTTCACCAGAAGAAGCCAGGTTATGGGCCTCCAGTAGTAAAAGGTCCGTTAGAAACAGGTGCTGTGGTGCAAGTTGCCCACAACTTGCCATTAGCACAAGGGAGCCCTGAGCCAGCCGGTGGCAATGCAAAGGGAGAAGGAGTTGGCCAACCTGGGGTGGAGTCAAGCTGCTAGGGCTCCTCTAGAGTTACAACTGGTGCTACGGAGCTGCCGTCTTGAAGAGGTGAATTGTGCGCCCCGTGAGGTTGCACTGCAGAGGCAGGGAATGTGGTTGGGGGCATGGGGAACTAAAGTGACTTGTTCAAAGTCGGGAATAAAACATAGACTTGCCTAAGCCTATGCAGCTTTTCTGAAGCTACAGAGAAAGTCTGTGAAAAAGTATGGACTTGAGCTCAAGGCTCCCAAGCTTCTAACTGCTAAACCATCTTTTTTCTCATCTTGCCTCTTTCCTTCCTTGTGCTTTGCCAAGGCATATATGGTGGTTGCCAGACATGTGAAATCCAGATTTGTGGGTACTGGGTTTCTTTCTGCCTAGACAACTGTCCATCCTATCTCTTTGCAGCCAAGGCTAGGTACAGACGTTGTACTTATCATGCATTAAATGCACAGAAATCACTTTACATCTGTAACGGAACAGATGTTCACGGCACATAAAGCACTGTATCCTGCTTTAAGTTAACTCTGAATGGGAGTGGTGTCAGACTAAAGCACTTTAGGCTAGCGTGCTTTTTTGAACGTCTGTACCACATCTCATCCCAAGTAGGTCGCATTCCCCCGACATCCCAGGATGTCCCTTGCTGAGCAGCTTGCTAGCCTCAGCTGGTGCTTGTTTGCTGTGGGCAAGCACTGGCCCAGCCCCACCCCTGGGCTGTCACAGAGGACAGAAAAGGCACTGTCTCCTCTCTGCATGGCTGAGTGGGGGGTGGTGGGACCAAGCCTCCCTGCTGTGCAGGCTCCCCAGACCCCAGATTTCTGGGTTGAGTCTTGCAGGAGGCTGGACTGGGTCAGTACAACAGGGGCTCTCCCTCCTTCCCTCTTCCCCTGAGTGTCTTGACAGATGCAGCGTGGGGCTGCCCAGCTCAGCTTTTGGCCACGCCAGGAACTGGGAGTGGGGGAAAGGAGCCCCCTTGCCTTGTGAACCCGACCTGATCCCCCAAAACCCAAACCAGCCTGGGCAGGGGGGAGGTGTGCATAGCAGGGGAGCTCCCTCCCCACTCCCACCCCAGCCTTTTATAGCTGCAGCCAAGAGTTGCATCATGGGGCTACCTGGCTCGGCTTTTCACTGCATAGAGAACTGGGGGTTGGGGAAGGGAGCCCTCATGCTCCCCCCACAATTGCTGGGTTGGGTCTTGGGTGGGTCTGAGCTGGGTCCATGCAGCAGGGGGGCTCCGTCCAGCATGGCAAAAAGCCAGGCAGTCCTGTACTATAGCTGTCAAAAGGCTGGGGTGGGTCGGGGAGGGAGTCCCCTGCTGCACAGATCTGGCCTGCCCCCCATCCCAGACCTGACCCAGCAAGCTGTGGGGTCCTGCATGGCATGGGGGCCCCATTGTCCCCCCCAAGCCACTAATGGGAAGCGGGGCAGAGCTGGGAAGACGGGGTGCTCCAGCAACCTCCTGGGAGGCATGTAAGAGCTCCCCCAGCCTGCTGACCTTGGCCAATGTGGGCAGGCTGTGAGCCCCTCCTATCCAATAGCTAACATCTGCTCAGTTTGCTTCCATTCTAACTTATAGCGCTTTAAGTAAAGCATGAGAGAGCACGTCCGCCAGGGGCTTGTTAACATCTGTACTTAGCCTTAGATACCATCTCCGCTGGACTCTGAACCTTATTAAGGACCTGGTATAAAATCAGGTTTCTGCTAATAGGAATTAAACCCGCTTCTAAACAAGCAATTAGAAACATATTGATAATGGACTACTACTTTGCATCACTGCGGCACTTCAATTTGAAGAGCTGACAGCATTTTGCAAATATGAATGAGCTGTCAAGAAAGATGCACTCCAGCCACAAACCTTGGCCCATAACTGAATCTCCCCTCCCGCCCTTGTTTCTGGCAGAGGTGATTTCAGGGTTTGGTTCATGATGAGAGAAACCAGACATAAACATTTTGAATCATGGTCTACACTTTACTAAACTTTGGAAATGGTCAGACCTGGGGATCTGGCTGGGAAGTATCTCTATTTCCAGCAACTCTCCTATAAATTAAGTCAATATTGACGGTGCCATTTTATACATGGGGAGCAGGCCCCAGGAGTTGAAGTGCCTCACCCATCACAGAGTTGGGATTAGTGCTGAGGCCTTTGACTCTACTTGAAAGCACCGCAGGCTGTGCCTTTCTCTTTGATGGAGCTGTTTGACCCATATCTGTTTTATGGAACATGCTCACTTTTGACTGTAGTTTTATATACAATGAAATCCCACAAGGTCCCAGTCCTGGGCCAGAGACTTTTAGATAATAAATAAGGAAAGCGTTGAGTCTCTCTAATTGTGGATTCACTTTCCCAACCCCATGTTTTCCCCATCCTTGTTCAGATCAACTTCACAAAGCTAGGACCTGAAATAGTGAGGAAGTCTGACTTTCACCTCTCAGTTTTGCTCCGGATTTCAGAAAGCTGGATACCCATTTCCTCCATTACAGTAAACAGTGGTTGTTAGATGATTATTAGTCTCAATAATGTGCACTGTAATTTAGTTGCTTAGTAAAAAAGTAAGTAATGGCTTCCTCGCGGTTCTAAAGAACAGATATCCCAACACATCTTTATCTGCTGTATATAATTTAGTCCTTTGCTTCTTGTGTGGAAGATAGATTTGGTTTAGTTTATTCCCTATAATTGAATCTTGAGCTGTTTCATTAAATTCCCAAATTACTGGTATATGAAGGCAGGGATTTAAAGACTGGCAAATGACAAGGTGCAATTTTTGTAAAAATGGAGCACTGTGAAATCACCCTCCTTCGTGTTTATAAAGAGCTTTGAAGAGGTGCAGAGTTGTCTGTGTTACCCTGATCCTAGGGTCCTGTGGCCGCTCCAGGCTATGCCAGCTGTCAGAAGGGAACCGTTACGATAGCTGAGGGTATCAAGGGTGCAGGAGGGTAGAGGGCAGCTCAGGCACACCATTTTCTCTGGCCAGGCCCCCTTCCCTTGGCTATTGATCCTGGGGTAGCACCTTCAGAGGCAATGGGGGAAAAAGTGGTATAAAGAGTTTATCTTTTAATTCCAGACCACTGAGAACTCTGCCAGGTAAGATAGTAAAGTGGCTAGTAAAGCAAGCAAAATGCTGGCTTGCATCCATAGATGCTTCTCAAGCAAATCCCAGGATGTTGTCCTCCCGTTGTACTCGGCCTTGGTGAGGCCACAGCTGGAGTCCTGCATCCAGTTTTGGGCTCCACAATTCAAAAAGGATGTGGAGAAGCTTGAGAGAGCCCAGAGGAGAGCCACACGCATGATCAGAGACCAGGAAAACAGACCTTATGATGCGAGGCTGAGAGCCATGGGACTCTTCAGCCTGGAAAAGCATAGGCTCAGGGGTGATCTGGTGGCCACCTATAAATTTATCAGGAGTACTCACCAGGATCTGGGGGAATGTCTATTCACCAGCGTGCCCCAAGGGATGACGAGGTTGAACAGTTATAAACTCCTGCAAGACCATTTCAGGCTGGACATAAGGAAGAATTTCTTTACTGTCCGAGCCCCCAAGGTCTGCAACAAACTCCCGCTGGATGTGGTTCAAGCACCTACACTGAACACCTTCAAGAGAAATTTGGATGCTTATCTTGCTGGGATCCTATGACCCCTGCTGACTTCCTGCCCCTCGGGTGGGGGGATGAACTCAATGATCTTCCGAGATCCCTTCCAGCCCTAGTGTCTATGAAATCTATGAAAATCCCTTGGGTCCTGAATCTGCTGTGTTTAGGATGGTTTTGCATTGGTGAAGTAGTATGTGCAAGGTCTTTCTGAGATAGCAGCGCACATGCTAAGGCTCTAGGTAGCTAGGTGTTTTTAAATTTTTTTACAACCTGACTACTTGGGTGCCCAGTCCCTTATGGTGACATTTTACCTCAATCTCCACTGAACCCTGTGAGAAGTCTGGCCTCTCAGCATTTACTAATTTGAGTAAATCACTTGAGTGAAGCATCCAAAAAGTGGCAGCATATTGACTGTGCTTACTGGTCCAGTCTCTTCCTGCACAAGGAGGCAGCAGCAGACGTTGGGTACTTGCACCTGTTGGCCCTTGAGGTGTCTTGCATACATGGGAGGATTAAAGAGGGATACACTGGCCATTTCCTGTGTTCTTCTAGTTGAAGTCCACATCGAAGAAAGACGAAGCCCAGAATGACAGGCAATGGCTCTGTCTGTACAAGTGTTTGCTACTTTTCTCATACCACATTCAGGGCAGCCAGAGAGCTTCCTTTACGTCTTTTTGCTTTGCAGCCTCAAAGGAGTATGTATTTGCATGTTTCAATCAACCCCAGAGAACTGTTAAAGTAATTAAAAATTGCCTTTAGAAACTTTCAGGGGAAAAATGAGAATAGGAACAACGTCAGTTAGCACTGGCTCTAGGATTGGAGGCAAACAAGTGTGACTTACGGCCCAATCAGTGCAAAAGGGTGAAGGATGCTCTTAGCTCCACAATGTGTTCTTGTGGAATTAGGTTCCTAGTTACAAGGGCTGCCTGCAAACAACAGAGGGGTTTATTACAGGTCTGCTCCAAAGCCTGTTGAAATTATTACACAGAATCCAATAGCTTGGCTTTGTAATTGTGACCGAAAAACTAACAAGAAGCATAAAATCATCCCTCCTATCTTTAAAAGGACTTAAATGACCATTGTAAAGGACTTAAATGACCATTGTTCCAGTAGTGCCTGAGTGCATCCTTCGTGGCTGAGACTGGAATGGATACAGAAAATGAATTCCTGTGTCATGCTTTGCAGTGGGGTTTCCCAGCCGGTCAGGAGCTCACTGAGAGGGAAGGCGTGCAGATGCATTCACTGCTCTGGTTTGTGCTGTATCAGTTCTGTGCACCGGGGACTTGGATGTACAGTGTTGTCAACGTATCATTTGTGCTAACATTTCCTTTCAGTATTTATGGGGAAAATCAGCAAAGTCCACCAGAAACCATGGTATTGCACCTATACATTAATATGTGGGTTTCACAGAAAAGATTCTGGGGAGAGTATTTTAACATCTCTTGTAAGTTGTTGGCCCTGGGATTGTTATAAAGGGCTCCCAGAGAGGCCCTTGCTGTGACGTCGCTGCTGCGCCAGCCCTAACCACCTCATGAGACCTGGTAAGACCCAGCAAAGCAAACACCGTCAAGGCTGACCCTCTTACCTGGACCCTTCAACTCCCGCCTCCCTGTCCAGCTCTCTGAATGTCTGATGCTATCAGAGGAAATCAGATCTAGTAATGCACAGATTATTTTATAGTTATTGAAACAACAGCAAGAAAAAAAGAGGTTTATAATAGCAATAACAGCCTTGGCCTGGGGCATTTCCTGGGGAATTAATGCCCATCTGAGTCGGTGCTCCCAGCTAATCGTTAGTCCTCAGGAAATAGCCTCAATAATTATTGTTCCTTCGGATATTTTGTTAAATGTGCTTTTAATTTTGACTGATACCAAACCCCTGTGACTTCCGCTTGAAGGGAGAAGAGAGGAATAGCATCTTCTGGTTGCGCATAGTAAAGGCAGTGATTTAGCGGTCTTGAATCAATGATGTTTTCAGCTGCACATGCGGCCTGGAACAAGCAGCCACACGGAGCCTGTAAGAGCTACTCACTGCTGAGAAGACTGCGCTGAGATCTAGGATGGGTCTCGACAAACGCAGAGGATAAGAAAGTAACCCATGGTGCCATGTGCTAGAGAGGAAGGCAGCACTTCCATGGGACGATGCTGTTACATAAGGGGATGTCCACACCATATCCCTGTTCTCATGTGCCAGACCCAGAAAGGTAGTTGTGGAGCCATTCTGCAGGTGTGCCTAACATGCTCTTGAGCATCAGCTTCTGGTGTGCTTGAGTGTGACAGAGAGAGAGACCCCCAGAATAGTTTCACTGCCGCATTTCTACATTTGGCACAGGCAAGGAAGAGAGGTGGGCAGGGCTTGCCATGGGACTCCCTTCCTCGGGAAGGCTGATTATAGACATACTCAAGGGGCAGATGGAGTATCTGCCAAATAGATATAGACACTGATTCAGCAAAGTACACTGAAGCCAATGGCATTTAAACACATGCAGAATTTGGCTTGCTGAAGCGGCTTGCTGAACCAGGACCCTGGGGCAGCATTAAAGGATGCAAGACCAATCTGACTGTCTTTACACCCATCCCACATCCCCTCTCCACCTTCATGGTGGAAAAAATGGACCTATGTTGAGGTCTTTAGCCTTTCACTTCAGAGACCTAGGTTTGATTCCCTGCCCTGCTATCGACTTCAGGTGTGACCCAAGTCACTTAGGTGTTAGATGGGCTGATGCTGAGGGTGCTTGTGCCTAACCTGTAGGGCCCCAGATCCAGAAAGAGACTCTGCAAACCCAGGTTAGATGACTATGTTCCCTTCACATTAAAAATGAAGAGTCAAGCACCCAAGGCCAGGATTCACAAGAGCCAGCGTAGGGGCACGGGGACACTTAAGACAATCTATACCAAACACTGGCTCCTGGGTAGGAGCAAGGCTTATGCTCTGCTCCCTGCCCCTGGTGCTGCTTCTACATTTTATCTGATGACTGTTTAAAACAAAATGTTTAAGTAGCTCCAGAGGCAGGGACAGGAGCGCAAAACCCAGCCAAGGACTACAACATTGCACTTCCTCTTGCTGATTGTTCTCTCTATGGCCCCTAAACATTTGCATTCCTTTCAGCCTAATGGCCCTACAAAGTGAGGGGTGGAGAGTACCATCAGACCAGCTTAGCCCAGAGTTTCCTAGAATTGTGATTTGCCTGCAGAGCCATCAGTCTCCACAGCCCCAAGAGAAAATGCACCACCAGTTAGTAGAGTAGTTGCAATGCAATAATCACCATCGCTTGCTGATGAACGGATGCCATCTCCTGATTTGCCATCCACTGGGATGTGGACAGGCACCACCAACTTCTGTCATATCATCTATCCAGAAGCCACCAGATCCTCTCAAGTTACTTGGAGCATTAATTGATCCCAAACAGGTCAGAGGTTCTGTATCCACTTACCAATCCCTTGAGCCATTCAGTTATCAATTATTAATTACCAGTTTGTGTTCATAGACAAAAGACCTTTCTTTTAAACTTTAAGTTTGGGTTTGAAGTCCACCCTCCTCCCTCCACATACAGACTATAAAGATACTGCTCTGAATATATATTGTACTCCACAAATAGAAATATGCAGAGGCATGGATCTTCTCACAGCAAGGTCTATGGCCCTTTATCCATTAGCAAGAGTTTTCCTTCAATGAGAATTGATTTCTATTATTTATAATTCAGTTGCAAACAGATATTGAATGCCTTTTCTATTAGTTTCCCATGTTTTCTCATTATTTTATGTTGTCTTTTTACTATGATGTCACACACTTTTGATTTTTAACAGATATCTTTTATGTATTGTATTTACTTGAACTAAATTGTAAGTTATTTTTTTAAGACAAGGATATCTGGCTAAACTCACCGTTGTAGTGTGCCTGCGTGTGAATGCAGATGTGTAAGTTCATTGGAGCAGAGGCTGTCTTTTTGCTTTATATCTGTAATACCTTTAACAGTGGTTCTGTCAGGGACTGGGGTCTGTGATGCATAAGTATATGCATTATATTAAATATAATATATACTAATAATAGGGTTTTCAAACATGACATGATTTTAGGGCACTTCTGTGTTTGGATGCTAAACTTCAGACTGCCTAGGGGGTCCGATTTTCAGAAAATGCTGGCTACCCACCCCTTTAGTGTATCTCCAGTAAGGCATCTCATCTACACCCTTTTACTTGACCCATGGGAATGGTCATCCTCGACAGTGAGGGATCACTGCTGACAAGTAGGGCACTCAGAAGGGAACACCTCCCCAAATCATTTATCACTTATCTAAAGTCAAAACCTTGGCCAGTGGTGATTTATCTGATTCTAGAGAGGAAAACCAGAGTCTGTTTTTGTAAAAATGGTATCTTTGCTGTGCAAAAAGACCTGTTTTGGGAGATGCTTGCTGGGTGACTAGATTGCCTACGTGCCAGGTCTGCAGTAGGATTACAGGGAGTCCAGGCAGTGTCTTAAATACTGATAGAGTAGTAAATGTAGCTCATAACTGCCAGTGGAGCCCAAAGGTTCAGTTACCATCATCGAACCAAATGAGAAGCTGTCTATATAGGCTGGTACAGAGGGGGATGAATTATTGGCTAAAAACCCATCCAGTTTAAGATCACTCACCAGATGGGGAAAGTAGATGGGAAAGTGCAGAAAAGAGAAGGGCAAAGGGAAACTGGCAAAAAAGGAAGAGAAACCATATGTTTTCCTTTCACTCTAGCTCCAATCTATGCTTTTTATGAAGTGTGTTAAAAGAATGATCTATGGAACTGATGCATCACATTTTTTTAAAATTAAGCCCATGTGTGTACATAAATGGAGCGATTGTAAAAGCAAGGCGTTAACCCTATTGGCCAGGAAGTTGTGCTAGTGCAGATTGGTTTTGCTCATTTCCAGGCCGTGTATTAACTTGAAAGCGATACGCAGACATGAAGTTAATGCCTACACACAATGGTACCACACCTGGATACTGAAGTCCAAAGGCAAGTCTTGGGGGAATATGTGAAGAAGGAATCATTTTCTCTGGGCTTTGAAATCCCAGTCCTAAGGAATATCTAGTCTAATTTCCTGTTTAATATAGTCACTTCATTATTTATATAGTGTCAGTGGCAGCATGTCAAGTGGGTAAAGTTGAAGTCAACTGGTGAAATCCTGGCTCTAGTTAAGTCAATGGAAGATTTCTTGGCTCTTTTCTCTCATGGTACAAACACACTTCAATCTCTCTCCCATCTTAAAAAAATCCCATTTCCCTCTAAAATTGCTGATCCTTTCTCCTTTTGCTTTCATTTCTAGGCTCACTGGATGTACTGCTTATGATGTCTGTCTGACCCCCCCAAGACTTTCTCCACCCTGGATTCCAGCCCTCGCACTCCTCTGAAACCACTTTTGTCCATCTCTTCCAAGCCAAATTCCATCCTCATTCTCCCTGACCCATCAACTTCCTTCAGTGCAGCTAACCCATGGCCTTCTTGACATCAGTTCTTTCCTGGCTTCTTTGCCTCCATTTTTTCTGGTTCTCCTCCCACTTTCCTAATGATTCCTTCAAGTGTGTCCTTTGATGGATCTTCCTCATACCCAATCCAGTTTTCTTTGCGGATAACTATGTCTTTGCTCTGCTTTTTTTCTCCAACTGTGCTTTTTCTCTGAGAAATCTTATCTGCAAGCACAAATTCAACAAGTGTTTCCAGGAGGATAACTCACGGATCTGCCTTTCTACTCCCACTCTGTCTCCGGTCCATACAAACATCATCACTTGCCTCTTCATGGGTGACCTCAATTTCAACATGCCTAAAACAGTTCTTCAGCTCCCTCACCAAAACTCCCCTTGATTCCTCCTCCTCCTCCTCCATTAATTTAGGACAACATCACCATCCTGTCTATCACTCAGAACTGCAACCTGGATACCACTTCAACTTGGATAGCTCTCCTGGTCCTCATGTGCAGGCTACATCGAAGTCTTGCAGTTTTATTCAGCATATCATAGCTCTGATAAGGTCTTTCATAATCATTCACACTGCTGAAACTCTCATCTGGGCTGTCATTTCACATCTCGATGCTGCATAGGTATCTCTGGCTGTGGCAAAAGTATTCTTATCCTACCGCTATCCATCCAGAAAGGATACCACAAAGATTGTTTTCCGAGCTTATTGCTCTAAGCATCTCTTCCTGTGTGTCCCTCCAATCACTTCCGCTTTTATATTGTATCCGATACAAGTGGAGTGACTTCATAATTCCTTTTGGCACATCCCAACCCTACTCATCATCTTGTTCTCTGTTGAGAAGCTGAATCCCAGCTCCACAGGGCTGACAGTGCCAGTCCTCATCATCCACTTGTTAATTCAAACAAGCACCTTCATGCTGTCTCTGAGGCTGTCCCTCATGCTTGGAAGTTATCCTCATGCAAAGACTCATAACACTTAAAAATCAGCCATGCTAATTCAGCCTTTAGGGTCTATGGTCACAAACCCATCCTAATTACATTTCTAAAAAGCCCACAGAACAAAGAAAAACCATACAGTACAGCTCCCTTAGCTCCCTCGGTACAATACAGCTCCCATGTTACACTTTGTTATATAGTATTCATCCAGTTAGCCCATCTATCATGGACAGCACAGGTAGTGCCTTTTGGTGGTCTAGACAGGAAGCCAGCATGGTTACCTTGGATAAGCAAACAAATGCCATGAATAGATAATAAACAAAGCTCTTAATGCAAAGCTTACCAGGTCAGATGTGCCACGGGGCAGAGAGAGCCTAAAGCTTTATAATCATTTCTACTCCTGGTGTGGATGATGGCATAGGTGATAGAAAGGTGCATGTCATTGGCCTCTTCTCAGCTCAGATCAAGTGTAGTCCTATGCTTGCCGAGCAAGGGAAACACCGTGGCCGTGGAGGTGGTCTTCCTAGTCGCTCCCGGGGAGACCGTTCTCCTGGCATGGGGATAGTACCTGCTAAGGTGATGTATAGTAAACCTCCCACTTAGCTCCTGGAGTGGGAAGGTCTTGGCTTTATGGCCACTTTATGGAAATGGGAGACTCCTCCCTAGCTTGCTCCTTGGGACCGTATGGTTGGGGGCAAGCGAAACTAGGGGGCATCTGAACCCCAAGTCTCCAGGCTTGGGCCTGCAAGTAGGATGCCCACCAAAAGTTTTGGAAACATCTGAAGCCCCAGATAGGGGTGGAGGATGTTTGCCAGTAGTAGGGCCACTTATGTTTCTGGACTGACTCGTGGATTTGGAATTTGTTTTGGCTAATTTGGCTGGGAATACGGAAAAAAAATGTCATCATTGCTGACTATGCAGCTTGCTGGCTTTGCATTGATCTCACTGTAGGGTGGAGCTGGCCTGTAATCTCGCTGGCTGCTCTTTAAAACACCAGGTGGCTGTAGGGAATGTCTTCAGATAGACCATGGCTTGTGTGCCTTGGGGACCGTTCTCCCTCTTGACATTTGCTGGGGTGACACAGCGATGGAAGTGGTGGAAGGACCACCCAGTAACCAGGGGAAGATCAGGGAAGAAAAATAGTTTGTGCATGTGCAACAGGGCTGTGTAATCGTGTCGTTCGATCGCATTGTCTGTCTCTGAGAATCCTTTCTGCTTCTCCTTCTAGAGAATCCTGAGCGCGCTGCCCTGTATTTTGTCTCTGGAGTGTGCATCGGCCTGGTGTTGACTCTGGCAGCCTTGGTGCTGAGGGTGTCCTGCCGAACAGACTGCAAACAATCCCCGGTGAAAAAGCCGTCCCGCGATCGGGATAGCGACAGTGACAGCAGTGACAGCGACGACGACTCGGACACCACGTCAGACCTGTCAGCTCGCAGGCACCGCAGGTTCGAAAGGACTTTGAACATGAATGTCTTCACCTCAGCAGAGGAGCTGGAGAGGGCTCAGAGGCTGGAAGAGCGGGAGCGCATCATCCGGGAGATATGGATGAATGGGCAACCGGATATTCCAGGGACCAGGAGCCTGAACCGTTATTACTGAGTGCTGGGACATCCTATGGGCTGGGACTGCAGCCTCGGTCTTCTCTGAGTGTGCTCAAGAGGGAAGGAGGAGTGGACTGGAGTCCTCCCTTTTTGGTTCAGAACAGCTAACAGGAGCAGTATGGATGGACAGCAATAAAGCTTTCACCTTCCACTATCCCCTGACCTCTTGCTATTGACACCTAGGAAATACACCCTTGTCTCTCTGATATCTCCCTTCTGCAGAGGTGAATGCCAACTTCTTCTCTTGTTGTTCTGCCATAGGTGGGAGGCAAGTGTTCAAAACCTCCCATTTCTAGGAAGATGAATCCAACATGCAACGGTACGGATGCTGCTCTTGTGGTTGGGAGAGGAATTGCCGTGTGTTTTGATTTCCCGAGAATTTCAGGAGAATCATGAACAAACTTCCTTGAGCTTATGTGTCTGCTGAAGGAATGATGCTATGGGGTGGGAGCAGCAAAAGGCTGAAGTGCAAGTATCTTGTGACTCGGGAAGCCATGAGATTAACCTAGTTAAAAATGTGACTTCAGGAGAACCGGGGATTCTTCCACCACCTCATCTCGGTGCTCAGACTTTTGGCAACATAGCTGTTATTTAAGGCGGTGTTTTAAACTTGCTTTTCAGTGGCAGGATTTTTTTACTGACACCTCAGGGATAAAATCCTATTATTTTTTTGAGTACGCTTCCCCCTTCCATCCACCGCAACCAACCCAGCCCACTCCCAACAGCGAAACTATGGTATTACAAGAGACGTGTCAGTGATGGGTGAAATGTTATCAACCTCAAAGAGGCTGAAAGGGGTTTTGTTTGTTTTAAATATATATATATATATATTTGAAGATGCTGCACAGCAATGTGCCTTATTCTTTTTTGTTGTTAAACTCTGATTTTCCTATGGGCGGTGATGCACAATATTTTATATATTTTATTACAAAAGAAAAAAAAAAGAAAAAGTTTGTATTTGCCAGAGGAGAATGGAGACAAAAAGAGGCCAAATATGACATCAAGTTGGGAAATAAATGCTAAATAAACTCTGCATTGTGATCTCTGTTTTAATTTGGTTCCCTGCTGCCTCTTGCTTTTGCTGCAGTAAGAAACTTTGGAATAGCAACAAGCTTTTGCTGCTATTCAAGGCTAATGCAGATAAATCCTGTGAATGTCTTGTACTCCCTTGAACTGTGCACACTGTTTCCATTGTTCCCCGTTTCGGTGGTGAGCACCTTCAGGAGCCCAGTAGCAACAATGGAAACATACTCATTGATTTCAAGATGCTTTGAATACAGCCCGAAGACTCCTGTGCTTGAGAGTGTCTTATAGCAACTGTTAAATGAATAAAAACACTTCAGAAAAGTGCCCTCCCCACATACCATTCATTAGCACGTTGGTACAAGCCGGTTGTTATTATCTGGCTTGGGTATGCCTTCATTGCAAAATTACCTGGGGCTCAAACTTTTATGTTGCCCCCACCTCCACTCCTACCCACACATGAGATCCTCCCCAGTGAGTTTAGTGGTGCTTTTGCTGTGGGCTAACTGGTCCAGTTGGGGCAGAGCATTTCCCAGGTGTGGAGACTTTGTGCTGTTTTCACTGGGGCCCCAGACAGACATTGCAGGTAATATGGGATTAACCTGTTAATTGCATCTTAACTAGTAACCTGATTGCATGTTCAGGGAATCAAAGGCACCACAGAAAGGGAAACTAGCCAAAAAAAAAAATGTATCCAAAAATAGGTGACATTTTTGGTGTTGGTTTCCATCATGCCTTAAATTGCATACATGGTAGGGTTAGGACCACACCAGGGTCTCGAACTGGCCCTGGTGTGGTGTCTGCTGGCCAATGATCAGTTAAGCTGGGCACTCAGCTTTCAATTTGTTGGGGCAGAGGGAACCCAGTGTCATGATCCCCTTGCACTGGCAAGTGGGGTACAATTTGGATCTGCTCGCCAATCCGAAAATCATGTGTCCCATCATGCACATGCGGCATGGCAAGAAGTGCGATGGTAGGAATCGGAAATCAGATCCCATCCACCGGCAGCCTGAGGCAGACAAACCATCCACTGGGCAGTAGGCGCATCGGGTCAGTCCTTCAGTTCATTCCCACACTTCCCCTCTGGGTGCCCAGGAGGACAGGTGAGTCCCTCCCGACAATTCATTGGGAAGGATCGTAAAGCTGCATCAAGGATCATACTGCACTGCAAAGAACCATGGGGCGCACCCTCAGAGGTTACAGCAACAGGTGACTGCCACGTCAGTACCAGCGAGGACGCTAACTCCAGTCGAGCTTTGCAGTGTGGCTAGTCACGCTCAGGCCAGGCTAATAGGGGTACTCATCCCTGTGTGAAGCTGCCTGAGTTAACCTTGCAGTGAAGACATACCCGGGGAGGATGGTCTAAAGCACCTAAGTGACTAAGGGCGTGACTACACTGAAAGCTAGTGGCACCACCCAGGTTGCTATCAAGCTGAGCCATGATTTGTTCTTTCCTATTTGCATAGCATCAAGTAGCTGGCTCCTGCACATGGCTGCAAGACACGTCCCATGCTCCTTTGCATCCTGCAAAGTGGAGTCTATCTAGTAGTCTGAGGGCTACTTGTCTCTCCCAAGACATTGTTGCTCCTAAACCCCATGGGTGTGCTTGAACAAGCTACCCTAAGGGCATGTCTGTACTGCTACCTAGGACTGTTGCTAGGCCTGGCTTCTAGCCCAAACCTTGTGACCGTTCACATTAAAAGCTTGCTCCTGGCAACTTTTCACACCCCCAGGCCTGTGGAACGTGGTGTGAGGCTAGGGTTCCCTCTATCCCCTCCCTTTGCAGATCGTACTATATCCCCCCACACCAAGTGGTGCAGGGGTCTAGCACGGGAAATTTTGCTAGCACCTGACACCTGGTTCTTCTGTACCCTAGGTCTCTGCTGTCTGTAATTGCAGCCAAGCACAGGAGGTGAGAGAAGTAGTTAGGCGAGTGATTCCTAGAAGGGCTTTGTCGGGTCCTCCTGCTACTTGCGTCTCCCTCTGTGCTTGTGCAGCTCTGGCAAGAGACATGTAGGCAGGATGGGGCAGCTCACGAGGCGCTGGCTAGGTAAGGGCAGCCTTCCCAGTGCACCCCAAATAATAGCCTCTTCTGAGGGCATGAAGCCTCTGTGCAACATGCCAATAGTGTAATCACCTATTCACCTGCTCAGACAAAGCACTGGGCCCTCCTAATTCCCACTGGATCTCTGGGGGAAGGCATACAGACACTTGCAGCAGGCACTTGCCACATTACAGGGTTGGGCCTAAAGTACAAGGTATAGTTTTCGTGCTGGGCAACACACTAGCTCAAACACTGTGATCATGGGACCCACATCAGTAGTATACATAGGGGTTGGCATCCTGTCTGCTAGTTAAAGCACTGGGTGTTGCAATGGAGCCCCCTGACCCCCACTCCATATCTAAGGTCCTTGGTTAGCATGGAGTAAGTGGCCCCTTAAAGCTATAGGTCTGGCTGTACAAAGATGGAGGCAGGAAGATATTAGCTAGTGGCTTCCTGGTTATTAGAGAGGCTGGAGGTCTCTGAGCAGCGAGCTGTGCCTTATTGCTCCTAGCAGGGCTAGAGGCAAGGGGAGCAGGAGGCTGGGGCGTTGCAGAGCACGAGGGCAAAGGCACTGCTGAGTCAGGCTGTTGAGTACACGCAGTACAGCGTGCACGACTGTCGGCTTATTGGTGACAGCACAAGCGAGGAGCTGACTCTTGTGGCCCTGGTGGATGAGCAACCTACCAGCCAGCCTGTGTGGTGTCCCGCACACGGTGTAAAATATGCTTGTCTGTGGGCTGTGTAAGCCTCAGATGAGAACTCCTTATTTATTGGAATAGGACTGTTGAAGTCAATGAAATGATGGCCACGTAACTGGAGATAATCACGCTTTATCTTAATTCACTCATTTAAGAGAGTGGTTTTTAAAGGATGGAGGGAGGAGGCAGTCTGACCCTGATAAGCGTGAGCAGTTTCTGCAACATCTCAATTTACACCGCAGGCCCAGACTATCTGCCTGTGATACATGCCAACATTTGGAAAGACAGCAGAAGCTTATTTGATGCCAGTAAGATCCCTGATGCGTCTTTCTGCCGGGGGTGAGTCCTTCAGCTCATTCCCACTTACGCTGTCATCCCAGTTTCTAAGCACAGACCTCTTACGCAGCGTTGTGCTCAATGTACCCTGAAAATCGAGGTAATGTGATGTTTGTTGCTTTTCCCATGTCTACCCTGGTGTTAATATCCACGAAGAATTCCACCAAGTTAATGAGGCATGGCTTTCCCTTCCTGAAACCGGAGTGGCTCTACTTAACCCCTTGGCTGCCATGCTTCTTGGTGCCCCAGGGGCTTCGGAAATAAAGCAAGCCCCTGTTTAGCTCTTGGGACATCCCAATGTAAATCATAAGCTCTCAGAGCTGCGGGGATATGAATTTCCTGTTTTGTGGCATGAGCATTTTACAGTTTGAGGCACCTTCAGAAGTTAACCACATTATACTTTCCTCCTGTTCCTAGTTGTTACTTAAGCTTCCTCCATGGTGAATTCATAACAGTCTGACCGGAGCTGCTCATGTCCTTAGGCAACCTGAAAAATCCAAAATTGCTAGATATTATCTGAATGGCTTAGATTTTTCTCCTTGCACTTCCCCCCCCCGTCTTTATATTCAGTGTGTTTTGACTCGAGACTTAATCATGTTTCAGATTAAGTCCCCCCTCCTTCCCTCCAATGCCACCCTAAATGGCTTTCCTTTGTGGCTTTGGTTAATGCTGTGACTAAAGCAAGTGCTGTAGCAAGCATGAATATATATATATATATATATATATATATATATAGTATGAACAGGCTCCCTCTTTCTGAGAGAAATCTGTGGCTGTGAAAATGGCCAAATGCAGAGCAATGGAGCCTGAAATCACTGATCCATAGGGCAGATATGGTGCGGGCAGCAGCAGCGGGAATTGTCTTTGCTTGCAGCACTGCACTATACAGCCTTTTACCTCTGAGCTCCACTGCAGGTTCGTCGTGCCTGAGAGTCGTTCCCCTGTTGAGGGCTTGAGATGCAATGGATGCAAGTCGATGCTCTCCCTGGCGACTAGCTCGCTCCTTAGCAGGGTCAAATTGTGGATCCGACCGCCCATAGGGCAGAAGAGGGCCGAGAGCTTTCACAGAAGAATGGAGGAGTCCCAAGGTTTCCTCTCGGAGCTCATTTGGTGCCGAGGCAGAATGTGCTCCCTACTTGGATGAAGTGAGGCGCAGGCCCTGAAACGCCTCGCTTTCCCGAGGCCAGATGGGTGCCTGTCCTCCCCAGCCTGCTGGCAGCAGCACTGCAGAGGAAGCGCTCTGTCGGGTGATGTGCCACAGCACCGAGCTGCTCCAGTCACAGCATTCGTGGGTGCAATTAGTGGGGTCTTCCTGCCCACCCCACTGCCCCCCAAGCACAGAACCATCATTGCACCAAGCAGCTTTCCCGGGGAATGAGGCCACAGGGCAGCCCCCTCCTTCCATCGACAGCCTAGCAAGCCTAATCCAGGCTCCCCCTTGTTCCCTATAGCAGTGCTGTTCATGGGCTGGGAAGGGTTAAACTATGGCCCCTGTGCTCCTAGGTTGGGCATTGCTCCTTACTTTACTCTTGCCGCTGTCACTGGTGTCCCTGCTCCCCATCCCTCCTCCCTCTTCCACTCTCTGCTTCCCCCCAGGGGCAGCATGGATTAGGACAGCCCATGGGGCTCAGGGAGCCCAGGGTCAAAGGGCTTGTGGGGACGCCATACAGTATAGCTGGAGTCATGCCTGCCTGTGCAGGCATACATCATGGTGTGGTACATCTGGACATCAGGGCTTGCACTGCACATCAGGGCCTGTGCCATGTGCTGGAGGAGGGTGGGGGGGCGGTGTTAGGGCTGGGCTTGCATGGTGCAGTGGTGGAGAGGTGGGGCTTGCACAGTGCTTTGGAGACCAGGCAATGCAGTGAGGAGAGGGGGCCCATATGCCACGTCATGGTGTGACATACAGCCCAGGGGGGCATTGCCCATATCACGTGTGGCTGATGGGCCTGCGGCCCCAACAACGTAGAAGTTGGACAGCCCCAATCTACGGGGGCCTCCTGGAACAGGCAGGCCCATGCAGTGTGCAGAGTCATCCCTTATAGTCTAGGAGCACCTCTGTCTCAAGCAGCGACTGGTCCTCCCACTACACAGAGGAGTTGGGGATTCAAAACTACCCACCACAGGCTTACACACTACAGTGAAAGGGCCTTGGAAGGCAACGCACAGTTGTATCACTAGTAGACACCTGCCACACTCACCAAATTCCCCAAACTTTCAGGTGGGTACAACATTTTCATGAACAAGCTAAAAAAAATACATTGTTTGGTATAAAACAGCATTAGAAGCTCCCCTCCCCACCAGTTTGTTTCCCCTCTTTCCCATTCCCACATTTCCCATTTCCCATTTCCGGCATTTTCAAGAGCAGGAGGGGCGAGGGGAAAGGAAGTGCTTTGAGTTGAAAGATGGCTCCATTCTCATTACAAAACAGAGACATCAAAATACCTAGAAATTCTTCATCAAAAAAATAAATACATTTATGAATAGACCATTTTAGGAAATAATAACTTCAAATGAACAAGCTCTTGCCCAGGTCTGGAAGGTAAATGCTGCAGCTAAGGACTCCACCTGGCTTTTGTGCCGGGCAAAGAAAAGGAGAGGATGTGATATAGTGACAGCGCGGAGGCACCCTTTTGCTTTGAGACATGGTTCCCTTTGACTCCCTTTACTCTTCTTGCTGCAGAGTCGCTGCCTTCCAGGATGCCTTTCTTCTCAGCGTGCCTTTCTGGAGCGAATCGCCTGACTGTGACACACTGCAGGCCCCCAAATAGCCATTCCTCCCAGTGACTGCTCCTTCCTGCCTTTTTCTCAGCTGTCCAACTGAGAAATACCTTTTGTGCTTTCTCCTTATTGCAGACTAAGTGACACATGAACACAGCAGATGGACCGGGCCTGTGGTGTTCACTCATCATTTTCCATCATATTGCATGAAAATAAATACAAATCTGGACGCGGCGGGAGGAAGCAGGGGCCTATGATTGTTTGCAAAGTTAAATGACATTGTTCAAAACCAGTCTCGGGGACTGCTGAGCACAGCTGGCTCTAATGCTTTGGCAAGAACTGGGCGAGGCAAACTTGAAGGGGACATTTCTGCCAGGGCCTTTGGAGCCTTTGCCAAATATCACAATGGCCTCTGGCACCTTCCTGTATTTCGGTCCTTTCTGCTGGGTAGCAGGAGTGTTGTTTTTAAGGCAGACCATTTTTCTGAGAACAAATTGTTAAGAGGGGTGAAAAGTGTAACGGCAAAGCTATGTCTGTGCTATGAGAAACGGCCTATTCCCCTTCCATTATGACTTCATATAGAAATATAGACTATAGCGATGGAGCCATAAAGATGATCCTTTCCTTTGGCATGTGGGAGGGTTGGACAAAATGGCATCTTTCTCGACAGCTCCAGCAGGGACATGTGCTTGACTCGTGTTCAGAGTCTGGGGTTCTGTACATTATGAACGAAATGCTAGCCCCTTGCAGTATTTTGGGTGACTCTGGAGCCATTTGAGGGAAGCCGGGGAGTGTTTTGGGCTTTATAAAGGGGGTGATTTGGACCTTCCATTTCTTGCAAAGGCCTTTAATAGCCATTTAATTGGTGCAATGCTATCTGTCTTCTTAGTGTGAGAGGACTTGGTTATAAAGGCATCCTTTATAAAGGGCAAAATGAGGTCTTCTCCAACTACAGCTTTCATTTTTGGAATCTGTGAGACCACCCAGCAAGCGACAGAGCTTGGAGCACATCCAGCATCCTTTCTATGCTGTGTGCTTTGCCTAAAACACTTTCCTGTATGGAAACCACGCTGCAGCATTCCTCAGTAAAGGCCCTGTGCTGCTGTGGTTGGGGCCATGGCCGTCATATGTCTCCGAAACCCAGGGGGAGTAGAGCAGCAATACCGTACTGGCATTTTTGTGTGATATTTTAAGCAATCTTTATTTTCTGAGTGTGAAAGTTCCTCTCTCTTCAAATCCAGCCCCCTTAGGATGTGTTTAGTTGGTCAGCCCCAATCTCTAATTGTTTTTTAAACCCTTGGTGATAACAGAGATGCTTTTATGGTTTGAAGCATCCCAGGCCTATGACTTGAAGAAAACCAGCAGAAGACATCACAGTGCCATGGGCTAAACTGCCTCTGCTGTAGGATTAAGCAGTTTTCTGCTTGAATGCTACTGAGCTACCTGCTACAAGTACTGCCCATGTTCAAGGACCCTGTTTATCTCCCTCTAGCCTAGGTAACTCGGGTGTATACTCCCCTTCTCCAATTGAAGGGGATCGTTAATTGGCAGGTGTGCTGTGGGGTGGGAACTGCAGACCGCTCAGTTTCCCTCCGTCCCCATAGAACTGACTTGTCCAACATACGGCCCGCGGGCCGCCATGTGGCCTGCCCAGCTGTTTTCTGAGTCCCGAGGTGCTGCGACGGGAAACGAAAGTAAATACTGTTTACTTTTGTTCCCACCCCTTGTCCCTCCCCCAGCCCCTCATAATGGCTGCTGAAGGGCTGGGGAAAGGACAAGGTTCCCACATGCAGCTCACAGCGAGCAGTGCCCCACGGCGGAGCCTGGGCGCACACGCACTCCCTGGTGCCTGGATGACTTACTGGGTATCCTTGAAAGCAGGCAGAGGCGGTGGTGCGGGGCTGGGGCTCAGCTGCAAAGCCGTGCAGGGCCGAGGTGGGAGCAGGGGGTGGCGCGGGCACACGTGGCCGCTGGGGCAGCAAGGCGGGTGGCAGTGGAGCGGAGGGTGCCTTTCCCGCACATCCCGGGGAGGCTGTGGCCGGGAGGATGAGAAGGAGCCCGGACTGGGGCTCCCACGTGTGGCAGCGGCTCTCCCCACCCAGCTCTGTGCCCAGCTGCAGCTGCAGCCATGCCCAGCTGAGCCGCGAGTGAGCGGTGGACGCTGCGAAGTGCTGCACAGGTTTCTCCTGGCGAGACACATCCCTCCACCTTTGATTAGCTTCCACTCGGGCCGATATCTTTTCCACAATTGATCTGTTGACTTGCATTATGCTTCCTTCATTATGCAAAAGTGTTTATTTTAGGCAAGTGTTTGGTATGATTTCATTGTTGCTTTTATATTGTTTTTATTTTGGATTTTAAACCACATTTTCAGACCCATTTCGTTGTCACTTCCTGCAACTTCATTGGTGTCAAAGGTCATGTAACATCACTTCCTGATGTGCTTTCGCTTCCTGTGAGGTCTTTGAATATGGCTCACTGGCCCTCTGGGTGATAAAAAGTTCATGATTTGGCCCCACATTCAAAAAGGTTGGACAGCCCTGCTATAGACCCAGGCCAGGGCAGTCAGGGGACTTAACTATGTGCACATTTATTTACATTAACTTATCACAAGGGAAAGGAGCATGGATACAAACATATGTACAATGCATATATATATATTTATAAGATATCTAAACCAGTAACATAAACAGTACCCTCTGGGTAAATAACATAAAGCCTTATACCAGTGCTCCAGATGTAGGTAAGTCACAGGTAAGTATGAGATCTGAGACAGATAAACCTCAAAGATAAACTCAATCCCAAGGGAAAACGCCAATGCCCTTGGGCTTTTCCCAAGCCCTATAAAGAAGCTGGTAACTTTAGGGGGGCCCTCTCAGTGGGACCTCCCCTTTCAGGAGCCCTTAAATAACCAGGGGGGACTCCCCTCCCCTGTGGGAATCCTCTTTTCCCTGCAACTCACGGCTCCCAGGCCTGGAGGGTGGTCCTCGTCCTCTGTGCCAGGCTGCAGTCATACCTGTGATGGGCTTTTAGGGGTGGGGGGGGTGTATCGCTGTCCCCTGGAGCAGGGCTCAGCTATGCAGGGCTTCTGGGGCCTTTGTCTTGGCCTGTCTGCTGGCTCAGTAGCCCGAGCACCGTCTGGCTCTCTGGACTCAACCTTTTGCTATGGGTTGGAGGCCTGGGCTGCCTTGTGCGGCACCAGGCTCGCTCCACTCCTGGACCCTCCGTGCAGCGCCTCCTGCGTCGAGCTCCCAGCCTCGCTCTGGGGTTTGAGGACCTGAGCCGCCCAAGCGCTCCAGAGGTCCTACTCCATGCACCGTCCTGTGCACCGTGTCTCTGGCCGCACGCCAGAGGTTGCAGACCTGAGCCGCCTCATGCCGCTCCCAAGGTCTGGACACCGTGTGCCGTGCTGCACGCCGAGAGCCTATCTGCTGGAGCCATCCGCCGTTCCCCGTTGATGGACGTCTTCTGGGGCATTTCTGGGCTACTGCTTCACCCTGCTGAGCAGCTCTCCTCAACTTCACCAAGCCCCACTCCTCTCTGTTCTCTCTCCATGATGTGCTCCCCTCATGCTGGGCACCCCGCTCCTTTTATACATCCCAGGGCTCCGCCCCTGAAGTCTTCCTGACATGAGTGTTGCAGTCTTCAATCAGGTCCACTGGGGGGGGAGGAGGGACTCCTCTCCCCCTCCCTTCAGGAAAGGGGCATGACTGAACTTCTTTTGCTGCCTCCTGATTGGGGGATGAGCTCCACCAATCAGAACAGCAAGATTTCAAGCCTGGGACTCAACCCAAGCTCCAGAAGGCAAGCCTGCTACATCCCTATGGCTTTCAACTACAAGTGCCTGGCCCCTAGAAGAAATTTCTGGAGAAGTAGTTAGTGGAGACTCTCCTGAGGTCCATTCCCTAGTGCCATGTATGTATGGTTAAGCCTGTGATCTGGAGGTCCCGGGGGACCAGGTCTTACAGTGTGTGTGTGTGTCCTTGCTATGCCTCTTCAGGTGGCTTTGGATGGAAAGCACAAGGGACACTGTAAGCTAAACAGGGGTAGAAGAGCCTGAAGTAAGCTGACCCTAGCTACTATGATACTATGACACTATGAAGTAGTGCAGGCCGAAAGCCTTTTTGCGAGCAGACAGCACAGCTTGTCAGGCCACTCCAACCTGTCGGCTCCTTATCAGGCTCTTCTGCAGTCTGCTGTGAGTTGCCTTCAGTGGCAGCCTGGCCTCTTTATTCAGTCCTTTTGAGGTTTCCCCATTATCTCCTGTCAGGAAACTTGCAGACAGCAATAAATGCCGTCTGAGCAGAGTCATAGCTACTCTTGACAGGAGATAAATGTCCTCAAACAACCTACTTGGCACATTCCTCCCATTCTCTTAAGTCTTGTGCTGGGGCATGACTAATAGCAAGCAGTCGTATTAAGGAATGTTTGAGGTTGCAGAGTCAGGCCCTCGGGTTAGGAAATGTCAGAATGAAGCCAGTCTGTAGCTGCGATTTAGCCCCCTGCTTTGGGCATAAGCTGGGAGACCGCCTCTAATCACACACTCACATGCTATTTCTTCCCCTTACCTCTCCCAGCAGGACCCCTGCCTCACTGAGTAACTAATCCTTTCACTCATACCAATAGTTCTTCATCCCTGGTCTATGCAGGCAGCGTGTGTCCCTTCCCCTGCAACACACAATAGTGACCAGACACCATCCAAACTCTGGAAAGCATCAACCTTTTAGCCTCTCTCTGGGCATGTCTACAAGAGATGTTTCACTGCAGAGTTGACTGATTAGCTCTGCAGCAAAGCGTCACTGTCTACACGTGTGGTTGCTACCAGGCTGCAGTAAAATAATTAACTCTGCTGTAGGGTAGTACTGCCTGGCACAAGTACTATCCTATGGCGGAGTAGTTATGTGTGGCGAACTACATGTGTAGGTGCTGCCTGGCTGGCTGTGGCATGAGGGTGCTATAGTGTGGGGGCTGCCTGCAGGCCAGCCTTGCCCTGTAGTGCCCTCGTGCCCCACCTAGCCCCTCTGCAGCACATTGAGCTGAGATGGAGCAGCCCCATCTGGGTCCCCTGCCAGCTGGGGCTGTGTGCCCTGGCTCAACCTGCTGTGGCTCTGGGTGCACATGTAAATGTTGCTCCTGGGAACAAAAAACTTTGGCGCAAACTGAGCTGGAGTTTATTCAGGCACATTAACAGCATGTGTAGATGTGCCCTTTGCACTTCTTTGGTGCTCTCACCATGAGTGCTTTGCCAATGTTAATGTCTCTGATTCTCACTGGGGTAGTGTGGAGTTGTCATCCTTATTTCAGAGATGGAGAAACTTGAGCACAGGAAGGCAGCTCAAGTGCTTCCAGTCTTCAGAAAGACCCTGCCCGCCTGCTCCATTTGGGATCTGGCACCCCCAGTGGTGGATGCATAGCAAATGGGCTGAGGTGCTCGGGCATCAGGGCCAGGTTTGGTGGTCATGGTGGAGACTGGCAGTGGCAGCTGGAAGAAGCCAGTGTCATGGGGACTGCCAGGAAGTGAGTCCAGCCGCTGTGCCACCCCAGCCCCACTACACATCCGGGGGTGGTGGGACCAGCTACATGTGCTGTGTGCCATGCTGCCCTCTGTGCCTGGGCTGTGTGGGGCCGAGGGACCTGCTGCAAGATGGATAAAATCCCTTGGTGTGCTGGATCCAGCACTCAGACTGTATTTTGCCCACCCCTGGGCTAGACCCAACCCTGGTTTTGAAAGTGTGTCCCAGTTCATGCTTTCTCTGGTCTAACCAATATGTGGTCTGTGTAGAAGCAAACCAGGGTGCCCTTCAGGAACACTGGCTGAAGTCACCCGGTGATGAATAGCCAAGAAAACCTCTAGCAAAATGCTAGTGACTCGTTTGAATGTATCGATTCTATACAAGAATGATGTTAAGATCCGCTTTCCGTGCTGGGCTCTAAATCTGTTGCTTTTCGTTTGGGAATATGGGAACACAGGTGCACTCTTGTATAAAATGAGTCAATTTAGTGCAAAACAGTTTAAACACTGCTAGAGCATCCATTTGTGTATATATATAAAATACTGATGAGTACAAGGCTGGGGAGAGAGGCTGGTATCGATTAACTGATCACAAGGCACTAAATCTTTCTTTCTCTAAATTATTTCATCTCAGAACCTACTGGCTCTGCAGGAAACGTGATATATAGTTGTGTATTTCCGAAGGCACAGCTACTATCCCTTATGAATTTTGTTCATCTCTCCTCTCAGTGTTGTATGCCAACAGCTACAGATTTTCCTTTGCTTTTATGGCATGGATGTGTGCAATGGAAATAGCCCTTTGTTTGTTGATCTTATACAAGCATGTTCATTATTTTCTAAGGGGCACATTGTCTGCCTTTGCTTTCTGACTGTGTGGGCAAAAAAATTATGTTTTATGTTATGAGCAATCAATGGATTGAGATGAAGTCTTCGTAAGAGGTTTTATAAACATGACACAGCACACAATAACTGTGTGCTGGAAATAATGGTGTTCTCTCTCTAACTTTCCAGCTCCCCATTTATCCAACTTGGAAGATTTTTTCAAATGTTATTACTGCAGGCTAGTTTAGTGGTGCTCAGCCCCTGGCCTGTGGGCCAGATACAATGCATAGAGCCATGTCATCTGGCCTTCAGGGTTCCCCACAGGTCCAGAAATTTGGTGGCAGGGTAGTGGTGGCAATAAACACCGCCACGTCTTCCTCGTTGCCAAGTTTTCAAGCCCCACACAAGTGGATTGGGCCCTGGCTGGGTTAACCCCATGCCACTGGATTGGGCCCTGGCTGGGTTAACCCCATGCCACTGGACTGGGCCCTGGCTGGGTTAACCCCATGCCACTGGACTGGGCCCTGGCTGGGTTAACCCCATGCCACTGGATTGGGTCCTGGCTGAGCCAGCCCCACACATCTGGATCAGGCCTGTGGACTGGATCCAACTCAGAGACCATCCTGGCCATGCTTATCTGGCTGATGGGGCAAAAGTGTTGGGCACCACAGGGCTAGTACAATTTTAATAGTTAAGCATGTGAAAGCATTGTATTTCAATGGAGGAAGTAAGATCTCCAGCTGGGCTGACAAGTGGCAAAATAGACCTCGTACTTTAAAGTACTAGATGGGGACTCTGTTGGTAGCGACTATGTCTTCAGCTTGGCTAATGACCTTCTGTGTGGTCTGGAAGGAGTCCTCGGGGCAGAGTCCCAAAGGGGCGCAGCTGCAAGGGTTCTATGTCTGGGACAATACGGTTCCCCGTACAGCTGATGTTTGGTTTCTGCCCATGACAAGGAACACCTCAGTCTTGCCATGGCTCAGTGTCTCAGCACCTGTCTTTCATATAGGCTCTGCTGTGCTCCTCTGTCTACTATACCTGGGGGCCCAACCTGGTCGACACTCAGAACATTCAACTACGAAAGGGATAGTCCAGGTCGGTGGAGTATGAAGTGTTCAGCGGAGCACCGGACTGGAACCTAATTATTCCTTCTTTCCATAGATACCATATGCTCAGGAGGCCATCTAGTCCAACCTCCTGCTCAAAGCAGGACCATCCCCAATTAGATCATCTCAGCCAAGACTTTGTCTACCCAGGTTTTAAAAACCTCCAAGGATGGAGACTCCACAATTACTCTGGGTAACTTGTTCCAGTATTTTACTACCCTCTTAGTGAGAAAGTTCTTCCCAATATCTAACCAAAGCTTCCCTTGTTGCAATTTGAGACCATTGCTCCTTGTCCTGTCATCTGCCACCACTGAGAACAGTCCAGCTCCATCCTCTTTGGAACCGCCCTTCAGGTAGTTAAAGGCTGCTATCAAATCCCTTCTCAGTCTTCTCTCAAGACTAAATAAGCCCAGTTCCTTCAGCCTCTCCTTAGAAGTCACGTACTGCAGCCTCCCCAACCAACTCACTGGCCTATAAATAATTACATGGGAACAGAAATTTGATAATAGCAGGTTCTTCAATGTAGCAGGCAAATGTATGACAAGTGCCAATGACTGGAAGCTGATTGTAACTGAAATGCAGACTAAGGAACAAAGTTTTGCCTGCATAGGTTGGACCGATTTGAAGAATTCTAAGGTTGTGATGGGGTCTCCATTACTGGAAATATTTTCCTTTTTTATATCAATATTTCTTGTTTTAGAGAAGGGGGTGGGGGCGAAGAGACATATGCTCTAGTTCAGTCCTAGCTAGTGGCCTTTTCCCAGTGCACCAAACTGTGTCTTCTTCTCTAGCTCCATTTTTCCCCATCTGCCTCCCCTTGTGCAGCCGTCTCAGATTTTACTGTTAGGCAGCTCTCAAACTTCTGATTCATACGTCAGCTCTTTGCTCACCATTATTATGCTACTGTATTCACTCCTGATGTACACTAAGGTAAGTGAGAGCTGGATTGGGCCTTGCATGTGATTCTCTTCTATTCTTCTTGCCAGCTGTTGAATGCTACAAGCCTCCCAACTCCCGTTGCGGCCGCCTCTCACTGAATTTACTTGCTCATTCGTTTCATGTTCATCCTCCAACTCCCAGCTCGTGTGCTGATCTCTGCAAACATCATGTTACACTTAAACCCACTAAAGTCAAATAAACACAGCTTGGAAAGCTTCACCCTAACGTGTCTGTGCATATGATTAGAAGGGCTCATTTCCATTCCTTCCTAGGCAGAGTAAAAAGAAAATGGAAAACAAAGGGTCTGATTCCCACTTCAGGTTGCTTTTCACACGAGATTAGCTCCACCGACTTGTATGGAAATGCATCTGTTTCATATGAGCGTACGTGGAAGCAGTATCAGGCCCTTAGCACTGATCCCTAAACAAAAATAAGCTCCCATGACAGCTCCTGAGTCAGCATCAATGGGTGCAGCTCTCACATGCAGCGTGGCCCCTTCACGCTGGTGAAATCAGGGGAAATGTCATGTAAGTCTGGCTAGTGGAGGAGGGCAGACTATTCAGCTGTAGCATCATATCTGAGTCATCAAACCTGATGCCATCTGTCTATGCATGCCCCAGTGATCTCACCAACAGAGCAATAACACTATTATTCACCCACATATTTAGGTTGCGATGCCACCCACATCCCTGTCAAAGTATGTCTCTCCTTTCTGAAGTCTCACCAGAAAGGCCCAATTTCCAGCCTACAATCTGAGATCACTTGGGTTCAAGGGTAAAATTGATGGCAGTGGCTTTCAACCTGCAGTCTGTGGACCCCTGTGGGTGGCGGGGTTCTGCAGATTATGTCTAAGGGGCCCATGAAAGATGACTATGATCAATCAAACGTATGTGAATACCCACACGTATAATTCAAAGAAGTCTGCATTTCCATTCAAAATTTCCCAAGAGGTCTGCAAATGAAAAAAAAAGTTGAAAACCACTGGTCTATGGCAAGTCTGGGCTTGGGATGTCTTTGCTGCATCTTCCTTTGAACCTCTTCTCTGGGACTTCTTTCTCTACTGCTGTAAAGATGACACCCTTCATGAGCAGTAATAGGATTCCAGCCCCAGTTCCTGCTACTGAACTGCTGGGGGCCCTTGGTCAAGTCACTTCACTTCTCTTCCTTGGTCATCTTCCCCAGCCATCCTTAATCTGTCTCTTCTACATAGTCAGTAATCTTTGCAGGGCATAGATTGTATCTACATATGTGTTTCTAAACCACCAGTCACCAGCATGGCTGTAAGCAGCTTCACTGAAGGAAACCGGGCCACTTGTTCTCTTGCTATAGATTTGCAATGTATTTCCACAGGGTCAAAAATAGTCCCGAGGGCTTGATCCAGTGTGGTTCTGTGCCCTGATGTCAGGGGGAAGTGAGAGGAATGGGGAGAGGAGGTGAATTCTTGGTATCTCATAGGAGACCCTCAGTAGCTGGCAGGATAGGTTTTTCATTGCCTAAGAAAACAGCTGCAGTATAAATTCTCATCCCTGCATCCCCTTAGAGCTATGTGCTCCGGGCAAATGTTATCAGAGTCCCAACTCTTCGGGCTCTGGGACCAATTCTTTTGAGGAAACCTGCAGAAACAGCAACTAAATGGATTGCTGCTGCTGAAGAAGAGGACAAGCCTCTGCTCCCATTGAAATCTGTCTGCTAGCTCTTGCTCTTGAACAGCAAGCTGATCTCCAGATGTCACTGCTAGGCTCTGGCAGCAGCTCGCCACATCTGCAGCTTGTCTGGCCATGGTTGCTGTCAGCTCAGTCTCACTGGCTCTTTGCAACGAAGACCAAAGCCAGGCAGGCTGCACTTCAGTAATGGGCTGCTGAAAAACTAATCCGCCCTGACAAATTAACCCAAAGGAGCTTTGGATTCTTCCCAGGGTTGCAGTGAAAACACTGTTCATGGAGAGAAAGTTCAGCTTTCCAGTGCTAACCACAACCAGAGTCACGCGGCCTGGGTGTTATTAAATTTATTTCCCAGGAGTTGGTTAATAATAAGTAAAATAAAACAAGACAGCGTTGGGTTCCATCTCCTATGAGTAGCAGGGAATTCATAGCCCTTCTCTTTGGGTCTTGAAGGATTAACTCTTCTGTGTAATAGTGAAAAAAAAACCAAGCCATACTAGGAAAAGGAAAATGGTCTCTGGGACTCTAGCAGAAGTTTAATTTAGGTTGGAAACCTGAATAATAAGCCTTGGGGTAGGGAGCAGGTCTGTGATGCATTGGCTGCTCTTTTATATCTAGCTCCTGCTAATGACCTGCTGGGTGGCCTTGGTCAAGTCACTTCACTTCTCTTTTTTAGTCAGCTTCCCCAACCATCCTTCATCTGTCTCTTCTACTTAGATAGTAATGTTTGCAGGGCACAGATGGTGTCTTCATACCATGTGTTTCTAAAACATCAGTCACCTGCATGGCTGTACAGCAGCTTCACTGAAGGCAACTGGGCCACTTCTTCTCTTACTGTGGATTTATAGTGCATTTGCACAGGATCAAAACTAGTCATATCTAGTTAAAGCCACTGAAATGAGTCAAAGCAGGTCAGGGCTGTGGTGCAGAGTGGGGGCAGGAAGTGGGAAAGCTTGTGTTGACCCGCTCTCCCTTGTCACACTGTCATGAAAGGCAGTGCTTCCGAAACTCTCCTAAGTCTCCGCCACGCCGATGCTGGGGCATTCAGACAACACAAGGCTCCCTGCTCAGTGCCCAGGCTCTCTCAATGACCCCTGGTGGTGCCTAACTCTCCCCAAAAACTGTGCAGGGAGCCTTGAAACCTGGTCCTGTTTCTTTCTCCTGGGAGCAGGTGCTTTATTTTTTAGGCATTATGTTTAAGTGCCTGATGGAGCAGTCTGGATTTTACCTTTTAGCATTTGAATTCCTTCATGGACCTAGTCCTGGGTAACTTTGATGTGTGCCTAAGTTACTCAGTCATTTTTACCTGTGATGACTGTCAGCCCAGCATTGCGTTTACTTAGCATTTTAATTTTAAAATGCTATGTAAATTATGTTAGATTCTTAGTTTGTGTAAATCAGGAATGGCCTGCTAGATCAGGCACGGTGGACATAACTATCTATCAGCCTGCTTTGACTTGGCTTTCTTTGCTGTAAACCATTAACATTTCCTGAGTCTTTGAGACAGTTTCTATCATTTGGTGTGAAGTTCAGATGCAGCCTGTTACAAAGGAGCTGTACATGTTGTGCTCTCTCTTGAAGACTTTGCTTCAGTTCTTCTTTTGAGACTTTAATGACTTTTTATGCCAAAAATTAAGCAAACCAGCAAAGCAATCAACCAGCAAAGGCAAAAGTTTCCTTTAGAGCAGCATTTCTCAACCCATGGGTTGTCAACCCAAAAGTGGGTTGCAAGGATATATGAAAAGGTTGCAAACTTTAAAAATGGATTCTCCTTTAAAGGAGAGGAACTTGGGAAGCTTTGGGTTTTCCCTTGCAGGCTGGCAGAGCTCCCCCCACCCCTTGCCCCATAGACTGGGGGCCAGGGGCAGCAGGTCAGGAGTGAGGAGTACCAGCGGGCCCAGGGGGCTGTTTTCTACTTAAACTACTTACTGAGTTGGGGCGATGGTATAGACGTTGAGTTAGAAGGGGCCTTGTCTCAGGATGCGTCTGAATGTAAAATGTCAGTCCCCTCCAGCAGATGCCCAGAAATGTGAGAAGGGCCATGGTACAAAGACCTATTAAAAAGAAACATTGTTTTGTTTGCTTTTTGGTGGTTTTCAATTTTTAGAAAATTTGAAAAACTAGACCTTTTTTGTGGTTTTCTTTTCCATTTTTTTTCTTATGGGAATTACTTACCGCATTTGACCAACTCTAGGGCAGTTTCATAGAGACAATCTGTCTGGGTGAGACAATGCGCCAGGCTTTCCAGAGGAGTCTGTTTGGCTCCCACTGACTAGATAGGGCTAGCCTTTGCCATAACCAAAGGACGAAGCCTAAGCAACCTTTGATACTTGGAGCTTGGTAACTGGTTGACTTGCCATTTAATTCCCAAAGTCACACATACGCACTGCAGCTTACTCTTGAAATTTGTTCTGTGTTTAGGCAGGGGGTGAAGGCAGTGAGCGAAATGGTGCTTACCCCCACCCCTGGGCACGCATCGAGTGCCCTACACCATTGTTTTGTGGTTTGATGTGGTTTTCTTTTCTTTTATGCAAGCATCTAAGTAAAACTCCTTAACCAAGCTCCCTGTTGAATTCATTCCCAATGTTTCTCCAGGTAGACCTTCCTGTCCTGCTTCTTCGTCCTATCTTGCCAAAAGCAGCCTTGCCTTTTAAATTCTTGGGTTGGCTTTAATGAGGCCTGTCTAATCTGGCAGCCAGAGGAAGCCACCAGAATTTCTCTTGACATCTGTACATGATTCTGGGATTAAGACCTGTAAGTAGGTCCTATGCAAACTGAGGTAGAAACAAGTATTTTCTCTTGAGGAATTCATAATATCTGAGGAAATAACCTAAAGAGTGCCACTGTTCCACTGCTTGTATAGTGACTTGGCAAATAATGCCCATGGCATCTGTCAGTAGGACAGAAGGAGGCAGAAATTGTAACCAGTTAGGAATAGATGGGGATCTCTCATACCTCGTTTTCTCCAGCCCCTACCAGCAGAAGTTAAAGAGAGGAAGGAAACTGCCCTCTCTACACATGCGTTTTACTATGCGTTGGCCTATTTTAATGTGTATTAAAGCATCACAAAAAGGTGTGCTTTTGCTAATGCACATTAAAATAGTCTAATGTGCCTTTTTCTAGTACCTCACATTGGAGGTACTAAATTTAATGTGCATTACCAAAAGTGCATTAATGAACATGTAGACATACCCAATAATGAAGACATTCCTATACTTTGGCACACTGGCCATGGATTTAGCTGCGAGAGTGTTTCAATGATTGAATTGCAGCTAAGCTGCTTGTTTGGGGATTCCAGCTCATTTCACTAAAAAGCAGACCCAGTTAATCCAAATCAATTTCTCAAATCCGTTTTATCAGATTAACAACTGTTAGATTATATTAACCAATCTGCAGCACATATGAAGAGGTAATACGACAGGTTTCTTCTGTTAAAACTTTTAAGTATCCCGACTGATGGATAAAGCAGTGTGGAGATTAACTAGGCCCAAGTGTTTTCTCTCTCTCAATTTTCTTGGTTTCTCAAAGTCAAACACTCAAAGTTTCTTTAGCAAGTCCCATTAACAAGCACCTATCACAACACTTCTTGCCAAGGGATAAATCTGCTCTGCTCACCAATGCTGTTAATCTCCTAAAACCCACAACCTCGTTCAAGCTTCAGTCTCTTGATCAGCGTGAACTCCACAAAACACATGACTCCAGTGAACGAAGAATGAGTGCCCATGGCCTTGAAGAGGAAGAAGTCATGTATTTAAAGTTCCCTCTACTACTCTGTTAGAGAGGTCTATAAATCTGACCCCATTTGATAATCCCCTTGGATACCTAACTGGTAGGACCTGCAATAATTTAGCATCTTTGTATAAAACATGAGACCGAAAGGTGGAAAACGCTTAACGTAAATTTAGCGCTGAACATCCCTGAATCCCTTGGCACTGAATTCACTTTACAGAAGCATACATTATAGAAAGGGTTTTACAACAAGCATTTTCCAACAGGTTGTAATAGATACCATTTCAACGGCAGGTTTTGACTGTCTACATTGTATTTTAACGTTCCAGCTGGCCAAGGTGAGCCTTAGGTTTGCCCTTCACCAAGGCTCACTAAAAACAACTAATAACGTAACAGAGCAAAGTTTGTAGTTTTAAACTGAGTGGATTTGCCAGCGAGCTATCATTGTAAATGACTTGATAGTCTTATTTCAAGACACAACATACAGCAAATCACTAGGATAACTAGGAATGTCTAGACCAATATTTACTACTCCGTTACTTAACTTGAGTTAATTTATGTATTTTTAAGCCCAGATGGGACCACTGGTATCAACTTATTTGACCTTCTGTGCACCTGGGGCCATAGTATTTTACCTAGTCATTCCTGAATCAAATCTTAAAACTCTGGCTGAACCAAAGCATAGAGGGAATAGTTCTAGGGACTTGGACAAGAAGAGAGGGTGGAAAAGTTGAGTAGTGGGAAAGACGAAAAGCAGGTCTCCGGATCAGGAGCCAAGGGTCACTTGCCATATGTCTCCTTAAGGTCTACGACACAGTAATTGACCCACAAGGCAGCGAGGGGAAATATTTCTGTCTGTGGACAGGTTTCACATTGCTCAGGCAACTGTTTCTTAATATCTTTGACATGCTGCAGCACAGCCAGACCTACTTCCACAAGCAGTTGAACAGGAGCAGTAAATCTGATCTGCTTCTGGGACCAATTGGCAGTCGCATATTAGGGAGAGGGGATTTCACCCTCATTTCCTTTTCCCCAAATGTTATTTATTCCAGGGCTGGCACCATGCCATGCAGCTCGGAGCCAGACCTGAGATTCTGCAAAGAACAGGAGGGTTGGGACCTATGCTATTCGAGGGATGGGGACCATAGATGTATCTATCCCTGGGAATGCCACTGGTTTCCTGCTTTAAAAAATGTCCAGCGCTGCCAAAAGATGCTGGACTGAGTACAACAGAGATACAAGTCCTGTGTATTCCCATGAAATGGGCATCCTTTCTGTGGGATGTGTCTGCAGACTGCCCTGGACCAGCTGCCTCTAGAGATTATGGTATGGTGATGTTTGTGATGGTCACCACACCAAGGCCTACCTTTTCCAATCAGGAAGCAAAAGTCTCACTTTCTGCATAATTAAAGCAAGTCACTTGTCCAAATTAGATATGAGAGTGAGTTGAAATCCATGGGCATACTTTGGTTAGAATAATGAAAGCCCAAATGGGATCTAGGCCTGTTGTGGTCAATGCTGTACTTACAGACAACGCTCCCTGCTCCAGGGAAGCAAAAGATGAGAGAAAAAGAAAATCAATTTCCGCCAGGAGACTCAGCCAAGAGGGCAAAATACCTCTTGCTGTGTCTACACTATCATCTTTCCATGCTGAGCAGCAGGACCCTCAAGCTGTGCTGCTGTTCCAGCCAGACTGTCTCCTACAGTGTGTTTGCACAGTGGCTGGCCAATTAGGATTACTAGGTGAGCAAGCCAGTTAGCTCCCTGGAAGCATCGTGTGCATATTGCTATGCTGCTGCTGGTTTTGAAGGCACCCCGTGCAAGGCCCTGGGGGGTCTTGAAGGCACCAGAGCTGGGTTGGGAAGTTTGCCATGTAGAGATGGCTTTGATGACTTAAGAGGCTTTGCAAATTTTGCACAGAGGGATGAAGACCTAGATCCCTGAAAGTATTTAGGCTAGCAGTGAACAAAGTTGTTGGGCGGGGCTAAAGACCTTTGAAAAGCTCATTGTAAATAAGTTATTAAACTCGTTTGGGTATTCTCTGGTGGAGCAAGGAATTCTTCCCAGATCTTCCGAGGTGCAGTCCGGTGCTTAACTGCCAGACCATTATCCTCACATTTCATTAAGATCCCTTGCCATTTATCTGTATCATTTGCATATACTGCATATATAAACACAGCATCTCTCTCTCATGTACAGATGTACACTGTACTAAACATTTTCCAATCTTAATAACTTGTCCAATGTAACGCTTGCTTCTTATGATAAGCAAAGTACTCACATGTCCCTTTTCACGGTCAGATCCTTAGTGGTGTGAGAAACTTCTCTGCATTGTCTGCCCTCTGGAACTGCCTTTCTGCATTCACCTCATTTATTCTGTCTTGTTTCAAATCATAGCTGAGAAATAGTGCTCTGGTCTCATGTTTATGCCTCTTAATCTCTATAACTAATGGCTTTAAAGCATTTCAAGTTGCTGTTTGACTGAAAGACACTGTGCAGAGTGGTATCCGGATGCCTCTACTCACACTGAGTTGTACCTTTATGTTCAAAGTCATTGGTGGCATGAGGTGGATGAGTGGTCCATGAGCTGGATTGGGACCCACACCACCTCCCTCAGGCACCCATAGCTAGGGTGACCATATTATTTTTAGAAGGAGTGGTGCCAGGCCCAGTGTGCCTCTCGCCTCCAGTCACTACTGGGGAGGGCACCAAAGGGTGCCAAAATGCAAGTTTGCCCAGGGAGCCCCCACCCAATGCACACACACATGTTCACATGCATGCGTACACAAAGTGTGTCAGCACACACACACACGTATGCATACACACATCAACAGCCCATGTTCATAGCATTGCTCTCCCCCTGCCCTACCCCAGCTGATCACCACCGCTGGCTGGAGTAGTTGGCAAGGTGGTGCCAAGCTGGGACTTTTGTTTTAATTTTCACCGACTGGCCGGGACACCGGAATGGCTACAAAATTTGGGACTGTTCTAGCTAAACCAGGACATATGGTCATCCTACCCATAGCCAGATCAGGGCTCCACACCACCTCCTGGGGATCTCCCTGCTGGATTGGGGCACTGTGTAGCCTCTCTGGGCCCTGTCCTGCCTCCATCTGGCCCCTGTAAGCCCAGATCAGGTTCAGGCCACCTTTGCATGCCAATCCAATGTGTTATCCAGCCCACAGGGTTCCCAACAGGTCTGGAAATCTGGCAGCAAGGGAGTGGCAATTGATGCTATTCTTCCCTTACCACCACCATTTCAGACCATGAGGACTCCTGCAGGCCAGATAGCATAGCTCCGTGGGCAGCATCTGGCCTCTGGGCTGGGTCCTGAGCACCCCTGCCCTAAGTCATTCCCTTGATTTCAGTGGAATTAGTTTTGTAGTAAAATACATGAGTTGGCTCATGCAGCAAGAAAATATCCCTGCTCTTCTATTTTGATATATAGTAGCTCAGCCCAGCTCACTTTCTTTTCTGCCATGTCCCATAATGCAAGACTAGAAAAAGCCATTATTAAGCCTCACGGCTGTGTGCTACTGTGCTTTGCTGACTTCACTGTAAGCAACCCCAGTCCTGGACCAGAATCCCAAGGAACTAAATCCTGCACAAATATCTCTACTGTTCTCCATCCCTTTCAATAGATTGGCTAGTCTGGCTGGGGTCCTAGTAAGTTATGGTGAGGCCCATTTTGTGGCATGGGTATGTTCAGCACCCAGCTATTTTAGTAGGTCCTTTAATTTTATGCCAAATTACTTTTGCAGCCCCTGTCATTTTGCAGCTTAGATTCATACATTCATAGAAGTCGGGTCGGAAGGGACCTTGTAGATCATCAAGTCCGACCCCCTGCCCTGGGCAGGAGAGAAAACCGGGCTCAAATGACCCCAGCCAGGTAAATGTCGAGCCTCCTCTTAAAGACCCCCAGGGTAGGAGCCATCACCACTTCCCTTGGAAGTTGGTTCCAGATCCTAGCCGCCCTGACAGTGAAGTAGTGCCTTCGGAGGTCTAGTCTAAACCTATTCTCTAACAACTTGTGGCCATTATTCCTTGTTACCCTGGGGGGTACTAGGGGGAGCAAAGTCTCTCCCAAACCTTGCTGGTCCCCCCTAGTGAGTTTATAGACGGTCACCAGGTCCCCCCTCAGCCTTCTATTGCAAAGGCTGAACAGGTTAAGGTCGAATAGCCTCTCTTCGTAGGGTCTGCCCTGCTGACCCCAGATCATGCGAGTGGCCCTTCTCTGGACCCTCTCAATGCTGTCCACATCCCTCCTGAAGTGCGGTGCCCAGAACTGAACACAGTACTCCAGCTGCAGCCTGACCAGTGTCACATAGAGGGGGAGGGTCACCTCCTTGGCCCTGCTTGAGATGCGTCTGTGGATGCAGGACAAGGTACGGTTAGCCCTGCCAACCATGACCTTGCATTGTCGGTCCATGTTCATCTTGGAGTCAATAATGATTCCAAGATCTCTTTCTGCCACTCTGCTCTCGAAAAGGGAGTTTCCCAGCTTATAAGTGTGCTGCTGGTTCCTACTGCCCAAGTGCAGCACCCTGCACTTGTCAGTATTGAAACTCATCCTATTTTCGTTAGCCGACCCCTGTGTCCTGTCCAGGTCCTGCTGTAATCTGTCCTTCCCTGCTAGCGTGCCCACCTAGCCCCAAATCTTGGTATCATCATCAAATTTTAACAAGCTGCTTTTCACCCTGTTGTCCAAGTCACTAATAAAGAAATTGAACAGTGAGGGCCCAAGGACCAAGCCCTAGGGAAAATGTTTGCCCCATCTGAAACTATGCTGACCCCACCTGGATTCTGGCTTCCTTTGAAGCTGGAAAAGAGTCCTGGCTCAGTGAAAGATTTGCTGAAGTTCATGACCTTCTCCGACACACCTGGCTCTCGTTTATACCTTTTCACCAGACTGCCGGAAAGTCACAATTTCAGCTAAAAACCAGCAGCCCCAAAGTTTGTTATGAGATTTTGGTCAAAGCAAATTTAAGGTGGGGGGTGAAGGGTGGGGGTGGAGGGAGAACGGGAGGGCAAATTTATCCCATATAAATTATGTCAGGAATAAATTCAGCCCAATGGAGTGACAAACACAGGGACTTAGACCAGTGACAGTCCCAGGCCAAATTCTGTCATGTGAGCAACTCAAGCTCTGGGATAAGTTGGGGGGGGAGGGGGTCTAGATCCAAATTCAGTGACTCAGGTTCCCCTTTCACTGAAACCAAAGAAGATATTGGGCACTTGTACACGAGACAAGGGTTTAGGCCTTCAGGATTGCATTCTATGCTCCCTAAATTGAAAAGGTACACTTGTAATTGTAACGGCAGGTTTTATTTTTCTGTCACTACATCATTGTCCTGGGGGCCGCAGGTGTCTCCTGAAGGCAGAACCAGTGAGGGGCCTGAGCATTTTGTTTTTTTTTCAGCGGAGCCTGTCTGCCTCTCCCGCAGCTGGTGGACCATTGATCTGTGCCATTAGCTTGCCCTCTGGCCATGGGAGAGATGGGCAGGCTCCACCCAAAAAAAGGATCAGGCCCCTCACTGCTTGTGCCTTCAGCAGGCTCCTGCAGATGGCAGGATGCCTGGGGCCACCTGGGAATGGGCTGGCTTGCCCCTGGGGCAGCACAGCGAGGTGGCAGGGTGTGCCAGCAGCTGGAGAAGGCGGCGGGGATGGTGCATCCGGTGTGGGGCTGCCTGGGCAGGCTGCTAGCAGGCTGGGTGGAGCCCCAGCTCAGAGTCACCTGATCCAACTCTTCCCCAAGCCCACCTGGGCTTCCAACACCTCATACCCCATCCCCGCCACCTTCTCTGGCTGCCAGCACACCCAGCTGCCCTCCTGCCACCTCCCCATGAGGCCCCAGAGGCAAGCTAGCCCATTCCCAGGTGGGCTCAGGTGTTCTGCCAGCCACAGGAGCCTGCTAAAGACACAAGCGGTGAGAGAACTGATTCTTTTTTTGGCAGAGACTGCCCACCTCTCCTCCGGCAAGGGGGCGAGCTAACAAATTAATGGCTGCAACGTTCCAAGTTGCAACATTGCAAACTGAACTACATCAGAATCTGGTTTAGTTTGTGACAAGGCAAACTCATTTAAAACTCCTAAAACTCACGTGCGTGTAAAGTGTGACGCCATTAAGCCACACAAAGCGAAGCTTTTGGCACATGTACGTGGTAACATCATCACATGTACAAGTGCCCGTTCATCTGAAAATCAGAGCTTCAAAGCCACTGAGTTTCATGCCAGTAAACTAAGCCTATAAAAGTGAAATACTAACAAGAGTTAAGCTATCAATCTAAAACTTACATGCATGTTGCATTGGGCAATCTTTTCAGTCACCACCACTGCAGCAGTCTGTGCTGTCTCAGGCCGTGTAGCACATGACGTTACACACTGATCACGGTCATATGCTGATGTGATCTCAGTGCCTGTGGGGGGGATAGGGAATATCGCCGCTGAAAGCTGGGCCTTTGTTGAGTACAATTCTACAGAGTGCAATACCTCACAACATGTATGCCGCTTTTCAAAGAGAGATTTAAATCCATCCCCATTCACCTTTTGCTGCTTGAACTTATATTTTTTCCATACCATAGTCTCTCCATGTGAGTTAGCTTGTATGATAGGAACTGAACCTATGTTTGTACAGTGCTTAGAGTAGTGATTTTCAGCCTGTCTGGATTTGAGGCACCCTTCGCTGGACTTCCGGAAGCCTTCCGCAACTTGTGAATTGACCGGCACCCAATTTCAAAAACGGATTTATAGGTGATAGTGCTTACTTCTTTGCAGAGGGCTCTGACAGTGGGGAGGGAGGATCATTCAAGCAGGGACAAGCCTAAGCCTGCACTTATGTGCCTAGTTTATCAGCTTCTCTCTTAACACCTCACTTACCTCCCCATACCTCAAAGCACCTTGCAACAGATCTGACAGCTTGCTGCTTGTGAATTACTGGCTAAAAGCATGAGCTAGTCACAAGGTGCAAAACCAAAGATAGGACCAAACAGTATGTAATACAACTCTCCAGTTCTAGCTCGGGTAGGACCTTGTGAGCCCTGCAGTACCAAGCTGCGCAGTACAGGACAGTGTAGCAAGCTGAGCTGGCCCCTGGGAATATGTAAGTCCAAACATGTGCACTGTTTCTTCCGGTTATTCACTTGAGAGCTCTCTGTGCGGGCAAGAGAGGCCCCGAGGCTGTACTGGAAAGCAGAGTAAGGGAATGTAATGGAGTCCAGAAACAGGACTTCTGTGAATCAAAGGCAAGCATGTTTGTTTGCAGTATAGTGAACATTGGGGAAGCAGTCCCAACAAGCCAATAAACGTATTTACAGGGATCTCGCAGTGAGGTTTGTAAGAAGCAATAAAGCAATCACTCAGCACCTCCACTCAGAGGCTCGTTATAGCAGAAGTCTTATCCAGGACTGTGCAACCCTTGGTGAATCATGCTTTTAAAGACCCCTGACTCTGTCACCTCTATTGGCTTCTCCCTGCAGCATTCTTAGTCCATATGGTCTGTCAAGAAGCTTGGCCTATGTTTTAATTCAGCCATACACAGCCCAATCCATTGAACATCCATCCATTCTACAAATGGACTGTAACTTTTTAATTGCATAGGTGCTTGGGGATCACTTCTATTTCCAGCCCACAGCCATATGTGTCTAGCCACTTCCTGACTACCAGTAGCCATGTCGCATGACTGGGAAACCACCAGCTTCCTTTTTGAAGGCAATAAATAAATTGCAGGTAGCTTTTGGACTTTTGCTTTCCCCCCCCCACCCCTCATATTTGCCTGGGCACACAGTACTTTCAAAGAGGTTGTAGTTTGGTGCCTAATAGTTCCCCATTAAATAGTGACTGGACAGAGGGTCTATTGTCAAATATTTCAGAGGTTCTCAGGCCTGGGATGTGTCCAAGAAATAAGTACTGGCTCTGTGCTGACTCAGCCTGATCCATGCATGTGAAGGGGAGTAGAGCACTGAGGGGGAAAGGGTTTATGAACTAGGTGCTTGAGCCTGGAGTTGTGTTGCCTGAATTCCCATCGGGATGATGTTTTGTGGTGGTTTTAGAAGTCACTGAAATAGCTCCAAAAAAAGGACTTAATTTCCTACAGTGGAACTTATGGCCTAGATACACACAACATGTTTATGCTGGTTAATTTAAATCGGTTTTGTGTATCGGTGGGTGCATCTACACATGAAATTAATTTGACTGAATAAATTCTGATGCAGTTCACATCACAGTTAATTGCTCCTGGGCACAGCGTTTACATGTGTGCCCGGGACCACAGCCTCTTGGTCCAAGTTGGAGCCCGGGGGGTCAGCTTGCAAGCTTGTGGCTGCTCCAACCCAGAAGCACCGTCACAGCCTAGCCAGTCTCGTTAGTGTCTACACGTGCGTTGCAGCACACTAAATATCACCACCATAAGATAGTACTTGTGCTGACAAGTACTAATGTACAGCGGCATTTATTAGTTTAGTGTGATCTAGTAGGGCTGCACATATAGACGGGGCGGGGGGTCTACACGTCTCCATATGGTGACATTGTTACCGAACCATGCTTTAGTACTTCCTTTTGGTACTATGTAGCTAGTGATCAGGTAGCTTTAGTACTTCCTTGAAGTACTACATAGCTAGTGATCACATGTAGACCCATGTGATTGCTATATTGCCATAGCGGGCCGTACGGCGACATAGCACGTCATTACATCACCGTAGGGCGATGTGTAGACACGCCCACTGAGATGAGCAGCTTATCCCAGGATAGGAGACTATAAAGAGTTGTGACTGAACCTTTCTAGCAGATGGCACAGGATATATGAACAGCCTGTCTGCACTGACTTAGTGGCTACCTTGAGGCAAACTAGGGGCAGATGACACCTGCACCAGGATGATATCTGATTTTTTCAGGGATAATTCTGCTGGATTGGAAGAAGTGACCCAAGGCTGGAGGTTTCCATTGTGTGTCTGCTTTTTGTTTACATTGCTTTAAAAGTTAATTACAATGTATGCCCAAGATTTAGGTGGAATTTAGGTGCTTATATTTAAAATGGTGATCTCACAGCCCCTTGTTTCTGCCCTACCCCTGAAGTACCAACCTTCCAAAAGGGCAGCTGCTTTTTAAATGAAAGTCCCCATGGCATCAAAGCACTGCTTCTAGGCATGTTCAGAAGTGCTACAGCTTTGACAAGGCTTAGCAATTTGCCATTGGTTCCATGCCTCCAACTTTACTGAGATCCAGAAAGTAGGCATTCCCTTACCTGCCTTTTCTGAGGGGCTCGGTCCGATACACGGAGAACACCAAAACAATGGGATTCCAGCGGAGAGGTGGTGGTTGCAGTTGCAGTGATGGTGGCAATTCTTTTAAACAGTGGTGGCGGCTGGCGAGAGAGCAAGCCTGTAGCCTACTATGGTATACTTGAATGGGAAGGAGTGAGCTGGGTTTTATTTCCTGATCTCAGACTCATTTCTGTATTTCATATTAAGCAGTAATTGGCTAACATATAGAGAGAACCTGTGGGACAGGGATTAGGACCCAGGGCATGCCCCTTGCCCAGTGGAGTGCTCTAACCAGTAGCCACCAGTTAAGGTTCTCTCATACTACTGTTCTGCTCTCACGACACTGCATTTCTGGTTGCACATTAGCTCGGCTTCAACAGGGGTGGAAAGGGTCCTCTTCCTCCGCCTTCCTCCATTAGCCTAGGGGTTATGGCAGGCTCCTAGGTGGTAGGGAATATTGATCTCAATCTTTGTGGGTAGAGGAGGGGCTTGAACTCCACTCTCCTCCTTCCTGGTTGAGTGCTGTAACCGTAGGCCCTTGCATAAAAGGGAAGTACAGTAACTCCTCCTCTGGCTGTCTTTTTAAAAAAGAGTCAACACTGTGGATCAAAGAAAGACGAAGAACCTTGAGAACCATGGTTCGAATTGACCCCCCTCTGTACTTCACTGTCAGCAGTCTGCAAACTCACATTTACAGTCCTCTTAGCAGTGGATCCCTCCTCTAGGCCCTCTGGCTTGCTCTTACGGTTGTTAGGCAGTGGCAATGACGCTTTTTGTTCAGTCAGGGCACAGAAGTTGAAAGGCCTTTGGTATTTTTAGCAAGGAGCACAAATGTATATGGGAAGGGTCATGACACAAATTGCCCAGTGTTTTGCCTTGCTCCTTATTTCGCAGAGAACATGAGTTTCTCAAGGCAGGGAGTATTAGGCACAACGTCACCTTGGCTAGAAGATGAATCCCCTCCACTCACTTTCAAGTTCAGGTCATTGGAAGGTAAGAAAGTGCTTTTAGGGAAGGGTTTTCCTTCCTACAATTATCAGTCCCGGATAAATATGTAGGAGAGGATTTGTCCTGGTCCCGCTGAGACACCAAGTTTGGAGACACTGGAGCTTCAAGTATTACCTCATTTATCTCAGTTGTAAATGATCTATTCCATCAGTCTGCTTCATTGAATTTTTCAAAAAATGTAGCATTTAAATAAAATTTGCTACCTGCCCCATTGAAAGCCTTTTAGAATTAGAAGGGGGGGAGGGGGAAGGAGACATATTAGAAAACAGTAAATTTTGGTCAATTGTGAAAAAATAAGGTCAGGTTCACCAAATAATTTCAGCTAGGACTTCTGAGGGCATAGCAAGAGCTAGTCAGAAAACTAGAGGAGGTTCTCTTGATTTACCCGGTACCTCTGGGATTGCAGCAATCAGGCAGTTTTGCGAGAGACCTGAGCTCAATTTCTTCCTCAGGGGAAAGGTATTTAACCCAGATCCCTAACGTCCCAGGGGAATGCCTTAGTCACCAGGCCATCATGCTTTTAGGAAGTCATTCTTGTTGGGACCGACTTTCACTGGAGTATGGACTCAGATCCAGAAGCCTCACCTGCTGAGTGCGCTAACCATCAGGCTAAAGTCATTCCCACGCTCTGCCTCAGTGATTCTTCAATTCCCTTATACACAGGTGGACCTGAATAGGATGAAGGCAACCAACCTCAGAGTGCCCTATCATGTATCTTGAGGCAGCAATTACCTTTATTTAAATCAAATCTCTTCCCAGACATTTAGGTGAATGAAAAGTAAAGAAGAATCCCATAAGGGTGGGAGGACTGTCTCCTGCTGGAAATATCCAAAAGTTTATAAATTACACAGTCACTGCTAAATATCCTGCAACTTGTTTTTTCTTGTCAGTCAGGAACAAAACTCAGAAAAGAATTAAATTTGGTTTGATCCTATGACGGGGTGGGCAAAATGTGGCCCATGGGTTGGATGCAGCCCGCCAGGCCATTCTGTCTGGCCTGTGGGGCCCCTAAAAAATTTAGAAAATTTATATTTATCTGCCCCTGGCTGCCTGTCATGTGGCCCTCGATGGCTTGCCAAAACCCATTAAGTGGACTTCTGCCCAAAATAATTTCCCACCCCTGTCTCTGAGGAATGAGAGTGAGCTCAACAGATAGTTGAGGACATGTACCTTTAATGCTCACAGTGCTTGTCTACGTGGCTTTACTCAAGGAGAAAAGTGTGCTCTGGTATTTCTAATTTATTGTGTTTTATTGATTAGGAAGAATCCTCTTGTATGTCTCATGTGCAAGGTAGGTCCAGCACAGGCAGTCCTCGGATTTATGACACAATTGGTTCCTGAAAACCACGTCTTAAGTCGAAACGTTGTAACTTGGAACCAATTTTCTCATAAGAAACAATGTTATAAATGCAGGATTTGTTCCTGAACCAAGGCCCGATACATTATTTTCACGAAAAATACCCCAGGATTTTGTACTCAATCAATTATAAATGAGCAATATAGCTACATGAATATGTTTATATTGTAAATAGCAATCATATTGATTTGGAAGGACTTCTTTGAGGTGACTTTGCTGGACATTTTGAAGGGCTCTTGGTTGGACTTTTTGAAGGGTTCTTGGCTGGAGTCTTCTCAGGAGTCTTGGCTGAAGGTTTTTCTGGAGTCTTGTCTGCTGTCTGTCCAAGGAAGTTTGGACAGATGTTCTCCAGGGAGATGAGCGATGCAGTGAACTTCTTCGCTGGCATGGCATTGCATCGGCTCAAGTGTTGTAAGTCGAAACTGGTGATGTAAAGTTGAAACAGGGTGTCAATTTATAAACGTTATAAGTGCGAAACGTTGTAACTCGAAACGTTGTAAGTCGAGGACTGTATGTTGGAATTTTCTTGGAGGTTTCTCATCTGGGCATTACCCAGAAATGCCTCTCTCTGTCTCATGAGATATGCTATAAGAAAATCCCTGGGAGTATCGTGGCTCCGTATAAATTGGAAGCTCATATATTGTAGTCATTGTTATAAAATCATTTTTTCCTGCTCTGAATGCACTTTTGGAATATTTAGGAGCATAGAGAAGTTTGGCTAAGCAGTTATGGTGGCTGCACTAAAACTGTGAGTCTTTGGATAGCAGTTCATTCAACCCAGCTGTATGAACTGTGATTTAAATTAACAGAAAGTAGTTCCAGAGCAGTGCACAGCCAAAGATACATAACTCCTGGAATTAGCTTCAAAACCAGACCAAGACAAGGAAACCTGGTTTTCTTGCTGTGTGGTTCTCTTGTAGAGAAAACAAATGATTGCCTACATTTCCTAAATCCAGATCTCGCCCAGTGCTATGTACCAATTGACCTTAAAACCCCAAGGAATGAAACACTGGGCTGTAATTAATTTTGTTTTGTAAAACAATTCCATTATTCTGCATGGCATATTTAACAACTGATGCTTCAGTATGAAAAATAACAGATTGCAACATGATGATTGCTTGTCAAAGGCATTGCACCATTGCCTTGTGGAAACAGTGTACAGGCACAGAGTGAAAAGCTTCAGCTATAAAACCTGGTTCTAGATTTTAAAAATCCCACTAGGTGGGCAAAATAAAAGGGTCTTTGGGTCCAGAGGGTTTCAGATTGCTCTACTTTGGATATTGAGTTAAGTAGATTACAGAAAGATCAAAAGTCATAGCAATTTGATTTTATTCAATATGCAGTCTGACATGAGCCCTAATAGCCATATTTACTAAATACCATATTGCTCTGATTATGAATTTCTCTTTTTTTTTCCTCTCTAAAGGGACCATGAAGATCACACTTGACTTTTTTGCAGGGTCAACATATAATCAGGCTCCCTACAGTCTTGCCTTTTGCACTTTGCACTATTTTTGAATGTGCAATAAAAATACCAAGTTAGAATATATTTACCTCAGTTTTTATTTTAGTATGTTTAGTGCATCTAACCCTTTGCATCCTTTCCTTGTTTATTTGACTCTCCTGTGGGATTTTGGTTAGGGGAATAGCAGTTTATGCGTGTTACTGACTTTCAATGGGAAAAAGCCTGTTTTTGTTTTTTTTTTACTAACATTGAACCTGAAAATGTGGGTTCAATTTATAGCTGGAAAAACACAGCATATACAACATGCATATAGCTGTGTAACTATAGTGATATAGATACTCTCTTCCTCCGGCAGTGTTGGTGCTTCTGGAACATAGAAGCAGTCCTGGCCGCTAAAGATCTCCCAGCTATTTAAAGGGATCTGTCCAATTTCTATATCCTGCACAAATCAAGGAAAGGATTGATGTAATGCAGTATAGCACAAACCAAGTGGTCAAAGTCCTTTATATGTTATAACATATCACTTGACGTTTCTTCAAATGGTGTGTTTTTACTATTAGGCTGAGCCTGTACTGTAGTGTTCATGCATGCCAAAGAAAGAGCAACAAAAAGTGCCAGGAAAATCAGTGTAAAACTTTGAATATCAAGACTTTAAAGATCAAAGAAGGTCTGCTCACTAGGAGAGACATGCATGGGAAACTCCATGAAGATCACCCTAAACGTATTGTGTTATGCTTTTTTGAAAACCAGAAAAAGAAGGGGAGGAAGATGAAAAGGACATGAATTGTTTGATATTTTGGCTATATGTCTCAGTACAGAGAGAATCTGTTAAAATCATTTTATATATGGTATGGTAGGGACTACGTCCATTTACACAAGCACTGAAGAATAAATCTCCAGGCCTTGCGCGGTCAGGTCATTACTCCAGCTGTGCTTCCTCATCCTCTTTGGGTCAGGTGGTAGTAACATCAGAGCAAGCCAGGGAGCAATACCAACCTGGCAGGGAGGAGGACTAGATGATCTACTCATCCTTTTCCATTTCTGATGTTTGTTATCCTACCATCATAACAGTGCTTTCTTTCTAGCTTGGCTTCAAGTCACTATTATCGCTATGCTTTTTTTTAATGGTTTGGGAAGCAGAAGTAGAACGTTTTTGCATGTGTTCACCATCCCAGTCCATCGTTTTCCTTATGGCTCTAACTGGAAAATCTGCAAGTGCAGCAAGAGAATATTCACAGGAACGGGTCCACTGGCTCATACTTTAGGAGGAAAAAAGGTTGTTTTCATGCCAGCCTCCTTTGTTCAGAGCCGGCGGATGACACACTTGCCCTACACAAACAGTGACCCTGATTTTCACCGTGAATGACTTCTTTTAGATTAAAAAAATATCAAGGAAGAGTAAAAATGCAGTCTCAGACTGCAGTGAGCCTATATCCTCCATAGTCGGTGGTTTCTGAACTGAGCACAAACTGGCAGCTGCCTCCAACAGACCCCATGCTGCGGTCATGGAAAACTACAGGACAAAGAAGACAAAAATTAACCATGTTACTGCTTCAGTCTCCAGTGACAATCCAAGGTCACATCTGGGCTTTTTCCTGAAACAACCTAGCACCCGACAGGCTGACCTAAAATTTTTCATTTTACTTTCCGGGTTTGATCTTATGAGCTTCCATTGACTTTGACCAACAAACGGGACTTGCAGGGTTAGGGGCTGTTATACAATGAGACCAAAGTGATTAAATACATGGCAAAATCAACATAGGCGCAGAAATCCATGCTGAGGCACTTATGTGCCTTTTACCTGATGTTATTGGGTTGTAGTGGTGCAGAAGCCACGATGGTCCAGGGAATATGCCTGCTGCTTGATGCCCTTACCACCTCGGTTCCCCAGTGAAAGCCAACAACGTAAAACGGGCAAGCGAGCTTTGGATCTGAGCTTGCGTACAGTGGAGTTTTATCAAAGAAGTAATCGACTTTTTCATTCAATAGAGCTGGGCTCCTCTGTTTGACACACCACATATCTACTTAATAAATGGTCCCACTCTCTCCAGTTAACAGCAGGGGATGTAGTAAGTAGCCATGCTGTTAAGATTGTTATTTTGACAAAATACAGACCATTTGCTAGTGTATAGCCATATAAAAGCCTATTATCATGAATGAAAAATCCTATAATGGTCAGACTTAATCTTTTACACAGGCTTGTTCATTGTACATTTACTAATTTGAAAAATTCATTCATTCACATGGAATACCAAAGTCGAGCAATGCTTACAAAGCAATGCATTTAGCAAGTACGTTTAGGGGCAGGTAACAGATGCATGATTTTTTAAGTGCATGTCAGGCTGGGTTTTTCATAGTTTTGTGCTGCTGGAAAGCTGGCTATTCCTAGTCTACCTCTTATTTTCCCAGCTGTTTTAAATTAAAAAAAAAAAAAAGCTCTTTTAAAGGCCAATTGTTTCTTCTCATTCACCAATGTAAATCAGAAGTAACTCCATTAGTGTCACTGGTATAAAATTGGAGGAAATGAGAGAAGAATTAGGTTGAATAAAATCTAATTTACTGTTTGTATTGCATTTTTCCAAGTTGTGATCTGGATTTAAATATTTACCGAAGTGGACAAATGGGAAACTAACACAATATACCATCTGCTTGGGACAGGAAAATGAACTTTCCCTTTTGTGATCTCAGCCTTGCTACAGAGCAAATGAAAAAGCACAATGTGGCTGTGTCTGCGTGAGATGCTGACTATGCAGTAGCTTGTTACTACTGCGCAACAGTGTCGTGTGGCACAAAGCATGACACGGCGCTAGTGCGCAGTAATAACGAGGTACTGCTCAGTAGTAACGAGCTACTGCTCAGTCAGCATCACCAAAAAGCTGTTTGGGGATGCTACTGTGCAGTAGCTCTGCTTGTGTATGCAATTACTAAATGACTGCTCAGTAACAACTGTGCAGTCAGCGTCTTGTGTAGACACAGCCTATATTTCCTAAATAGCTTCAAATCAACAAAACAGACTAAATAACATCCATTTTGTAATTTGAGGCCTGTTATAAACCCTGGCATAAAGTTCAAGTGAAATCCTGCAAGTACAGGGTTAATGTGTGTTTATACAGACAACAGAAGTTATCTTTTAAGTTTTGTTCCATCAATATTTGCAATAGCCCACACATACAATAGAGCTCTTCTTAGAGATGTCATAATGTACTGTTTTCAAAAAGAAATGGGGTGAAAGTTTTCCTTTCATCCTGCCCATGGGAAATATGTGTGTACACTTCAGCAAATTACTGCCTGGAGGCAAAAAAAAAAAAGAAGCTCTTTGTAATACTTTGGTTCTAAAACAGGTACATTGTCATCTCCGCAGCAAGGTTTGACACAACTATATCCTCTGGAGGGAGCTGTCTGACTTTGAACTTGATTTCTCAGCAGCATTGCTGCAATGGGCCATGATCTCAGCTGCCTTTCCTCTTCATGACCTACAGCTGCTGTCCACATTTTATGCGGTGTCCGGAAATAAACGTTCCCCCAGAAATGACGGTTGCAGTTTTAGGATGGGTTGTGTATTTCTCAAGCCAGACAGCTCCTGGAAAATGATTACTCATTAGCTTAATGAAGAAAGCTTTGTTTCCTTGCGCTCGTGAAAACATTATGAGCTGTAGGTATGAAATAGCACTAAGTTGAAAACACATGCCAGAGTTTCAGCCTCAAGCTTGGGGGTAATTTTCTTTTTTTTTTTAAGTATGCCATTTGTGGTGCTGATCTGTTGTTGCCAGTGATGCAGAGTGCATAGCAGAATCACTGCAATGAAGTGAAGATTCCCAACCGATCTTTCAGAGCAAGCCTGGTACCCATATTCATTGATGTAGCCTTCACAGTAACACAGGCTAAGCTGTCTCCAAAAATGTGAATTTCTTTTGCTTCTTTGTCTATTCCTGCCAAATGACTACTTAGTGGGCATGTCTACATGAAACACTGACTGCGAAGAAGCCTAATAATACCGTGCAGTAGCATGCAAATCAAAAACCATGCTAATAAGTTACTGTGCAGTAGTATTAGGCTACTGCACAGTAAGCATCACAAAAAAACATGCACCGGCACTACTGTGCAGTAACTGTACTTACTGCGCATTTAGTTAGTACTTCATTAAGCAAGTACTAAACTAAATAGGCAGTAACTACTGCACATTAATGAACATGTAGACACACCCAGCAATGAACAAATAAGAGACTTAGGATTTGGGGATGGCCGGGGGGCGGGGAGGGGGAGGGGGCAGGTTGTGCAGAACTGAGCACAGTGGGTCCTGGTCCACAAATGATATTTGTAGGCTCCACAGTCATGCAAATACATAATAGCAAGAGCCTATCCTAACACAGGCAAAAATGGTGCTTTTTCATTACCAGAGTATTTATAAATACCAAACGTTGAAAAAGCATCAGGTGCCAAATAGAATGACAAAGGCTAAGTACAGACAGTCAAAAAGCCCGAGGCTGAATCAATTCAATGGTCACATAGTCTAAATTGCATAGATTGAAATCAATAAGCAAGTGAGCAGATATTCACTTTTGATTCCAGAAATGCAGACACATGCCTGCAGTGGCCCAGGCCAGAATCTGGAGCCGACAGCTTGGGCCAAGGCTAGCCTGCCCACCCTGTGAGGGGATGAAGTTGTGGGGGAGTTGCAAAGCATCCTGGGATGCTGGGGGACTGTGAGTTAACTTGAATCTGGAAGGGACTTGGGACAGAAGTTCAATAATCCAATTTAACCTAAATCAGTTGAGTCTGATACAACTTTCATCCAGGTTTATCTTAAACTGGGTTTGTCCATTTTGAAAGCAGTTTATGTGTGTTGCAGTTCTGTTTTGTTAGATTTGAACCAGTTTCTGATCACTTATACTATTTTGTATGTAATTTCTGTCCCTAGCCAAGAAGGTTTAAAACACAGCATCTTTCTCAGCAAGTCACCTCTCCTTTCTCTGCTATTATCTCATGGTGATTGGAGAAAAGCTTTTAATTTTGCCATGTCTCTACTGGAGTTGCAGAAATTCTGGTGGGTTGGTGAATGGACCAGTCAAGGAACCGACCTGAAAGGTTTTCACTGGACTCATGTGTCAACTGCGGTGTTACACTGCATAAGTTGCTGTGGTTCATCAAAATTGACTTTTCACTAGTAATATTTATGGGGTAATTTGAATTGTTTCCTGGTCCAGCACTTCATAATGCAGGATGTATTTTATAGTGAAGGAGAATGATACATCTGTTCGTTTCTTTTAAAACTACATCAGCTCAGCCAATCTGGATTCATAGGTTTTTAGAGTCATAATGGGCAATTAGATCCTCCAAATTGATCTCTTGGGTAGACGAGGCATTTAAATTATATGCAGTTGCCTACATATTAAGCCCATTAACTTGTCCTTGACCAAATGGTAACTCATGCTTGACTACAGCGTTATTTTGCAAAAAGCCTTGCTGTGAAGATATCAAAGGCTGGAGAATCCACCCTTCCCTTGGTATATTTTTAAAAAATATATGTCTAATTCCTCATTTGAATTTGTTTGGCATCAGCTTCAAGTCACTGGTTTTTGTAATAGCTTTCTCTGCTAGGTTGAAAGACCCCTTTAGTACCTGGTACCCGGTATCTTGTACTTGGCATTTTCCCCTTGCAAATGTACTTGCACAGTATAATCAAGTCACCTCTCCGTCTTCTTTTTCATAAACAAAACAGATTAAATTCTCAAAGGCTGCCACAGAAAGGTATTTTCTGCAGTCCTTGAGCATTTTTTTCCAGCTCTTATCTGCATTCACTTCAGCTTCTCAACTGCACCTTTTCAAAGGCTAACACCAGAACTACAGGCTGCATCCCAGTACTAGGCTCACCAAAACCTGGTAGTGTAACGAAGGGCGGGCGAGCCCTGGACACCCACTTCGAAGGGGAACAAGAATGGCAGCCACTACTACTGCCGGCCCACCTGCCATCACTACTGCAGATGCCCTGGCCTTGCTGCCACTGCTGTGCCAGCTGTGGTAGTTATGTCTCTACTGAAGTCACATACAGTTTTAAACCCTGCTCCAGTTTCTTCAGCCTGCGGTACCTGACTGTCATTCAGACACTTTATAGCACTTTACAACAAAAATGAATGAAATGTCACATGACCTGTACGAAATACATAGCACTGTTAGCCTCATTTTACACCTGGGTAAACCAAACCACAGCTATTTAGATGACTTGTCCTGATCAGAGAGGAATCAACAGACTCTATAACGAGGCCTAGATATCCCGGCTCTTAGTCTCCTGTGCTAAACCCTAGGGACTATGGTTGCCCATCGAGCCTTTCCTGTCTCTGTTTAACACTGTAGTCATGCTGCTTTTTCCTTTGGTTCAGAGTTGATCCATTTTATGGCTTTTCAATGTCGACCAAGCACTATGCATTGTGCTTGGGTGACAAAGCATTTCCCTCCTTTCATACAACTGGTGAAAGTTGGTTCAGGACTACATGAGGAATACTGCCTACGTCCTTGGGAAACATCGAGGCTCTGGGCTAAGCCCTGCAGTCCGTGTTTCAGCTATAGTGTTGCAGTACCATTGAGGAACCACAAGTCTGTCCCCCTTGAAAGATCCATATATTCATTATTGCCTGATAACACACAAGAAAGGAAGGAGGAACAAAATAGATGGCATAGTATGTTCCCGGGTGGGATTTCTTCCCCAAAGATCAGATATTTGAAGGCATTCAAGAACAGATTTTTAAGTGGGCTCGTATTATCTGGGGTCAGATTTTCAAACTCACAGAGGCCCCCTCCCAATGCAATATTCTATATTTGAACGTTATCTTAACATATTGCTACAATGACATCTCTGCACAAGAAGTGCCAATTGGGTATGAAACGCTACAAAATCAGAACAAAGGCATATTACAGTCACTGAGCACTGCTGTAAATCATGTCAAACATATGACCTGTGGGCCAGATCTGGCCTGGAGAAGTGGGTCATATGGCCCATGGGGCTTTTTGCAGGTTGGATCACCCATCTCTGAGGGCTGGATTTGGCTCACGTGGCTCATCACTGTGGTTGCAGCAGCCTCTGCCATGGTGGCATAAATCCTTGCTGTTACAGCAGGGTTCTTGAACCCCGGGAGTTGACACCACATACCCCCGTCCTCTTCGTTCCCTGACCTGCCTCGGGAATGAGTTGCCCCTCTTGGGTAAAAGTGGCAGTGGCATTAACTTCCTGGGTTCTGGAGCAAGACTGAATCAATGGCTCCAGCAGCCAAGGGGATTACTAGTGCTGCTGCTGCTTGCTGGTCATTTGGCCCATGGGAAGCCCTGTAGCCTGCATCTGACTTGTGATGAGCTCCGTGGTCTGGATCCCACCCATGAGTTTGACCCCCTCCAGTGTAAATGAGTACACAAAGTGCAGTGATTCAGAGTATGTCTACACTGTGTATTGGGTGCTACTATTTACACATGCTACACCCGGATGCTACACACCAGCTGCTCTCAAGCATGCAGAGGCAGTGGTTTCAGGAGTAGACACAGAGGAATACCCCTGGGTTGGCTTCACTACTGAATTTCTGGTTTGGTGCACGCAAATGAGAGAGGGTAGATGGGGCATATCTCAACTTGCTTTTACTGGAGAGCACAGGGGACAGGGTATAGAGCTGCATGCAGAGAACCAGCTTTATTGACTTGAGCTGAGTTTCTCTTGAGTTATACTAGTGTAAAGGTGGGTAGATCCTGGCCCATTATTTATAGCACAGAATGGCTCAAGCCACGATCTCCTCAATTCCTTCCAAATCTGAATTCCCTCAAAAATGACGAGTTGCTTGGATCTAGAGTTTTGCTAAGAAGGGCCCATCGACTGCAGTGTTTCGTGGATCCTCATTGTGACTCTGTATTTTTGAACCTTTCTGCTGCTGCTCATTTTGAAGTAAAATAAAAATCACATGTTCTCTTGGAAGACCGAGCCAATATAACTGGTAAAAAAAATTGATGCATTCCAATAACTGGAATGCAATGGAGTTTATTTAAAATGGAGGTCAGTTAAGGGGCATATTTATTAAAGGAACATTTCTGGTGTGTATAAGAAGGTTAAACACAGTGCCAAAATAGGTCAAAGTGATTGTGTTTAATAAATAAAATGATACAAACTGATTTGCCTCTCAGACGATGCCAGTTGAGTCAGTGATAACACCATGGGGGAAAAAGGAAATTCAGGCCAAGGTTTACTTATTAGACCAATGACAATAAAAAGCCCCAACTTTCTAAATAGAGAACAGGGTAACAACCCCTCACCTCCTCTGTAGCATGATTCATTGTAAAAGCATAATACACCATATGGGATCTTTAAACACCTATCTTTTGTCCTTTAAACTTTGGCTAACACTTGGGTGCAACACTGGTTTATACTGCATATGCTTGTATATCACACAATGCATGGAGCTCAGTGAAATGGTTTTGACTAAATTGAACTGTGTCCGAATGCTTCAGGTCCCGAAGTTCAACTCAACCCAAGCTTAGGAGAAACTTTGAACACAGGTAAGTAGGGGATGATGAGAAAAAGAAATCCAAGAAAAAATCCAAGACAGCAAAAAAGGCTATTAAAATACATAGATATTTTATATGCTATTCATAGAGCTGGCAAGGTTCTCTGAGTAGATATGATACTGTATCTTTTATTAGACCAACTGAGTAGTGTTGGTCTAATACACAGAACACACATTTGTCCCAGTCTTGGCTTTATTTCAAAATAGTTACAATTTTTAACTGGTCTATAATGCTTTGTATCCTTCAAAACTCTTCGCAGATATACATTCTGGCTCAGACAACCTGCTAGAAGTGAGATAATTTCTAAACTCAGGTGTAAGTTTTACCAGTTTATCCAAGCCTGTATCTCATGCGAGCTGTGATGTACAAACATGCTTGTAAGCTACCTTCCTTTACTACTCAGACTTGGTGCCTTGATTTAAAGAAGTCCCCAGTAGCCTAGGCTGTAACAACAGTGCCATCTATAGTGAATAAGGAAGCACTGCTATTTCTGGATTTATTCCAGGGCTTCCTCTTTTCCCAGCCTGGCTGATGGACTCAGAGGGACTGGGACCAGTTGGTAGAAGATCAGGAGAGACTGGTCTTTTGCGAGGAAGATGGGAAAAGAGACTGCCTGGGGAACCAGGCAATCCCAACATACTTTCCGAGGGCCCAGGCTGGGATCTGCAGCACAGGTAGTTTAAGATAAACTAAAAAAAGTCTGTCCTTATGCACTTTAAAATGTAAGCAATGAAAGCGTGTTAGGAGGTGAGTACATGGCAGGCTGTATTTGTGGGAGTCAATCTCTGAACACACAGAAACAGCTCCTAACTTTGTAAAAGGGGCTCTATCTTGTCCACCAAGGCATCTCCTTCCACCTTCAGATTCCTATCTGCAGATGATTGATATACTGCAGGAATCCTTCCCATTGTACTGTCCTACATAAATTCATAGATTGTAAGGCTGGAAGGGACCTTACAAGATCATTGGGTCCAGCCCCATGTGCCAAGCAGGAAAGATAACTGGGATCAGGTGACCCCAGCAAGGTGACTGTCCAGTCTCCTCTTGAAGATTTCCAGGGTAGGTGATTGCACCACTTCTGGGGGAGCTTATTCCACAGTCTGGACACCCTGACCATGAAGAAGTTTTTCCTAATGCTGAGCCTGAATCGATTTTCTAGGTATTTGTGGCCATTACTCCTGGTTTTCCCCTCAGGTGCCCTGGTGAACAGTTGCTCCCCTAGGGTAGCGATAAGCTGCTACCAGGTCCCCTCTTAGCTTTCTTTTCCTCAGGCTGAAGAGTCCCAGATCCCACAGCCTTCCCTCATATGACTTGCCTTTTCAGACTCTGATCATACAGGTGCCTTTTCTTTGGACTCTCTCAAGTTTTTCCATTTCCTTGTTGAAGTGCGGCGCCCAGAACTGGATGCGGTCCTCCAGCTGCAGTCTCACCAGTGCTGAGTAGAGCGGAAGAATCACCTCCTTGGTTTTGCTGGAGATGCATCAATTGATGCATGCCAGAGTATTATTTGCCCTACTGGCTACAGCATCGCACTGCCAGCTCATAGCGTGATAAGCCGGCTCCCTGCCAGCTTTGCTGATAATGCCATACCCAGTAACAAGCCATTGTCTTGCCTTTCCTAGTTTGGGAAGTGCATCATGTGTTGCCTGTTGTTTGTGAGCTACTCAGCACAACTCACAAAGACACACTCATGGACCCAGAGGGACAGCCTTCCATCTTCAGCTCCCTCTGTGCAAAAATGAAGTTTATTTCCTACCTATGGGGACTTTTTGCCATCTTGTACCAGCTATACTTTTCCCAGAGCCTGATGAAGGGACTTTGATCCCGAAAGCTTGCAGAAAAGGACAATTTTCTTGCAACTTCCCAGTTGGTCTAATAAAAGGTATCATTTTGGAACCAAGAGTTCTAGTTTTTTGTATGTCCTGTTGTTTGTGATGCATTCAGCAAGTTTATAAGGACACAAGTGAAGAACATTATTGGCAAAAGAGGCCCAAACCTCTGAGCCTGCAATTTCACCACTCGTGGGAGATGCCATAATAAACTCGAGGAGGAAGCAGATTCTTGGGATCACCCCATTATTTGGGGGAGGTTGGTATCTCCCGTTTCCTTGACACCCAAGAGACAACACAATAAGCTGTTCCAGCTGGAAGTTAGCACTGAACCCCCACTCCCATCCCAGCTCCTCTTGCACATCAGTGTCAGTAGCTCCCGAGACTGCACAGGGACACGGGTGTAGCAGAGGCATGGTGGTAACTGGGAACGGAGCTAGGTTTCCAAATGCTGGCAAGGGAGGTAACATGGTGCAATCTGCAGGCAGCACGTCACAAGAAGACGGTGAGGATGGTAAGGTTCAGAGATGGGTACGACAGAGGGGGGCTTTTTCTTTCCTCTGTGGGCCATAACGAACATCACTACACCAGTGTAGTCCCAGCAGTGTTATTCTGTGGGCATGTCTACATGAGACAATTACTGTGCACTGGCCTAATAACACCGTGCGGTAGCATGTCATGGCAAAAAACATGCTAGTAGCCTACTGTGCAGTGTTAGTAGGCTAATGCACAGTAAGTGTCACTAAATAACTGTGTGCCAGCTCTACTGCTCAGTTACTTTAGGTCCTGTGCATTCAGTTAGTGCTTTATTAAGAAAGTGCTCAACTAAATGTGCAGTATTTAAGGTACATTAATGAATGTGTCGATGTGCCCTGTGAGTAATTTTGAATAGTGGTAGTTTCTAAAGATTCCCCCCCGGGTGGGATCTTGGTGTACCAGACACCATACAGCGTAGGTGGGAAGACCTGACTCCCTGATGGAAACAGCTTTTAATTGATTTGAAGGAGAGGGATCTGGACCTCAGATCTCCTCTTTATCGGACCGGTATAATTTGCCGTTACGTCTCACAGGACACAAATGTGATCGTGGTGCCATGATGTCCTATCTCCACAGGGTGGCATTCTCTCACTTCCTCACTAGCCTGGCAAGAGGAGGTTGCAATGTCAGAAACGGGATTTTGCTCCTCTGCTTCAGCGGAATTGAGGGGCTGTCTGCATTTGGAAAGTGCCCGGGATAAACCTTTAGCAATCAGGCCTGGTTTATGACCACAATTAAGGGATGTGATTCTAGTTACAGTTACATGTCTAGTTAAACTGGATGTCAGAGGGCGAAAGTCTGTTGATACTGTTGAAAACAAATACTCGAGGCTGCAGAAATGTTTTGGAGGCAATAGGCACTTTGGTGCGTGATGGGCAAAAGCTTCCAATGTCAACGTTGTAAATATTAGGAAAAATACAGACTCTTATTTTGATTTGCTATGCATTTGCCTGATCTTTAGTGCGATGTATTCTCATTGACAAAGGCAGGGGAACATCGGGTCCCTTTTGCTCCATATCTTTATGGAGCCTGTTATAATAGAGGGGGAGAGGGAAGGTGCTGATCAGAGTGATGCATGTTGACACTACCTCGTCATATTAATTACATAAAATAAGGGTAAAGAGGCAGAACACAGCTGTCAAGGGAGAATGTAAAATATCCAGCATTGGAGATATTCAGAGTTACCCCAGACACCTGCTTGCTACCTTAGAAATAGTGTAGGGATAGGTAAATCAATGGATTACTTTGGAGGCACTGCAAAAACTCAGGTCTGAATTCTCACGATGACAGCTCACGTCTTCGTCAGGAAATGCTGTTTCATCAAGATCAAAACTTTCCATGGGGACATCCATGTTGACAAAAGCTCATTAAGAGAATATCAGAACAAAACAGCTTAAGATACCTGTTATCACCAGCTTCAGAATAGAAAAGCTGGGGTTTTCATTTAAAAACTATTTGTGCCTGACTCTTGCTTTATTCCATGGCATGCTACAAACTATAATCACAATAAACTAACATTATTATTATTTTAGTTTTTGTATTTTAGTTTCTATTATTTTAGTTATATCAGTGAGTATAATAACAAGCCCTGATGCCCCACTTCAGACTGTCTGAAATGAAGGAGACGATTCAGAAGGCTTGCACCACCATCAGAACCGCGCAAGACCTGGAACTTCAGTTTTGCTGGAAATGCTGCGAAGCTGACACGTATCATCGTTCTGCCTTAGAACGAAGCATCTCATTTGGCAGTTTCCCATGAAATGAATGGCATAACTATACGTTGCAAAACGTCAAACCAGAACATTTACATAGATCCCAAATTAAATGTTTACAAAAAATGGTTCACTGCTCAATCAAAAGATAAGGGGATTTGTTTTAAGTCTCTAAATTTAGATCTAGGCAGAGCACAGGATCTGAGGCTTGACATTGTAACTAGATAACACAGTGGGGAATTTATTGAAAAGAGCATTTATACTAAAATATCTAACTCCTGCACAGTGCCTTTTTATTGTGAGGATGTTAGTTCTTTACAAGAGAGATGGGTAACCGAGGCACAGATAGACAAAGTGATTTGCCCAAGGTCGCTCAAAAGGCCAGTGGTAAAGCAATGAATAGAACGAGCCCAGAGATCCAGCCATGTAACAACCGTGGGGCACAGCTGATCCACTGTGTGCCCCTTCCCCTCTCTGATCCTCACCTATCCCATCTGTTAGATGTGGGTAATGATAATGTAAAGCCCTACGAGATTTGTAGATGAGAAGTGGGATAAAGAATAAGATATTTAAGTTACACAAATCTTGCGTTCATCTCAGTCCCTCCCCATTTCAGTAACTGGTCTACAGCAAGGGTCAGCCCTCTTAGCACCACAAATCGGATGTTTCTTTAGCAGAAGCAGTAGGAGACTTCATGGGTACTCACAGATGCATAGGTGTAGTTGAAACAACACCTGCCTATATGTCCTCAGGTGTCGTGCTGATGCAGGTGTTGTGCTGATGACCGCCTGAGTACCTCGAATCTGGATAAAAGGAATTAAGTGTATATATTTGTAGGGCCTTAACATCATTTGGTACAAATCAACATAATGCTACTAAAGTCAGTAGACCTACGTTGCATTTGCCCATGCTGACTGAAGGGGGGAAAATCTTTTTTGGATTTTAGTTGCTGGGTGCTAGATCCAGGTAAGCTGGCATATCTCCATTGACAACAGTGGATCTACACTGCACTTTAGACAATAATAAAACCTCTCCTCTGCTACAGAAGTATTTCCATTTGGAAGAATATCAGAGCAGGGAGCCTCAACCTTACTGCTGAGCAGGAGGTGATTTCTTTAGAAATGTTGCATCCTCTCAAAAAAAGGAGTTATGAGCAATCAGGTGTCTCTATTACAGGACCTCAAGGCATCAAATCTCTCCAGCATCCTGAACTCAGCAGCCAAACAATGAGATACCACAGACTTCATGGCCACCAGCATGCATCTCACCATATTGCAAGTCAAGACAATCTCGACAGACCTGGCATCCTCTCTGAAGACTCTTGTTGTTCTAAGTATGTGCAAAACTAACAGTTGTTCCATCATTACTGCTCCCTTCCAGGGATTACCAGGAAATAGCTGACCTGCTCTCATTTTATTTTTTATATTAGCCATGACCTTGAGCTTGACCTGGAGTTGAAGTCCAGGACTCCCTCATTATCCACTCCTGGCTCTTCAGATGCTCCACTCCTCAACACTAAATCAGCAGCAACTGCTCTGCAGTGTAGTAGGTCTCCTGAGAAGATCACTTTGCTGGAATCTCCCACACGTGAGTAAACTGTAAAGAGCGCCAAGACAAAATACTTTACTTGCAGTGTCGAACAAACCTTGGCTCAAGACAAGTGTTTTAAGTTTAAAACACTTAGCCAAGTAAAAAAAATAAAAGGAAGCTCCTAGCAATCTAACAATGACTTTACCAGTTTGAACAGAGTAAATACAGATCTCTTCATCTTCCATGCCCCGGTATCCTCAAGGTTTTGTGCCAAATTCTTGATGCCTAAAGAAGGCATCTAGCAGATGACAAGGAGAGACAGGAAGGAACCAACGGTGAAAAAAAGATGAAGAGATGCAACATCCTGGCAGGGAGGATAGCTGGTCCATTATGTTTTCAAGACAGTGTCTGTCTGGGCTCTGATTTTTTTTCTTGAGACTGGGGGACAGGCTTTTCTGTTTGGCATTGGTATAACCAGATGCAAAGCCAGGGAAACTACAGCACTAAGTGCTTATAAGTGGCTGAAACTTAGCAGAAATCAGGGAGCATTGAAGAAAGGTTTGAGGGAGATCAGGGACACCTCTCAGAAAGTAGGGATGGTAAATGGAGGAAGCAGCATGATATTATGAGATTGTCTGCTATGCTAATTTAAATAGTGGCAGAACTGCAATTCAGGTGGGAATGAGAGCTAATACTGTTTCACATTTGGTTCATTGTTATACAGCTTAGGAGGCCAAAATATACAACCATTTTACATGTATCTATATTCCAATACCCAGATCTGTCCACTGTCTTGAACTGTGCATTTTTTGCATAGAATCATAGTAATTGCTATATAAGGTCAATTCAGAGGTCTGTCTAATCAAGTATCTTTGATTAGACAATGGCCAGTAGAAGATGCTTTATTCATCACCACTCCTTATGTGTTTGACTTTTGTTTCAGAAAACAAGACAAAACTGGCTTTAGAATGGACTTTTTATCCACGGTTTGGTCTTCATACATATCATATCGGGAAACGATGCGTCTTTAATGGCACTTTCCTCCGAAACAAAACCTCTGCATCAGAAAGGACCTTGGAAATGTGTTTGGGGAGAAAAAAACACGGTAAATTCTAGAACGTTTGCTAAGACTTTTCTAAGTAAAAGACTTTGGCTGCCTTCATATATTGAACTTATTGCTTGAGAAAAATTCACAGGTTTATTGTGTCTTGTGCAAACGTGGTAAAGGTTTGTGCAAGTGTGGTAAAGGGAAGGGTCTAAGTTCATATATATTATTCTTGGGGTATAGATCAGTATTACTGCTGGGATTAAAATGATGGTAAAAATTAATGGTTTGTTCTGGTTACCATCTGGATCAAACTGCAGGTTTAAAACAGGTTCATCAGTACTCATTTCACTAGGACATGCAATACAATGTGTATATAGACTGATGTTTTAAAACCTGGATGGCTAGAATAGCTCCTAAATCCATATTTAGGCATTTAAATAAGTAGCTTGAGTTGTAGAACAGCTAAGCATCCAGGAGTTGTGTGCACTCTTTACCTTTGCCAGGATTGTTTTCTAAATGCGGTGTAGGCACCGAAACTAAAGTGTCCAGACTAAGATTTTCAAAAGCAAAAAATTATTTTTTGACTGCTGGAAATGTTAGATCTGCAAAAGGCAGCTGTGTAGCATTGTCGGGGTGTGTGGGTGTGTGTGGGGGGGAATCAACACTCTTTACGGTGTCTCAGAATTGGACATCCTCCATTTAAATAACAAATTATGGTTTAACATCTTGGTCCATATCTTGCACAGGGTAATCGTAACATGTGCCTTCCCCTTCCTCCTGTTCACTTTCTGATTCTTTAAGGAAAATGCTGCCTCGTAACACAATCATATTGTACGTCCAATCCATTATCTGGATCAATTATTTGGATCGGCATCTTTGCAGTTATTTTGGCATCTTTGCATATTGTGACATAGGCCCAGACCCACGAGCCATTTCTTTTAACAGTCTCTTAACTCATCAGCAGTGCAGTCCAAGCCTCAAAGCTGAATATCAGGGCCTAGGGTTGATTCCCCCTTGCAATGTGTTCACAGCCCACCTGCGAGCATGAGGGTGTAATCACAGGAAATCTATCTCCAGCTCTTCTACATCCCACTTTATCTATTGCCCATAATTGGAGCCAAGTATTTGTGGGCAGACAAGTAGTAAGTGTGATTGCTAGAAGGGATTATTTTGAGATTCCTGTTCTAGAAAGTAGGCAGCCCACTACTTGTTTCTGCTTCTGCATTTCCTTCCTGCTGCTGAAGCAGTGTAGTGGAGAGGAGGTCAGAGGAAGTGAGAACAAGCCTCCAACTCACTCCAGGATAAAGGTGTGAACATGCTCTTGGAGCACTAAAAGCCCCTCTAAGCTTTCTAAACCAGTTTGTACAGCATAAATACATTTTTACACCGTCTATTTTGTTCAAGTCAATAGTAGCAAGAGATGAGTAACCTATCAAATGGCTGGGGAGCTCATTGCTCTTCACTGAGAGGCAATCTTATGCAACACAGAAAGACACTGTAGCTAATGTGTTTGTTGTTGTTATCAGTCCAGATATAGTGTCTTAGATCCAAGAGAAGTAAATGCTTTAAATCATGAATTAGTGATGCTTTATAGTTTGCATAATTAAATGTGACGATGTCATTTGACACAGATAATTAAGCATATATTTTTGAGCAATAGGGTAATTAACACTATAGACGACTCGCCGTTGTGGAATCTAGATTCAGCGAGTGCAATAATGTAACATAACAGAAATGCAATTGGCAGTTTATCTTTAATTTAGTTCAAGCATTTCCAATTAACTGTTTTAAGGCACACATGAATTAGAACCAGGATGCTCAGAAGTAATGGTTAATTGATATATCAAGAGCTGGGTTGGCTAAAGAGTGCCTCAAGGGTTTGGCTTATCTGCCTAACAGATAATACAGAGTTTATGGCTTTCCCAGAAAATATATTTTGTAGCCATATAAATAGCCATTTTTTTTAAACTCAGACGTTCCTGAGGAACTAAAATCCTGAGCTCCTAACTTATTTTTTATGTAAGTCAAGCCTCTCTTATGCAAGTCCATGACAGTTTTGTCTGACTGTGGACACCAAGGTTGGTCCTCAAAACAAGGGAGAATCAAGCCTCTGTCTTTTTTTGACTGCTACAACAAGGATGTCCTTTCCATCCACAACCCTGAGGAACTTTCCATAACCATAGTAATGCTTTGTGCATGTATAACACCATGCATCCAGGAACCAGACAGAATATTATAGCTATTGAAGTGTACCTGGGTGCCTGCAGTCTTGGCAAGCCTTAAAGGACTGCCAACTGAGGCAGAGATCTTTTGAGCCGGATCTTCAGCTAAGGAAAAGCACTATAGCTCCTTTCATCAGTTGTGCCAACTTATCCCAGCTGAAGAACTGGCTCACTAGGTCTCAACATTATCAAGTCAGGGGCACAGCTTGGAACAGGATCAACTGCGCTAAGCCATTGTATGCTGGTCTCACTCCATCAAAAGGTCCTATTGAAGTCAATGGCATCACACCAGCATCACGCTGTACAGATGTAATGGTGAGTCAGACCACTATGGTACTGAGTCACAAATCTACTGTTCGAGCTACTGCAGGCTCTGCCTTCCTGCATAAAAAATATGGTGGAGTATTACTTATATGAAGAGAACATCAACTATAATGACAAAGGGAAGATGTGAAAAAAGCCAGTGAAATGTCTGTACAAGCAGCATAACCAAGGTTGTAACACTTCCATGCTTGTTGCCTAAAACATGCAGCACCTGTCTCTTATCTAAGATTATTGGACCTTTAGAAAATAGAATAGCATGGTGTCGCAGGGCACCTCGGTACCCCTGCTCCTAGAGTGGAGAAACTGCCAGGGAGCAAGTGAGGGCGCCCTGGCCTGACATGACGAGCCCAGCGGAGGCTGGCTCAGGTAATGAGCGCAGCTGTGGGTTGCCGGAGCAACCAAGCGGAGCCAGCTGCCTGTAGGGGGCAGGGCCTGGCCCTTATAAAGCTCGGGGCTGAGGCCAGGCTGGCAGTTCTCTGCCAGCAGCCTGGGAGGCAGGAGCTCTGAGAGTGAGGATGTGGCAAGTACAGCTCATAATAGCCCTGGAGGCTTGAGCTATGATGATGAGTTATGGCCAGGCGGCTTGCATTTGTGTTACAGCCTAGGGGCTTGTGGTTTTGCTTTGTGTTTGTATTATCACGCCCGGAGGCTTGGGTGAGGCTGTAGGGGTTGGAGGAGGCCTCAATCACAGGGACCCCAGAGAGTGTGGGGTGCCCTAGCGCCAGGAGGGCGTATTATTGTTCATAGCACCAGGGAAGGTGCAGCTCGCACGCCAGTGTATGAGCAACTGGCGGCGAGGAGCATGGCCAGTGGGTCACGGGCGCAACCCGTAGGTTGCAGACGGGGACCTAGACCCCAGATTGCGTGTGGGGGAACATAGACCCCGAAGGCGCAGCTCGCACGCCACTGCGTGAGCAGCTGGCGGTGAGGAGCGCGGCCAGTGGGTCGCGGGCGCAACCCGTAGGTTGCGGACGGGGACCGAGACCCCAGATTGCGCGTGGGGGAACATAGCCCCCTGGCCCCAGGAAAGGGGCGGTATTACTGAGGAGCCCAGTGTGGGCGCGGCGAGCCCCCAGAGAGGGGGAACGCCCTTGTACGTTATTGAGTAGCCCAGTGTGGGCGCGGCGAGCCCCAGAGAGGGGGAATGCCCTTGTACGTTATTGAGTAGCCCAGTGTGGGCGCGGCGAGCCCCAGAGAGGGGGAATGCCCTTGTACGTTATTGAGTAGCCCAGTGTGGGCGCGGCGAGCCCCAGAGAGGGGGAATGCCCTTGTACGTTATTGAGTAGCCCAGTGTGGGCGCGGCAAGCCCCCAGAGAGGGGGAACGCCCTTGTACGTTATTGAGTAGCCCAGTGTGGGCGCGGCAAGCCCCCAGAGAGGGGGAACGCCCTTGTACGTTATTGAGTAGCCCAGTGTGGGCGCGGCAAGCCCCCAGAGAGGGGGAACGCCCTTGTACGTTATTGAGTAGCCCAGTGTGGGTGCAGCGAGCCCCCAGAGAGGGGGAATGCCCTTGTACGTTACTGAGTAGCCCAGTGTGGGCACGGTGAGCCCCAGAGAGGGGGAACGCCATTGTGTTTTATTGAGTAGCCCAGTGTGGGCGCACGGGCATAGCGAGTCCGGCCGCAGGCTAGTGCGGCAATCCCCCTCAAACCAAGGCAGGGCGCTGCGGTTGCCCCTGAGAAGACAGGGAGTAGCAGCGCGGGGAGCCAGAGTCAGGGAGGGTATCTGTGCGGTTGGCCCATAGGACCGGAGGCCCGCTAGAGAGTCCCGAAGCGGAACCACACCGGCAGGGGAGGCCCAGAGTGGGCTAGATGGGAGTCCCAGCAAGAGGCTGGGCATGAGAGAGGGAGCCCAGGGTGGGCCACATTAGAGAGACAGACCGGACAACGTCCTTTACATCTGCGAGGCTTGGGGCGTGGTATCAGGGGAGGTAGGAGCCACGCATAGCCCATAAGGCTAGGGCGCTTGGGTAGCGCCCATTGTACGGGGAGACCCACAAGGGGTCCCGGAGCTGACAGGCCCGAGGAAACACAAGGCAGCCTCCCTATTACATATTCCATCAAGACGTGGCAGGAGAGAATGGAGGGTGCCCTTGGGCCGGAGTAGCGCAGTGAGGGCCTCAAGGAGATTACGGCCCTCCGCGAGGACCCCGCCGTGACACATGGACATGAAATACCTCTCACAGGACCCTCCGGGGTCTGGCCCCATCTCACCTCCAGTCTCTTGCTGCCATACTTTGGATGCTATGGTTTGGTTTATTGAGGAGGTGGCCCTCGGGGCAGCTCCTCTGATTCCTTTGCCAGCCAGCTCTGTCCTTGCTTCGAGGTCTGTCTCACACCTGGGGGTTTCCACTTCCCTTGGGGTGCTTCCCTTTTAAGAGACCACCCCCTTTGGGCTTCCAAGCATCTGTTGGCCTTGCCCTCCACAAGCATCCTGGTCTTGCCCCTCTTTTCTTTGGCCAAGCTCTCAGCCCTGGTCCAGTGTCTGAGACCTCAGCTCCTGGGTCTCATCCCTGACTTGTATGCTGCCCCTCTTGGGGCTCCAGTTTTGCTTTGCTAGCCTCAGTCTCCTCAGCTTTGGTCTAGTTCCCAAATTTATCCAGCATAACTTGCGTGTTAAGGAAATAATTTCTTTTTTTGTTACAACCTGGTTAGAAATTGACTGCAGAAATGGCATCCCCATGGCAACCCCTTGTGACAACTGCTACAACTGTCCAGAACACAGTTTGAACTTTCACAGATTTGGATCAACGAGGCCAGTGGTGAATTTTGGATGGTATGTTCATAATCTGGATGGAATTTCTTATTTTTAAATACATAATCATATATTAAATTATTGGTAGTATATTATTGCTGAATACAGGAACCTGAAATGGAACAATATTTGATTTCAAAACCCGCCACCATATACTATATGGCGATGATACATAATTAAAGAAAAAGCCTGGAAACGTTTTCAGGGAGTGGAGGCAATGGACCAGTGGTGTCAAACATATAGCCCACAGGCCGGATCTGGAATCGGAGGGATCCAATTCGATTTGGAGAGATTAAAGGGTCTTCTGATTTGATTCGGATTTGGAGATTTGGCCACTGAATTGGGCCGAGCCTCCGCTGAATCGAATCAGCGACCGATGCTTCGCACAACCCTAATTACAGCCAAAGATACTGTGACAAAGATGTGGTCACAAAAAAATGTCAGAGTTAAAGAAGAATTGGAGAAGACTGTCATGAAAGGGTATTAAGAGCCAGGTTATAGAGGTAGTGGTGAGGAAGGACTGTTTTCTCCAGATTGAAGGCACATGTCTGCAGTGCTGTGCTAAGCTTGAAACAAGGTCCAAGGTTAATGGACAAAATAAGCTAGATGGCTTTAATGGAGACTTCAGACCTGATTCAAAAAGGGATTTAAGCACCTATTATAAATTTAAGACTCTGAAAAATCCCATTGAAATCAGTGGTGCTCTCTGAGTATTTAAAAGTGCACAGGTGCTTCTGTGCTTTGGGTGAAAAAGAGAACCTCCAGATCCAAGATGAAATACAGAGTGAAAATTGTTTGTTGTAGAGAGTGGAAAACACACCCCAATAGACCAATAACAGTGAGGAATATGCTATCTGGAAAAGACATATGGATTTCATTATTAACGTGAATTGAAGCGGTTGATAAAATGCTATAATAGAGTACACTTGGAATTCAGTATTTTTAATGAATATTAACACACACATTTTACTGAAAGGGAGCCAAGTATTGACAGGCCTCTATAGAAAGATTTAGCAGCTTTATGACTCTTCCTTCTTCTTCTGCTTCTCTCTTTTTTTTTTTTTTTTTTACAGTGAAAAGTATAAAAAGAGAGTAGATACATTTATCCCTCTTCAGCATTTGCCGCAGATTCCTTGGTAAGTATCTGCATTTAAGCACAGGCGACAGCTATGAATACATGGGGTTGGATTCTGACCATTGTTGCCCTTGAAAAGTCATGGAGTAATTCAGCCAGAATCAATGGATTTAAGTGGTGTAAAGTAAGGTCTTGTGTCTGGAGAAGTCCAACTGGGTTTCATAAGAATGAGCAGATAGGGTTTGTATGGATACACTGAGCCCCTGCAAACATCCTCCAACCTGGGAAGTGTAGCAGGGAATCTCTTCTTTCTACAGAACATTTTAACCCCTTGAGATTTTTTAAGGTCGTTCCTCTGGAGTAAATGCTGTGTTATATTTGTCTGCTACATTTTTCCTAAGGAGTAAATTGAGAATACTCTGGGGTAAACATATGCTGCACCTACACCCTTAGTTATGTACAAAAAGAACCATGATTCTTTGCTCCTTTCACGTACCGTATTTACAGTAGTGCTCCTTAACTGGGATTTGAAACTCATGCCTCCTCAGCTGCCAGACTGGTTATTGTCTTGTGGAGTTAGTCTGTAAACATTTTAAGGCGAGGATGGTTCCTTAGGATAGGTGTGCACAGTTCATGGCATAAATGCTCCATGCTAGGGCACTAAAAAGAGCTAATTTTTTTACTCAAATATCTGAATAGGTGGGTTTAATATAGGGATTACAACGACAGGTGTCACCACTGTCTGGTGCTGCCTGGGCAATCTATTATTCAGGAAAAGCAGTGTCACCACTATATCATAAGAATATTGTTTGTCTTTAATAACATTGACAGAGGAAAAAAGAAAGGGATGGGGGGGGGGGGGGGGGAAACCCTCTCTGAGTCCAGGTAGGACTTATGTTTCTGCCCTTCTATTAATGTGTCTCCTGACTTAAGTCTTTGGCAAAATAAATGACAAGTTACTATCTTTGGTAGTAACTAATTACTGTGCAGTATATTTAAGCCACGTAAATGCATGTGTAGACATGCCCTGTGTGTCTCCTTAGCTATACTGCTACAGGAGTAGCACTATAGCTGCAATGTTGCTATTGTAGCTATACTGCAGCAGTGTAGCTGCAATCTCCATAGCATGAACGCTGCAGTCTCCACACCATGAATGCAGTGATATTGGTATGAATGGCCGTTTCTAGAAGCTGATGGGAGATAAGCAGGGGAGCTGCAGAAGGCATGTGCATGTGCACATGTGAATGCCTGCCAGCCTATAGCTTAACACATTCTGGACAAAACATGAATAAAAACAATTCATTAGCAACCTTGTAGCCATGCTGAGCAGAGAAATCCAGCTCTAATAGCCCCTGGAGTCTGAATGACTGTGGAAGTCCCCTGATGTCATTAAACCACGTATGCTGCTGCCTCTGCTGAATCTGGGTAAACCGGGACCTTCATTCCCTAAGTTTAACAAACTGGTGCCTTTCATAATCACTAAATTCGAATGGTATTAAAAAAAAATCAAATAAAATATTAAAATGTTTGGGCAAAGAGTGCTTTTTTAGGACCAGATTGCAGTTAAAGCTAAGTGTTATTGTCAACTGTCTGCTCTCAGGACTTCATTCTGGATGACACTGCCAAAAGCAGCTCTGTTTTCTCCTTTTTGAGCTTTTTGTTTTATGTTGGATACATTTTAAGAACCACACAGAAGCTGCAAGGATGCTGACAGTTCTCCTTGCATGTAATGCTTTGTAAACACTTTAATTCATTGGTCATAAAATACATCTTCCCACATGTGCAAATTGCCCATTGTGAAAACAAACTGCTGTTTCTGTATAAACTGCATGAAAATGGTGCATGCATGCCAACAAAATCATGTGCACAAGTTTTCTGGTGCATGACTCTTGTTATGGGCAAAAGTTCGAGAGCAGGCATCTATGGGTGCATCTACACATGCAAGCATGTACGCTTGCAGCAGCTCAAGTAGAAGCAGTGCAAATATGAGCCAGGGCTTTTTGCTTCAGCCCACATGCTCAGACATGCACTTTGGTGTGGAGCAAATTGTGCCACTTGGGGCAAAATAACCCTGCCTGGCTCCTCCCAGATCTGCAGCCAGGGGGAACTAGAGCCCAGGGCCAGTACCTGTCCTAGCTCCAGCAGTATAAAAAGCTGCCCTGGCAAGTAGTTCAGGGCTACTAGTTCTCAGGAGCTTCTGGGGCCCAGCCAATTGGTACCTGGGGACACTACCCGCTGTACCAGATGGACTGCCGACGCAGCCCTGAGAGTTCCCTGCACCCTCTACCCACTGCAGCAGGCTGGCAGTCGGGGCTGCTGCCTGGCTGTGACCTGCTGCCACCTGCCAGACCCGGATGGGGACTGCACAGCCAGTAGAGGCAGATGCCCCTCTGGGCCAGCTGCCACTGGGCTGTGGTTGCAGGGTTGGCCTCTGTGTGGCACTACTGCCACGTGTGCCCCCTGTCCAGCCATCTGGGCAGCTATCGCCCAGAAGATGTTCCAGGTGTGGTGGCCTGCTTTGAACTGTCAAAGCATGACCTCCTGGCCCCATTTGGCCAGGAGGTCAGCCACAGCCAGCTGGGTCCAAGGTGCCAGATCCAAGCAGGCAGGGTACTGCCACTGGCCTCCCTAGCAGGAATTACGGTGTTCCCTATTGGAAAACTGAAAAATCCCTGATAAAAAAAATCCCAAAGTCACTCTGTAAAATACCCCCAAATCCATGTTCCTCCACAAGTAAAACAAAAAAAAAATCACTATAAAGAGAGAGAGAGAGAGACAGAGACGGTGATCAGTTGGACAACGTTTTATTGATATATCTACAGTGTTAAAGCAAGTCTCTTATCATAATAATAAAGTGAACTCTAAATACGTGTTTCACGAATACATATTTTGCTGCAGTGGCCCCCACACAGGGGTTACAGCTCCCCATCAGGGGATTCGGCCCTCACATAAGGAGTACGGCCCCCCAACAGGGGATTTGGTCCCCACACAAGGGCTATGGCCCCCCAACAGTTTTTTAAACTTCAATTTTTTTCCAGGGGTCTAATTTTCTCCCCGCCCTGCAAACTTGTAGCGTGGGGAACATTTTTTCATGCCTTTGCCCCGTCTCAAAGGGGTTTGAGGCAGGGCAAGAGGCACATGTGCACTCATCTGGACGCGCCCTGTATGTCTTTTGTCTCTAGTGGGTTATGGAATAGAGAAAATCCCACACAATTTACTGATTCGTTTTGATGCACTGGCTGGGGGAGTATTGATTGCACGATTTCACAATGATTACACACTTAATTCATACAACACAATTTTATTTTAAAATTCTTTGCTACGCATATAACACTGCTTAGCTTTAAGAAATACCACAAACGTTAAGAACACAATAACTACATATATCAGAAACAATGCTCCGAATGCACTTCCTTCCCAAACAATGCTATAAGAATTAGTATTACAAAAACAACTACAATTACAACTAAAAGTTAAATTTGAATCAATACTATTATTTTCATAATATACTTACAATCCTAGAATTCTGAGAAGCCAAACACCTAAATACGGTTTCATTCCTCAGTAGTACAATTTAATGGGTTGGCCTCAGTAGTACGGTTCAATGGGCTCGCCTCAACAATACGATTCAATGGGCTCGCCTCAGCAGTGATAGGACTAAGTCCCCTTCCTTCAGTCCCTTTCGGGCGCTCTGCAGCTTCAGCGTGAACTAAGAGATTCGTGTTCACGGAGAGGGTGGTTCAGGTGATCAGTCTGATCTGGCCTACACCTGCGATTCTTCCTTCGTTGTTCTGCAAGTATAGTCACCTCCAATTTGGGAGAGTAAGTTACAGTTTTTATTGAGTGAGTTACCGTCCTGGGCTCCTCCTACTCAAACCTGTCATTACCCCCAAATTTGGGCTCGGATCTTACTCAACATATTCTTTTGCTTAGTAATTAGTTTATTTTGTTGATCATTTTAATTACTTTGGGGAACTTCCATATCACTGCAAGTGACCTTTTCTTTCCAATTTTTTCAAAAGGCTCTAGGGTTTGATCTCTTGGAACTCAGGATATTTGCTTTAAGGATCATTGTTAGGTTCTCTTTGTAAAAGACCTCTAAAGATAAAATTAAAAAGTTAAAACTTTGAGCAAAGTCTGGATCTTCCACACGTAGTCCAAAATAATGACCTAGATAAGGAGATAAATCTTATCTTCTTCCTGAAACTGGCTAATGGGCAACCATCACAAACATTCAAACTATTTCATTCAATATGACATCTTTCAGTTGTGTTGCTTTCCCTATTTTTACTTTGCTCAGTCCCAAACCAGAAGGAAACTCCTTTGAGGAGGAGTTCTTTTTTTCTGGTTAAATAAACACCCCTCTGTTTTGACATCACCTAGTCCATTTTTAATAATTGATGAAGCAGGTTTCTTAGAGATCTTGTTTATATAGGAGCTTCCAAGATGCTCCAGGCTACGTCATCAGTTGTAGAACAACATAAATCCACAAAGAAGTCAATGGAAATATATTTTCAATGGACCTGAATGTCTGCCCCTTGGGGATGAGACATTTCCAAAGTTATATGGCACTATCTGAGATACTAGAGGTACCTGATTCGAGCTAGTGGTACTGAGGCTGGTTAAGGATGTATGACACTTCCTATTATAAAGAACCTATTTTTATAATTTATAACTTTACAATGTGGGTTGAAATGATCCCTTTCACCTGTCGGCTGGCATAATTTGGTTGATCTTCTTTCAAAAAGAGTAACAAATTAAACCAATAGAGCTGTGCCACTTGACAGCATCTGGGGATCTGGTTTGTCAGGCAAGCATCTTTGGATAGATGTGATATCTTTTATTAAGACCAACTGAGTAATTGGAAAAAAGTTGTTAGCAAGCTTTTGGGTGCAGTCACCCTTCTACAGGCACAGGGATTGGGGAGTCTCTGGTGTTTGTCACTTATGTGCTTTGAGATACATGGGAGAAAAAGTGTTAAATTCATATTTTACCAAATCATGAATAGCATTCAACAGATAATAGACTTTGTATTTTTTTAGAAGCCATCCTAGTAAAAGGAATGCTTTAGTTGGATCTTTCACACAGATCTGTATCTGGAGAGGTTAAAATGTTCCAACTTTGTTAGATGGTGCGATCTGGAAAGTCAAGCCACTTGTACAAAGAGACCTTGCAATTGCCTCACTTGCTTTTCTCCTGTCCTCAGTGTTCCCTATCATGTGAAGGAGAAACAGAAGGAATTAGCAAGGGAAAGGAATGAAGTGAAAAATCTAGACAGATGGAAACCTGCTCCACTACTGCGCCAGACTTTGCTTATTCCTTCACCGCTACGAAGAATAAAAACATCATGAGCTGCAATGGGAAGGTCTTTCTGAAGAATAATTTTGTCAGCTACAGATAATAAAAAGAAGAGCTTTAATATCCTGCTGTGAATACCATTGGATGTGGTTTCTGACTTCAGTGGCTCATGTATCCTGGTGTGGCAATTACTGTAGATATCCAGTTTTCATTTACTGGTTTCTTGTTGAGTTCTGGATTGTCTCTTGTTCACTATTACCCTGAACAAAAGCTCCAAACTATTTTCTTGTACTAGTTGTTCAAAGCTAAATAAGGTATTGAATAGAGACGCACTGAGAATGTAGTGCATCCCTATTTATAATACAAAAGAACAGAGATTTCTTTTTTGTTTCATGATATGTTACTTCCCCAAACTGATTATTTCTATGCCACAAATGTGTTCCTCTGGAGTAATTGCTGGAATTCAAAACTTCTTCCGAGGGTAACAGTAGAGTCTCTGGTATATACTCTAACTTTATTCTATGGAGCCCTCTACCAAGGCATCTCAGAGAGCTTTGAACCTGAATTGATTTTCACAGCATTGCATCTAAGTGGGTGAGCATTATCTCACATTTATCTCTTGAAGCCCATCTCACACCTGATTTGAAAACCATACACTAGTGCTAATATAATGTCCCTGTTCCAAAGAGCCTCTCATCTAAATAAGACAAGACTTAGACATGAACACAGACAAGTGGAGGAGAAGAGAAGGAAGACCAGAGGAGCAATGACAAGAGCACAAGGTTACTTTCACCACTGTGTGACAACTAGTGAGTTGCAAGTCAGTAACAGTTAAATCATTCAAGTTTTTAAATGATTCAGAGAAAACAACAGTGTCATTTTTTTGGTAGTATTTAATACTTTGCTGAGCTGTTTTTGCGCTCTGGAGCTACAGTTCATGCCACCATTACAGCTTGACCTAAGGTTGCTTACAGAGAAGCGCTGTAACTGCAGGACTGATTTTGTGCTTGCTTCTTTCCCATTCAAAGAGCTTTAGCTGCTTTCTAAGTGCACCATAGAGACACTTTGCCAGTAAGAATGCTTTTTAACTTCTCTGTTGATGCATAATGGAAAGAAACAATTTTTAAAGGAAGCACTGTACTGTGAAAACAATAGCCCCATGAAATACATAATGGACAATGTTCTCTTGGCTGCTTGCTTCAGTTTTTTTCTTTTCTCTTGGCCAACAATTATTTCACCAGCTTCCCGCTTTTCATTCTGTATGTCCCTGGGTGCTTTAAAGGACATGGTCTAACATCAAGGAAGTCTACTGCTTCTTTAGGGACTTGGGGAGATGTGGTGGAAACAGCTTTGGTAGCGTAGAGTCATCCTACGCTTGGGATGGTGTAGAGTCATCCCACACTTAGCTGGCCAGGGATTTGGGGGTTCCTTAAGTTTTAGGGTGCCTGTTTCTGAGAGACCAAGTGGAAGTCACCCCAAATCAGTGCTCAGTCCTGAAAACTGTGCCATAGGTAGTTAAAATGTCTGCGGTAAGTGGCTATTCATAACATTAGCTATTCATTTCAGTGGAGCAGAACAGGGATTAGCTATGGTGGCACATCATGTTCCCTGGGGCGCCCACTCTGCAGTGGCTCTGTTTTAATAGGAAGGTAGGGGGAAAGGTAGAGAAGGGAATGATTAGTAGCAGTGTTTTTCTCTATGTTTCTGGAGCCATACCGAAGCAGTGGTTCCAGCAGAAACCACACTGAGAAGCTGGCGAACTTAGAGAGCTCACTCCACATGTGCAGTCCAGTTGAAGGGGAGTACAGTCACACCCCTTAGATCTGTCCCTGGACCTTGACCTTAGTACTTGTGATCATCATTTGGAAAACCCATGTTTACCCTTATATTTATCCAGTGAAATATTATGGCCTATTGAAATCAATGGGGGTCTTCACTTAGAGTAGAACCTTACTCTGTGAAGTAGTAGCATTAAGATTAATGGCACACTAATGTGATACTGGGTGTGTCTACATGAGTCATTATGGTGCAGTAGCAATGAGATACTGTACTGTAACTCGTTGCTACAGTGCAGAAGCATTGGGAAAAAATGTGCAGCGATGGTACTGCGCAGTAATGCCAGCAGTGCACAATAATGCTAATGTGAGTACTAAATGACTGCGCAGTAACAATTGCATAGTCTGCCGCATGTGTAGATGTGGCTGCTCAGAATAAGTAACGTTGTTAAACTCCAGGTTAATATTAATGCATGTATTCGTATGTAAAAAACTAATTGAATAAGTTATTGTATTTACTATCAGAAACTATGACTTGTACAAACTGTGTGCACAGAGGTGCATGGCTTTGAGGAACAGGATGTTAGAATTAATTATGCAATGTTGATAAAAATAAGTGTTTAGGCAGATTTAATGTTAGTATTTGCTCACTAGACAATCCAGAGTCTGAATTTATACAGCTGCAAACCTCCAGTTTTGATGCTGTACCATCTCACCACTTCTCTTTTCTATTGCAGATATAAACCAGAGCTGCAAGGGCTTAGAATGGCTGGGTTGTGAAGGCAGGCTTTGCAATTAGCCAGGGGTCAAGTCAAGTAACACGGAAGAATTGCTCTGCATTTCTTCAGCTGACGTTGCAGAATTGCCAGTGCCACCTCCCAGTGTACGTAACACTGTCCATCACACTGGCCATTCTGCTGCGTATCTGCTTAGGAAGCCAAATGTCTTTCCCTTTTATCTCTGCAGCAAAATTAATGCAGTGCCAAATTCAGAGTAGAAATATAAAATCCTTGTCACAGCAACTTGCATCAGTATATTAAAATAATATGGGGAAAACATTACTAAATTTGGCATCTCGCAAGTAGGGTAACTATGTTGATCACATGTCTATAAATTATATCATGTACTCCCAGCTAAGTAAGATCTTGTACCCATGACAAGCTCTATGGTTCTGCAGAGAGGTAAGACCAGTTATTAGCCGTATGCTCTTATGTAGCGGACTTACTGATACAGCCCAGCAGCCTGGGCTTGGAGAATCTTTACTGTGATTGGTGGAGCCTGTCCACCAATCAGGTAATGCTGGGAAGGTAATGCTGGCTTGCCCCACCCCTGCCAGGGGGGAAGGGGAGGGGAGAACCCCAGACCTGGTTGTAGCCTACTCTTTGCAGGTCTGCCAACACCCCAGGGTAGAGCCTCCAGAGTGAATAAAAGGAGCTGTGTGCCCAGCATGAGAGATGTGTCAAGGGACAGAGAAGAGGATGGACTAAGAAGAGCTGGTTGGTGTGAGTTGGCCAGTGGGCAGAACCAGGACCCCGAGGAGCCCAAAGATACCTCTTCATGAGTGGGAGTGGTGAGCGGTTGCGTCCTCAGTTGCACCGCGGGGAACACGGTGTCGGTGCATGGCTCGGTGCATGGAGCCCAGACCCTGGGAGCTGCAGGAGGAAGCTCTGGTCTGAAACCCCCTGGCGAGCGGCTGGGACCTCGATGCATGCACCAGCACAGGGAGCCCAGACTCTAGGAGGTGCACGAGGTGGCTCAGGTCTGTGATCCCTGGCAAGCGGCCAGCGAACTCAGTGCAGGCGACGCTGCATGGAGGATCCGGGAGACGGATTGGGCCCCAGCGCTGCACGAGGTGGCCCAGGCCTCCAACCCCCAGCAGAAGGCAGAGCCCTCAGTGCACGTGACGGTGCACAGGGCCACCTGCGAGTGGCAGCCCAAGGGGAGCCAGTGGCCTGGGAGGCCACGCCTGTGAGTAGCAACTTGGCCCAGGGAGTGAGGACCACCCATCCAGGTCCTGGAGTCAGGACTTGTTTGGGAAGGGATTGCCACAGGGGAGGGGAGCTACCCCGGCTGTATGGAAGTTCATCCCCAGGGAAGCTTGCGCTAATTGGTTGTTGAGGTGCCTTATATTTTGTGGGACAGTGCCTCCTAGTCTGTGACACTGCCTGCGCCTTATATTCTGTGAGCATTTTAACTTCGTATATTAGTAGTTTACTAGAGTCTTAAGTTTAAACTCCTTAGGGGACACTGTTGGGACCCCTTCCCTGATGGTTATATATACTTATCCGTGCATATTTGTGTTTTGACTGCTGTTTAATTGTATTTATACGTGCTCACCTATATTTACCTGTTGTTGGCCTATTCTAAATCCACTGTTCACATTGTTTGGGGCTACCTGGAGGGGTGCAATCTTTCAGCCTTTATCTGTAGGACATAGTATTATATGATAATTGTATATGGTTTTTAATATATATCTGTATACTTTATTAATATAGATCTGCATAATTGAAATGTTAATATTTATCTGTATAATCTGTTTATTATTTGTATATCTGTATAAACATATATATGTTTTTAATAAACACATACACACACATATATATATGTATATATGTTTGTTAAAAGCAATTCTCTTAATTCTTGTATATATTAATAAATCTGTACATACTTAAGTATCTCTTGTCCTGGCCTGAGTCTATAGGGAGTTGGAGGATCTGGCCTGGATACTGCAGATCCCTCTCGCTGCACTCTTGCCTGCCCACCATCCCTTCTATCTGGAGAGGGGAGCAGAGTACTTGGGTGCACCCAGGTTACAGTTAGAAGACACTTTCCTTTTTTCTTAGAAGTCAATTCAGTGATGGCAGATAGCATTGGATAGGCAGATGTGGAGAAAGTGGTCACTAGCTGACCAAAGGGCATCTGCAGCAAAGGCTGTGACGATGCAGACTTTCTCACCGTGTCCTGCTAGTGCAGGGGCGGGGCAATTATTCTGGGCAGAGAGCAGCTTACTGAGTTCTGGTAAAACATCAAGGGCCACATGACAAGCAGTCCAGGGCAGATTAATATTAATTTTCTAAATTTTTTAGGGGCCCCGCGGGCCAGATAGAGTGGCCTGGCAGGCCACATCTGGCCCCCTGGCCGCATTTTGCCCACCCCTGTGCTAACGTGTCTTCATCCTGATGCAGGGGTACCACTTCTGCTCTTAGGGAGGGAGCTCAATCTTCAAAGCTCTCTCAGCCCTTGACCTTTGTGCTGAGAATGACAGAGATGCCAATCACAGGCAATGATATTTGTGATGTGGAGCGTTGTGATGTATTCCACGGAGGTTTTCTGTAGTCGTTGCCTGTCTATATCTTGTTTAAAATTGGGCTGTAAACTCTTTAGGCAGAGACTCCTTTATACTAGTTCTTGTACAGCTCCTAATCCAAATGTGTCCTCTATCCATGACAATCATTTCCAGACACTTCTGTAATACAAGCAATAATGAAAATAAATACAACTGGAATACACTGAGGTCAAAACAGTTGGAGGTTTAAAAACCAAGAAACAGGATTTGTTACCTAGTGTCTTTTAAACAACTATATAATTGGGAAAGATGTTAGACACATTTTAGGACACAAAATGCCCCCTTTTTTACACTCGTGATTCCAGAATCTAGCTCTCAGAATTCACAGTGACCAGATACTTGTGTCTGGATTTTGGCAGGACTGCCTGATTTACCATAACGTATTGAAAACCGAAATTTGACTGCTGGTCCTGAACAACAGGCATAGTCAGACCTACAAATGTAGTAAGATTGAATCCTGTACCATCTAATATTTCAGCAACTCAACCTTCTTTAGAGTTGAGAAAGATACTTTAAAAAAAGAAATACAACGTCTGCATGTTCATGTTAGTGTTATTCTTAATTTAACTTGTCTCTGTCCTTCCTTCAGAAACTTCAGCTTTTTTCTGCTGATCTTTGCCAGCAAGGCTGCCAGCAAATGACAGTCAATCGCTAAACAGAAATGCAGACCATATGGTGGGAAAATTCAGGAAAGAGAGCAGAATGGATTGCAAGTTTATTTGTACGGGAGTAAGTCCATTCATGTCCCAGGTCTATGTGAGTGCAGCCGAGGTGAGGATCGGGCCTAGAGGATTTGTATGAATGACTCATAAGGTGAATGGCGATGAGAGCGTGTATTGACTAGACATACAGCTGGTCAGAGGGCTCAGGAAGCTTATGTCTTCTTGAGCAGTACTGCCCCCCTTGGACCAGCAAACTAAGTGACATGGGATAGAGATGTCTAGCAAAAGTTTTAAAAAATCCATCTTGTAAAAAAAACCCAACCCCACAAAACAACAACAACAAAAAAAGGTTTGCTTTGCCTAAGCTTAAAATATGATTCCAGTCTATGGAAAAGATGGTACTTGCAAAGGAGCTGTGTATTCAGTGTATATTCAGAGTGTCTGTCGGCTGAATAAAGCTATGTGAATAATGCACTTTTTGGATCTCTGGCAATTCATAGACTTTCATAGATTTCATAGACATTAGGGCTGGAAGGGACCTCGGAAGATCATCGAGTCCAGCCCCCCGCCCAAAGGGCAGGACGTCAGCTGGGGTCATAGGATCCCAGCAAGATAAGCATCCAGTTTCATCCTGAAGGTGTTCAATGTGGGTGCTTGAACAACCTCCGGCGGCAGGCTGTTCCAGACCTTGGGGGCTTGGACAGTAAAGAAATTCTTCCTTATGTCCAGCCTGAAACGATCTTGTAGTAGTTTGTGACCATTCGTCCTCGTCATCCCTTGGGGCGCTCTGGTGAACAAACGTTCGCCTAGATACTGGTGATCACCCCTGATAAACTTGTAGGTGGCCATCAGATCACCCCTGAGCCTGCGCTTTTCCAGGCTAAACAGCCCCAGGGCTCTCAGCCTGTCATCGTAGGGGCTGCTTCCCTGAACTCTGATCATGCGCGTGGCTCTTCTCTGGACTCTCTCAAGCTTCTCCACATCCTTTTTGAATTGTGGAGCCCAAAACTGGACGCAGTACTCCAGCTGCGGCCTCACTAAGGCCGAGTACAGGGGGAGAATGACGTCCCGGGATTTGCTTGAGAAGCATCTATGGATGCAAGCCAGCGTTTTGGTCGCTTTATTAGCCGCAGCATCGCATTGCAGGCTCATGTTCATCTTGTGGTCAGTGATGACCCCAAGTCTCTTTCTTCCATAGTGCTAACCAACATAGCACTGCCGAGCCTATAAGGATGCTGAGGGTTTTTCTTCCCAAGGTGGAGAACCTTGCATTTATCGGCGTTGAACACCATCAGATTCTCATCCGCCCACTTGCTGAGCCTGTCCAGGTCAGCCTGGATCACCCGCCTGTCTTCTGGCGTGGATGCTTTGCCCCAAAGTTTGGTGTCATCGGCGAACTTGGCCAGTCCGCTTCTGACTCCAGTGTCCACATCGTTAATGAAGATGTTGAACAGTATGGGTCCAAGGACAGAGCCCTGGGGGACCCCACTGGTCACAGGACACCACGATGAGTGACTTCCATCAATTACTACCCTCTGGGTCCGACCCCGGAGCCAATTTTCCAGCCAGTGGATTGTGGGGGACCCAAGGCGACAATTGGCCAGTTTCTCCAAGAGACGATCATGGGACACCAGATCGAAGGCTTTTTTGAAGTCAAGATATATGACATCAATCTCATCTCCCTTGTCCAGGTGATAGGTCACCTGGTCGTAGAAGGAAATGAGATTGGTCAAGCAAGACCTACCCGCAACAAACCCGTGCTGGCTATCCCTTAAGATGTTGGCGTCGGCCAGTCCATTAAGGATGGCCTCCTTAATAAACTTTTCTAAGATCTTCCCCGGGATAGAAGTCAGGCTGATGGGCCTATAGTTAGCCGGATCCACTTTCCTCCCTTTCTTGATTCAGATCAAAACAACAGCAACAACAAAAAAAAAGAAGAAAAATTCATAAGGTCAAATAGAAATTAATTAAAAAACCCACAAAACATTTTCAGTGAATTAACTGCCCTGTCCTTCAAAAAGAAGAGTCCACAAGATACTGTAGGTTGAATAAAATATTGTGGCAGGGAAAAAAAAATGTCATTTAGGAGTTTTATGGGGGGTAGGGAATAATTTGAAGGACATTTTGACATGGTGATTTTGAATAAAATGTTAGAAGGTGTCACCACCACAGCCATGTGTGCATGTGTGCATGTGCATGCGCGCGCACACACGCACACGTTGAAGGATTTGGACTTTTTCCAGTATTTGTTTTTTCTAATAAACAACTGGGTGAAATCAAAAGGCTTTCAGTAAATGATTTGGTGTTGCCAAATCTGCCTATTTCTCCTAAAAATATGGCTGAAAACTCTTGGCCAGCCTGACTGCAGGTTTCAGTGGCAAAAATATATTTCCATTGCTTTCCCCTCCTTTTTACTCCGAGCTGCCATTAGCAATTGGAAAGTAAGCAAGATCCTGCTCCATCTGCCCCTTCAGTTGTCAGTGAAGTTGCTTGTGAAATAGCATTAGCAAACCGATGGAGGGCATGAGATTAAAAAAGGTGTCACAACGAAGATAGCCGTGGCTGTAAGTCCATCTTGACTTGCACCCATTTCTGCTCTTGATATATAAGGAGGAAGGAACCTGCTTTGAGAACACACTTGTCAGGCTGGGTTTGCAGGCCCAGCTGTTAAGAACCTATTTGCTTTACTTATCCCCTGAAGTGTTTTTAGATGGAAAAAACCATCCTTGTTTTACATAAACTCGAAGCTCCATGGTGCCATTTACTGTCATTTTTCACAGCACCACTGCACTGTAAAGCAATGAGTCTGATTCTTAGCTCATAGGAACTGACACTGCAGTACGGACTGCAGGGGAACTACATTTGCATTTGCTAGCTGAGACTCGACCTCCTCTTTTTTTCTCATTTTTAACAATTCAGTAGATTGCTTAAAGCCATGACACAGGGGTAGCAAACTATGCATAGTGCTGCTCGGGGAACCCTTGTTCCAGTTTGTTTAGTGCTCAGTACGTATACCGCTGTAGAAATGTCTGCTGCCTGTTGTAGCAGATCAGAGATGCCAGGCAGCAAACAGAGCAATATTGACCATGATACTGTAGGAGCACCTCCTCCGGAGCTGCACCTCCTTATGCCAGAGAGCCAAATTTAAATCAATGTCTTCACTTCAGGATACTTGCAACGGGCAGGGATGGGTGGGTTCAATACACACAAGCAGGCACTGAATGGCATGTGGTCGTTGTACCTGATGCCTGGGCTATGGATCAGAGTGAAAAAGGGAACTTTTTACTTGTAAACATGAGCAAAGACCTATAATTTCTGATTGGTCAGTACAGTATATTATGACTTGGTCAAGGGGTGGGTAGATACTAGCTTTCATCACAGGCTCCTTACTGCCTACTGATTTATGAACTACATCAGGCAGTGGCTGAAAATGCTTCTGCGGGAGACTTACCTGAGCATCTGAGTCCTTTGCAGAACAATAGACAAGTGAGGGAAACAGATACCAAGAGTCTTAATCTCATAAAATCAATGCTTTGATCCCAGTTTATGTTGGCACAAGGCAAAAATAAATCCTTCCCCTTGCAGTGTTCCTTAAACACTTTCTAAACCACATCGTATGCAAGAGATCTCATCACTAACGTCTCCTCCTAAGACCTCAGACTTCCACCATCTTGTTATCAGGGAAACAAATTGTGCAGGGCGCTCCTTCAAAACACTGATGCTCCATAGACTGTGACAGAAGAACGAAGGCCCTAAGGGCTACTGTTTGGAAAACTGGTTCATTGTTTTAGTCCCTTTTCTATTGGACATGCTGTAAATCCACTTAATTAGTAGTCTCATCACTCAAGTCAATTAACCTCTTACCCCTTGATAATTGGTGTATTTACCACATTAACTATATACAGCTGTGAAGAGGAAGGAGGGGAAAGTTAGTGTGTGAGATGATCTCTCTATTAAAGCATTTGAGAGCATTTGCACTAGAGCACTCTGTCTCTGCAGAAGAAATGTCGCATCGGTGCATTGCACAGGAGATCATCAAAATAAGTGGGCTGAGGAGTTAGGTGTCAACCTGAACAAGCATGATCTGATGGACATGCTGTATCAACATATACAGCTGTGAAGGACCTGACGACCTCCACCCCAGAGTGCTTAGGGAACTGGCAGAGGTCATTGCAGGACCCCTGGCACAGCTTTATGAGCACTCGTGGTGTTCTGGTGAGGTGCCTGACGGCTGGAAAAGAGCCAATGTGGTCCCCATTTTCAAAAAAGGGAGGAAAGAGGACCCAGGGAACTATAGGCCCGTTAGTCTTACCTTGGTCCTGGGGAAACTCTTTGAGAAAATTATCCAGGAGAACATCTGCAAGGGGCAAGCAGGGGAGTTTATGCTTAGGGGCAATCAACACGGGTTCATTAGAGGCAGGTCCTGTCAGACCAACCTGGTGGCCTTCTATGACCAGGTCACAAAAGCCTTGGATGCAGGTGTCACGGTGGACGTAGTCTTCCTGGACTTTAGGAAGGCCTTTGACACTGTCTCTCACCCCATCCTCATTAAAAAATTAGGCATCTGTGGTGTTGATGCCTACACAGTCAGAAGAGTCACAAATTGGCTGGAGGGCCGCACCCAGAGAGTGGTGGTGGACGGGTCATTTTTGACCTGGAGAGATTTGGGCAGTGGGGTTCCCCAGGGCTCGGTCCTCAGGCCCACACTGTTCAATATCTTCATCAGTGAATTTGGACGAAGGGGTGAAAAGCACTTGTTCAAGCTCGCAGATGACACTAAGATATGGAGAGAAGTGAGCATGCTAGAAGAGAGGGACAGGCTACAACTAGATCTGGACAGGTTACAGAGGTGGGTGGACAGGTGTTGCACCTGGGGAGGAATAACCTGGGGAGGAATAACCAGCAGCATACCTACAGGCTGGGGGACTCCCTTCTCATCAGCACAGAGGCAGAGAAGGATTTTGGAATCAGTATTGATTCCAAGATGAACATGGGCCACCAATGTGGGGACGCGGTCAGGAAGGCTAACTGCACCTTGTCATGCATCCATAGATGCATCATGAGCAGGTCCAGGGGGGTGATCCTCCCCCTCTACGCAACATTGGTCAGGCCGCAGTTGGAGTACTGTGTCGAGTTCTGGGTGCCGCACTTCAAGAGGGATGTGGACAGCATCAAGAGGGTCCAGAGGAAGGCCACTCGCATGATCGGGGCAGCAGGGCAGGCCCTACGAGGAGAGGCTACGGGACCTGAACCTGTTCAGCCTCCACAAAAGAAGGCTGAGAGGGTGGCCACCTATAAACTTGCCAAGGGGGAGCAGCAGGCAATGGGAGAGTCCCTGTTCCCCCGAGCACTATCGGGGGTAACAAGGAACAATGGCCATAAGTTGACTGAGAGTAGATTCCAGCTAGATCTCAGGAGGCACTACTTCACTGTCAGGGCAGCTAGGAGCTGGAACCAACTTCCAAGGGAAGTGGTGCTTGTCCCTACCCTGGGGGTCTTCAAAAGGAGGCTAGACAGCCACCTAGCTGGGGTCATTTGATCCCAGCATCCTTTCCTGCCCATGGCAGGGGGTCAGACTAAATGATCTGCTTAGGTCCCTTCTGACCCTAGCAACTATGAATCTACAAAACTATGTAATGTGGCGAGTATTTAATAGGACAATAGGAAAATCAAAGACTCCTATAATATTAAAATTCCTTCACATGTACAAGGAAAATCCAGCTGTGGAATTACATTAATAAAAAAGGATTATTGGCCAGATTATTTTACTGGCACTGTTTTGATATGTATCGGGAATGATGAGTCCTAATGCTGCTGACTGCTCTCAGGAACCCAGAAGGAGTGTGGGTAGACAATGTCTGGAGCGGAAGGGGTCTGATGGCCTGATGGATCCTGATAGGACCTGATGGATTATGCTTTACTAATCAAGTTGAAGGTATGTAAAAATGTTCCCAGTCCCTTGGCATCTAGGCACCTCACAACTTTTATGTATTTCTCTTAACAGTATGACTGTGAGGCAGGGAAGTGTTGTTAGTGTTATTATCCTTATGTTACAGAAAGGCCACTGAACTCTTTAAGAACTGAACTACTATTGTTTTCAGTGGGAATTAGGTGCATAAATACCTTTAAAATATGACCTTCTGAGACAGATCCAAGGTCACGCAGTGTCTGTGACAGAGCAGGAACCAGTGTGCAAGATTAGACCTGAGCTTGGTACATCTCTTCCTGGTCTAGTTTCTTATTTCTTGCAAACTATATCTATTTAATCTAGCATTTATTAATAATTCTCTGTATTGAGATAATACTGAGAGCTCCAGTCACAGATAAGGACCCCATGCTGATAGGCTTTGTACTGACTTGTTACAGGCCCCACAGTAATGTACCTTTCTTTTGGACAGGAAGTGAAGAATACCAACCATAAACTGTCAATATAAGTAATACACACTTGCAATTTAGTATATTCAGACTGAAAACAGATTATCTCATTTGAGGCATTTTGTCCCACGTTTTGACCCTGACCAAAACAGGAACAGCACAGTCATTTACACAGTTAGGCCTTCCAAGCTGCATTGCTTCTCCTCTGTCAGTAGGTGGCCAGCAAGAGTAGACAGCCAGACAGCCTTGTCCCTGGAATCACTTGCAATTAACTTTGATGGCCCGCAATTAATTTACAGGTGTGCCAGGTGATGTCTTAGGGAAAAAGTGTTAGTGCATTTTATCTATCTCACATGCTTCATGGGTACTTGAACCAGGACAATGGATTTCATGGTTGTTTCATAGTTGTTAGGGGCTGGAAGGGACCTTACAGATCTGTGCATCTTTAGGATCCCAAGTTAGAAGGCTTCTCTTGGGAGATATACAATGTCTGATTACAGCCTCTGTATTTGAATTGAACCTAAAAAATACAACATTGCTAGAAAACCTATCTTAGTCACTGTTAATAGATCAATCGCCTTAATGGCTTAGGATGAAACAGTAAAAAAGATGCCCTACATTGCCAGAATAGACTAAAGCCAACATTACTTTGTGTAACACAAACACATCTGAAAAATAGTTTCCTTTTAATCCATTGCATGAATTACCTATGAGCCAAGTTGTGCATAACATTATGATTCTCATGAGATTATTAATGGAACTCTTAAAGCAAGTGTGTTGAGCAATAATCCCAGCTGGACATTATAAAACAAGGGTCATAAAGTATTTCTCCAACATTTGAGTTCAACATGATCTAACTTAGAAAATTTACTGCTAACAAAATCAAGTGGACTCAAGTTAATGCACATTAATGATGATGTATACAGAGCAATGCACAGGAGACATAAAATGGAAAGGGTGCTTTAAAAGGGTTGTGGCATGTAATATTGTGATAGTAAAGGCTCCTGATAGATGAGTGAGATTGGATTGGAAAATATATATTTGACACATCTCACGTTAAGTACAATTTCCAGGTGAAGTTTACATTAAAGGCATTTAATTGTAATGCTTTCTGTGCCAAGGATGCCTTCTGGCAATTCTTTTTCTAAATTTACACAGTAATATGGAGAGTGAGAGCTGTCTGTTTAATATTAAATCAGTTAGGGGCTTAATGGTTGCTACAAACATATTTACAAGCAATTAATGGGATTGTGGTATTCACCCTGCCTGCTGTGTTTAGGTATTTTCTATATTAAATACCACATATACTATAATTACACAGAAACATTACCCATTTCCAAAAGCAGCACTAAAGATTTTAACTGTGAGCTGCTCATAAAAATTTCACCAGTTCCAATGCAGCTGAAGTAGCAGGGATCCATAGTTGTTTCTGCACAGACCAGGTTTGAACTGCTGTGCTGGAGAGGAGAAAGGCTTGCGTTGCTCCTTGCAACTGTTTTAACTATAACTGTTCAGATAAGGGCCTACTAAAGGCTACTCTACAGTGCATGTAACCATGAACGGCGTATGCCCCTGGCAGCTGGGGTGGGGTGAGGTGGCAAGCACCAACCAGGGGTCGGCGATTACCCACTACCACCACTGGCAGCAGCTAGCAGGAACCGCGGACCACCCGCAGATGCTGCCAGGTGTAATGGCAATGGGGTGGTGAGTGGCAACCACATGGAGGCGCTGCTGACACTATCGGCACCTTCCTGCAGGGGGTACACCACCATGCTCAGGAGATGCACTTGCATCTGCGTGCACCCCCTACATGTAACTCCCCTAAGCTCAGTGAAGTTACACCTACTCTTACACCAAGTTGGCCTTTGCTGTATTATTAAGTCCTCACCACAAGACTTCTGCAGCTGTGGCCTCTAGCAGTGTGGCGCAGGCTGAAGTAGCAAGGAGTCAATATTCTGGGTGGAGGCAGGAGGGCTGGAGGCTCTGAAGCAGGTTGTAGGGGAAGGAGCCTGCAGGCAGGAGGTTACTTCTGCTGCTGAATTTAGAGCACACACCAACTGCAGATGATTCCTCAGCCTGAGGAAGGGTATTTATACCCAAAAGCTTGCAAGGAAGAATTTTTACAACTATTTGAGTGGGTCAAATAAAAGATACCAAATTTACCCAATAAACCTTGTCAATCTTTATATTGCTGCTTTGCATAGCTTTCAGTGGTAGCCCTTGGCTGCTGGGTCCTGGCCACTTGCTTTCACCTCATGCTGGCAGGGTGGCTATCTGTCACAGCCTCCAGCCCGGCTGCCTTTGTTTTAGAGTCCTCCTGCCAGGCATACCTCTGCTGCCCAGGCAGAAATACTAGTTTTACCTCCAGGCACTCCTACTGGAACACAAGGAATGTAAATGGATGACTTGCAAGGCTGCTTTCTGCAATGCTACTCCCTGGCAGGTGGCCTCCTTAGAGTTTCTTTTGTTTCTAGAAGCAAGGATTTATTATCTTGTTCTGCCACAGCTTTTGTTCACAAGCTTAGCTGAAAATAGTAAAGATAATACTTCTAGTATTAGAATTAGGTACTAAATGTGCTATAACTGGCACTACTGCACATGTCACAGTAGTGCCAGCACATGTCTTTTAGGTGACACTAATGTGAAGTAAACTAATTTTACTGCACATTTCCACTTTTGCCATGAAACATTACTGCTCACTAGAATTAGTCTACTGCACTATTAGCATCTCGTGTAGACATGCCCATTGATGAGTATAGGTTTTAACTCTGTAGACACCTAATTCTAACACAAGAATTATTAACTTTGCTAGAATTATTTACTAGAATAATTTCTACTAAACTTAATGCACCATAATTATGGTGCTTTAATGTATGTGTAGATGTGCTTAGTAAGAGTCAGGTTACTCCTGATATCAACTCTGTTCACAGGTAGTTTGAAAGCAGACAAAATGAATATGTCAGGACCCAATTCCACTATTATTGCATCTCCTGCAGTCAAAGGAACTGGATCATGTACGATGCTCCTACTTAGCTCAAGGGATGATCTAACTACTGAAGACTCTTGTGTAGTGTAGAAGTATCTGCAGTTTGCCTGAATAAGCTAGGTTGGGTATTAAATCAGTTCAGAAGCACAGAGTTGAGTACAAGCTAATTTATCTTGCCAACCAGTGTGGAGCTCTGGGCTGCTAAGGCTACCCTGGTTAGAGTTCCTGAGTTAGCCTGGGTCTCTCTGCAGTGCATTGCAGTGTAGACGTAATCTTAGCATAGCAAGCAAGGAATGGAAAAAAATAAAAGATTGTTTGGATGGCACTGACTTAAGAATCAGGAAGCCTCTTTCTCTACCCAGCTCTGTTACCTAGCTGCATCACCTCGGGAGGTCACTTCCCCTCTACTTTCCTTCCCACCTCTTGACTAAGGCCATCTTGTACTACGAGTTTGTTCAGTATTTGTAGAAAATAAGCCCTTGTTTTCTAAAATACAAGCAACAATAAAGCAAGATAAAAATGCCTTCTCCACGAAGGCCTTGCTAATATGCACTGGAGACACATTTCTTTTCAGCACCCAGATTGTTGGAGAGATGGCTGTGATTGAAATGACCTGTTCAGCATGTCCTTTGGGACCTGCCCATCAAATGGAAACAAGTACGCTGTCAGTGTTGAATTCCAACAAAGCTGTTAACACCGTTAGAGATTCAATGGGTTATATTCTGATTTCAGAGTAGACTTTATTGTGTTGACATTAGTGTAATTATGACCTAGGGATACTATACATCTGGATTCTCCTGGATATGTCCTCTTTTTGGGTTCCCCAATCTCCATCTAGATGGTTTTTAAAAATATGAACAAATATCTAGGATTTTGGTCCACTCAGATTGCAGATTTCCCTGGCAGTTTCCAAATTTCCCTTGCAATGAGCTGCTTGGGGCTGGGGGATTGCAGGGGTGGGGAGGGTGATTGGAGGCAGGGGGTGCCATGTGCTTTTGTTGTGCACACATGCATGTGGCCAGCATGCAGCCAGGCAGGGTGGTAGCAGCAGCCCCTGGCAGCTGGATGCAGGTAAGTCTATGGGAAGTAGGGGTTGGAGGGTCAGGGCTTGGGGACTGCCCAGAGGGCTAGGGGTTGGGGCACATGAGTCTGTGTGTGTGGCATGGGTGTGTGGAGGGGATAAGTGTGTTTATGTGTGTGTGTGTGTGTGTGTGTGTGTGTGTGGCAGAGGTGTGTGGAGGGGTTGGGAGTGATGGGTACCAGCAGGGAAAGGGGGCTGTGGGTTGCATGTGATGGGCACCAGCATGGCCGGGGGGGCAGGGTACTGTGGGTCAGGAGTGAGGGCCACCAGCAGGGCCTGGGGTCTGTGGGTTAGGAATGAGGGGCAACAGCAGGGATGGGGGGTGGGGCTATGACCTGGGAGTGAGGGGCAATGGCATACCATTGGCATAACACTGCCCCCCTCCAATCATATATCCCCTCCACAGGTGTCCTCTTTTTTGAAACTAGAGAGTCTGGATCAATTTATTGCTTATTCCTCTTGCCTTCAATTTTTGTCCAGAATGCTCGATGTAATGACCTATCTTTTTATCCCCTGGGGCAATACATTTTACTCCAATTACCTTCTGAACTGATGCAGTAGCACATGCATTCTTCATACAGCTAGGTTGCTTAGCCCCTTGGCAAAAATGAGATTTGTGAACTAGCGGGGGGGACAGAGTTACATGAGACTGCTTAGGTTCTCCAGCAATTCGATGCAGCTTTTATTTCAACAGGCACCACATCCCCAGTTAGTTGTGCGGTGCCATTGATGAGCTTTTTGCAGAGTGGAGAACTACCTCCCCTTAAAGTAAAAGCTGAGCCACTCATTTTTAAATTAGCAACTGGCTGTGCGTTAAGCAGTTTGTGATCCATTCACTAGGAAAAATCAAGGCTTTATGGTAGTTATTTCATTATTGCTTTGAGTTTTCAGGTAGAATAAAAAAAATCACCAAGGATATGTCAGTGGCTACGGAATGGAAGATTAAAAATGTACTACATTTTTTTAGTTGTACTGTGAGATTAATACTTTTAAATGATTTTAAAACAATGGAAATGTCTTTGTATAAACTGGCAGTGTTGCTAGAAGAATGCTGCCTGAAGAGTATTTCTTAAAGAGGATTTTATGGAGGATGAGGTTAGCTCAACATTTTCTTTAGACATTGAACATTCAGATGAAAATTATACTTGTTCCTTATTGAAAAAAGTGTTTTCTGGACCGACTGTGGATCATTTTCTTGTTTTTTTATTTTTGTCCAACATCCACTGTGTTCTGAGAGTACCTAAAATTGTTTTTAAACATTGCAGATGATTTTTTAAATAGAGGCAAGTTTACATGACAGAGTTTTTGGTGCTTAAAAAGCCACTGGAGCATGAAAGTGCTTGTACGATAACTTTTCCTTAATGTAGAATTCTGTCACATATTATATTTTTTACAACTCTTGTTCACTTAAGTGAAGAAACTTGCTTTCAGGCTCATCTGGTTTGCTGCCAGGAGGAATGGCTGGAAATAAAACAAGCACAAGAAAAAACAAAAGAGAACAAGCCCGTCACCAAACCGAAACACTACCTTTGACAGTTGTGTCCATCTACCTCTTCTACAACGATTGGTGTTATATGCAACAGTCTAGATTCATTATTATTATTTCCTATGCAAGTATCTAGAGACTCCCATCACACTTAGGGAACCAAGGCCCCCAGAGGTCACAATCTTGATGTGGTGGAGTGGTTTGTGTGCATGAGTAACTAGTGCCTCCTTGGGGGGCGGAAGGGGGGGCAACATTTGTGGGCAGGTCTGGGGGTGGGCCCAAAACTGTCTTGGGTGCTGGGGGGACCCAACCCCAGACACCACAGCTTAGTGCCCCCCTACATGCCACTGACCCACATGGCAAAACAGGCCCTCCCAGCACTTTCAGGGGCCAATCTTAACTGACACAGAGCAGATTTAGGCTAGATATCAGGAAAAACTTCTTTGCGGTAAGGGTGGCCAAAATTTGGAATGGGCTTCCAAGGGAGGTGGTGCTCTCCCCTACCTTGGGGGTTTTTAAGAGAAGGCTGGATAGGCATCTGGCTGAGGTCATCTGACCCCCAGCACTCTTTTCTGCCTTGGCAGGGGGTTGGACTCGATCTGTTGACCTTCTGACCCTAGCATCTATGAATCTCAGCCGGGGGGGCCATGGGCCCCACTGTGCCCCCCTTACCAGTCACCTGCACTTGTGTGCTACCAGTGACCTCCAGAGAGACGCCATCTGGAGTTCTGTACTCCTGGCAGGGTGACCCATGGTGAAAAGATCAAGAGCGAGGTTTCCAGACTAATAGTGATCCACAAACAAAAATAAAAGTCTTCAACAGTGGAGCTGGTAGATGAAGGAGAAATACTTCACAATGGCTGCAAAGGCAGATGAAGCCTGCAGTGGAATGAAACATCCAGACATGTAGGTTTTCCATGCCACTGGATTAAGGTTTCCTTCCTGTGAAGTGTTGTGTTGCTGCTGCTGTGTAATGGCATCCTCACATTGAACAAAGACATGTGCATGTGTATTCCATCAAGAGGAAGTCCTACAGCACTGGACAGGTGCTAGTGCTTACCAGAAGCCACTAGTCATGGACCTACACGGAGATAATAACTGTATGATGGTTGTTTTGCACTTGAAACTGAGATAGCTGTGCAATTCAGCAGCTGCAGCCATTAGTGAGCAGGCCTATTTAGGATCCACTCTGCTTACCCTAAATGGAGAGGGAGCTAGAAAAGGTTCCCTAAATGTAGTCTGTCTCATTTTGTCTGACTGGAAAAACTGCATCCAGTGGGATCACTCTATCTGCTGTCTGAATCAAGAAATAAATTTTGCAACCTGGTACATCCGCATCCTGGTGGACAAACCTAACAGTGACATGGAGATTGACCTGAGAGAAGGACAGCACTAGTGGCCAGAGAACCTGCACAAGTTGATATTGATATTGCTGCACTTTGTGAGACCAGGCATGGTGTGGAAGGGAAGCTCACAGAACACTGGAAAGAACAACCCAATGACTTGAGAGGTGCCAGGATTGTAACCATATTAAAGAAAGGAGATAGATTAGATTGCAGCAATTATTGTAACACTGAACTGTCCATAGCTGGGAAGGTCCTTGCCTACATTCTCCTCAATAGACTCATTCCCCTTGCTGAAGAGATGCTATTGAGTCCCAATATGGTTTCAGACCACTTAAAGGTATAATAGACAACCACGGAAGTGGATTTATTGCTAGACAACTGCAGAAGTGCTGCGAGAACATAAGAGATATTTACATGGCCTTCATTGACCTGGCCAAGGCTTTTGATTTAATCACCACGGAAGCCCTATGGCGGATCCTCATGAAATTTGGATACCCATCAATATTTTTTACAATCATCGCACTTCATGATGACATGAAAGCAACCATCCTAAGCAATGTCTCCCTTCACTATTGACCGTTCACTATTAAACCTGGAATCAAGCAAGAATGTGTGATTGCACCAACACTTTTTTCCATCTATATTAAATTTCACATGTCATTGCTGTGAAACTTCCATCTAGAGTCAGCATCCAGTATCACTTGGACAGGAATGTCTTTAACATCAGCTGGTTACATTTCAATTCCAAGATCGCCAACACCTCCATTACTGATCTTCAGTATGCTGATGATTGTGTTGTGTGTGCCCACTCAGCTGAAGAGCTCCAGGTTACACTCAATTGCTTCTGTGGTGTGTATGGATGCTTGGACTCACTGTTAACTTCATGAAAAACAAGATAGTTTACCAACCTACACCAAACCAACCAGCTGCTCTCCCACATATTACACATAGAGGGCAGCACTTGGAGAACGTTAAGCATTTCTCCTAACTGGGCAGTCACTTTGCCAAAACATGGATGATAATATTCAAAACTGAATAAAATTTGATAGTGTTGCATTTGAATGTCTCTGAAATCATGTCTTCAATGATCATGACATCAGGACCCAAATCAAACTTCTTGTCATCCCTAACCTGCTGTATGGGTGTGAAAACTGAACAACATACTGGATATCCCTGAAAGCCTTGCACTATTACCATCAGCAATCTGTTCAGAAAATCCTCCATACCAATTGGAAGGACAGAAGAATAAATGCCAGCATTCTGGCTTAAGCAAATACCACCAGCATTGAAGCCATGTTTATATAGCACCAGCTCTGTTGGACAGGACATGTCATAAGGATGTCTGATAACCAACTCCTAAAACATCCTATCCTCCCAATTTGGCACCAGCATTGCTTTAGGAAGTGGCAAAAGAAGAAATTCAAGGACATGTTGAAGGCCAGTCTGAAGAAATGCAATATTAACTTCAATACCTGGGAGCTCTGAGCACTGAACTGTCCCCAGTGGTGCAGTGAACTAAAGGCATCTGCCATTTAGAGTGAACTTACTTCACTATGGAAGTGGATAGGCAAGAGATACAAAGGAAAACCCAGCCACATCAGGATCCACTCATTCCTCCTGCAGCTGTTTCCATGTCTGTGGTTGAACATGTGAATCTTGGATTGGCCTCTGCAGTCATTTCTGGACTCACCAATGACTTCCCTATCTACTGGAAGACTCTCAACCTCATATCAAAGGACTTCCATCACCACCACTGACAATGTGATTACACAGTGAGAGAGAATTCCTATTTTGAAAATTTTCAGTCCAAATAGGACAAACAAGAAGCTGAATTTTATTTCACATGCCTAAGTAGCACTTCTGTAGGCACATAAGTTCAATTTTTGGCACTTACATGGCTTTCACATCCTAGTTCCACCTGTAGCGGAATAGGGTTGCTCAGATAAATGTGTAACTACCTGAAGTAAAATGAAGGAGAAGGGCAGCTTCTAGACTAATAGGCCCAAGGTTGGCGTAGTTGCCTAGGAAGTGAGAGACAGAGACTAAGCCCTCTTCAGCCTTTAAACCTGATTTTTTCACTTTTAAGCAAAGTGCTTGAACTGCCGAGCCCAGAGCACCTTCAGGTTCCCCCCTTTCACCAGATTGATGATATGTGGGGCCAGGAAGAAAAAACAAGCCAGAGGGAGAGTATGTCAGTGAGGGATCCTGCCCTGGAAAGAAGACGGACCTGGGTCCTGGCCCCTGCATACAATTGCTTTACTGCCTCTTGCATTATCAACTGAAGGTTAAGACAACGGTGGGAAAGTGTCAGCCCAATCGGCCAGAGCCCAGTCCTGACCATACTGAGATACTCCGCACCTAGCTCATAGCCAAGACCTGTTCAAAAATTTGGCATTACCCTGCCTTTCTGATCTAGGACCTGATCTAGTAGGCCTGCACAGAGCATGCTCGATTTCCTCCATAATAATGGCAGAGGCAGGCCCTTTCTCCCTCCTTTTACTTAATAGCCCAATGGCTATAGCTCTAATCCAAAATCTGGGTGTCACAAGTTCAAGTCTCACTGCTGTTTGAAGGGATTTCAGCCTACGTGTGCTGACCAAAAGTGACTGCTGTAAGCATCAGGGTATTATCCAGTATAGGATGATACTATATCAGATACTGTTTCACACACACACACATGCAAGATCCCTCCGTAACATGTTTCAGTCCCTCCTGTTGCAACCATCAGCCAGTGCTGGGTCACCAGGAGTTACTCTGGACAGAGGTACATAGACTTCTGCTTGCAGAAAATAGCAGAGTGAAATAGTGCAGAAGAATGCTCCCTGTCACAATACATTGTGTCAAGCCCCGTTAATTGATTATCCCACGCTTCACTGAAGTCATGGTTATTAGAGGCATGGGAAAAAAGGATCGCCTCTTCATTCCAGTTTGCCAATTCATCCCACACTGCCTTCCTCATGGTCTCCTCCCCTGCCCTCTGACTTAGGTTTAAAAAATTCATGTTATTAGACCCTGGTACAGTAGTTCAGCCAAGAACATAGGCCTAGCACTAACTTTGAAGCCTGATAGGTTTGGATAAGCATTGCAATGGCTTTATGTTTAAGAATGAGGATAGGCCACAGAAAGCCCATTATTTACTATAAAGCTGTCATCTCTTCTTCTATAGTCAGAGTCTTAGGCCTCCATCTTTATCTCCTGGCTACTCCCTCCAGGTTTTTGACCCAATGGACCTGGGGCCATTTTTCCTCAGCTGAGGTGAAGACAGACCCAGGAACACTGTGAATCCATGCCTTACTACATATCAGTTCCCATGCTGCTTCTCCTGCCAGTGTAGGATGCAGAGGTGCCAAGTATGTGGGGGCCCGAGGGCCCTGGCTCCCCACGGGAAGAGGGCTTTTACCTGAAATACGTAAAACTTTCCATATGTTCATCATCATAGACTCCCACTCCCCACAAAAAGAAAAGTCAGCACCTATGGTAAGATGTTCTTGTGTCCTCTTGGTTTCGCACAGCTTTAGTTTTAGCTGAGGGCCAAATCAGCCCCTGGAAACTGTGGCACAATCCCTTCCCCCCTTGAGCCCTCCACCAGGATGGATTACCCCCTTGCTCCCCTTATTTTTGATTCCAGCTCTTCCATGAGTTAAAGTTTAATAGTCAGAGAGAGGCCAGCTCCCCGCCTCCCCCTGATTTTACTTAATTAATTACGTTATTTTTTAAACATGATTCCTTTAAGCATTTGCTGTCACAAATTTATCAAGCCTGGAGAGTCTAAGTTCCACTCTCCCTCTCACAAACATATGCTTTGAGCCCAAACACCCTGTCAGATGTCCAGGGGGAGATTGCATACTGAGAGATGGGGCAGCCTGCCAAAAACAGCTTCCAAAGGAAAGTTAGAAGCTATTGCAGGCAACTGCACTGCAAGTTATTTCTGCAAGGTGAAGGACAAGGCTGTTCTGGAATAGCAAGAGAAATACTGTGGGGAGTGGGGTGGAGAGGGTTTCCAGGCAGGAAACACAGGCAGGTGTTTTGACCCTCTCAGAGATGAAGTTGGACACAGCTGTTGATGCTACAACCATACCGACCACTTATAGTTTTGGGAAAGGGTATTATCTGCTTAACTGGGTTAGATAAAACATGAGAGGAAAGTGCCCCTGACTTAGGAAGCTATAATACACTGTTAACTCTACAGCTGCATCCACATGAGCATGGACGTTTGTCTCCTCCGGGACAAGAAGCAGTGGCACACCTGTTTGTGTTTGCTGCTACTTGTCCCCAGGGAACACTCATGCCATGAGCCCTATGGCAGCAGGTTACCTCGGGTGGGGTAGGGGAGGCTGGGGCCAGCAGTCCTACTGGGGTCATGGGGGCCTCCCAGGGCTGCAGCCGTGGAGCTCCTGCAACTGGGAGCCTGGCGGACAGCCGGAGCATGGCTCCAGCAGGTCAGGTCCCAGCTTTGGGCAGTGTACGCTGCTGCCACCTGTGCTGCCCCTCTTTTTTAAGGGAGGGTTTTTTTGACCCTGGGATCTCCTGGTGTCAAACCCCCGACACTGCAAGACAGCAGTGTGGGGGATGCCTGCATCTGTGGTGTATGGCACTGCAGACAGGTCTGCAGCACCACGTACTGCATGTCCACACTCGTTTGGACATGGCCTACGGGAGCAGAAATAGGTGCCTGTAGTTGCTATTTCAGGTAGTTAGTGCCTCTGGGGAGGCTGAAATCTCAGCAAACTGTGCTGACTTTTTAAACATATTCTACTGCTATATCCATATTTCAAGCAGTAATGTAGTGGGAGGATAGCTGAGCTGTCTTGAAACAAGCTAGTTTTGGCGCTGGAGGCAATCTAACCACAAAACTCAGTTTGGGGAAATTGATCTTTTTCTCAGACTATATATATTCATATGGCCAGACTGATCTAGCCTGGGCTTTTCTACAGTTCACTGCAGTCGGCAGCATAAACACACTTGGAGTTGTGCGACTTAATTAACTCTCACGAGAACGCAGCATCCAACCAGTGTTATGGCACCTGTGTGAGTGTGTGTGCGTGCCAGAGGTTATATATCTCATTGCATTTTCCTGGGTAGAGCTTCCAAATTTCTCAAGCCTGCCTATTTATGCTGCCCTCGATTGGTTGGCTCAAAATGACAATGACACATGCAACTTGACTAATCCTGGTTCTAGCTCCTGGTGCTTCTTTTTCAGGTCAAGGTACTTTGAGTCTATAGTTTTGAAGTGTGAAATCCAAGCCAGTGTGACATATACACAAGCTTTCTGATAAGCAGAGCCTGGTTTTCTCTGATTTAAAAAAACCCCCAAAACTCAGCAATGTTCAGGTTAAAAAAAGTAACCCGAAATCCACATTTTTCCACGATCAAAATGAAACAGAAAAATGTGGATTTGATTTTTTAACCTGAAAATTGGGGATTTTTTTTAATCAGAGAAAATCAGGATCTCTGCGATAACCTTGACATATCTACTGTGCTGTGTACGGGTTCAGTATATAGCACTGTTGTAGCAGAGTATCCTGCTTTGAGTTCTGAACTCCTGGGAACACTGGATGCTTGAGGACATGTTTTGCTTAACTGCAGTGGAAGTGGATAATTTACCAGCGGATGGTACTATTGCTTGCTGCTGGCAGGTCTGCTAACTGGAAATCCCATGCTATTAAGGACAGTGAGTGGGGAGTAAAAGTATTCTGTATTTCCAGTGGTGAAAGTCCTTGATCTTCTAACCTCTGCTGCACCATTGTGATGCCAACACAACTTACCACTTCAGCAGTCCTGCAGGGGGGGAAAAGTGTCTTCTTTATAGGAGCGATTCTGTGGAATTCACTTTGTAGGACAGGTGGCGCTTACAGCTCCTGACCTGTCCATAGTTACAGATTCATTGCAGCAGCCAAAGCAATACATTTCCACCTGGTGCTTCAATGACAAGATGGCACAGTTCGGTGATCACTTCCGACAGGATTTCTGAGCCAATGGGTTGTGATCCCAGAAGATATCGCTAGCCACAGTTAAAATCTTGCCTCCGTTCCTTGCATAGGAGATTCACTCAGACATTTTCATCTGGCTTTCTTCCTCTGATACCATCAGCACCTCCAAATACTTATTGCTTTTCAGGGGTAAATAAAATGGATGCAATGGAATTGTGAGATAAGCAATGGAGACTGGTTGCAAGAAGATGCATAAGAACTGGGACACAGCATGAGAAAAGCCCAAGCACTCTCTTATCCCACATTAGCAATGCTGCTTGGACACACTATACCCCATCCAAATTAGGCCAAGTCCACAAGTTTAGCTCTTTGCAGCTGGGGCTTTAATCCTGTTGTGTTTGTGTACAACATCTAGCCCAGTAGGATGGGTCCAGATCCTGACTGATCTTTAAGTGCTACTATCTGACAAGTTTTAACATTTTTAAATTAATAGTTGCAGCACAATTTTCAAAGCAGCAGATGTCTAGGGCTCTGCAAAATCATGTGTGCAGTTCTGTCACTAAATCAATATATGCAGTCAGTGCAACTGAGAGAGAAATTACCTATTTGTGCCTGCCAACTGCATGTCGGCATCTATCTGGCAATTTGTGCATGAAATTTTAGTAATTATGCATAGAAAATAGAGCATAACTGTACATGGCTTGGTAGCTGAGCCTGGGGCTTCTGACATTTGGATCTAGCAGGTCTTATCTGGGAAATGTTATTTGCTCTTTAATTCATGCTGTTGTCCTTTCCAGCCTCCCATTACAACAGCATTGATGGTGGAGGAGACGCCAACTTTATCTTTATACATCTTGGACCTTTTCAATTAGCTCTGAACCAATGTTGAATGGTATCAATAACCCCATGTGGTTGTAGGCTGCTGAGATTTTTGTTCCACAATAATTGCCGCCTTCTGATACTGGATGCAATGACAAAGCCCTTTGAAAATGGCCTCAAATTCACTTTCAAAGCAGGCAATATTAAAAGGCATTCTGCAACTCGGACAACAGGACCAGGGTAGAAGGTGATTATGTTAAAGCTTGGAGTAGAAAAAAGTGCCAGTAAATTTTCCTTCTCACTTTCAAGACACTGGGTGCATCTACACAAGATACTTACTGCAGTTGCCTAATTAGCTCAGTAGTAATGCATAATCATTCACATGAGCAGTGCTATTAGGCTGGAGTAAACTAATTAACACCGCCACAGGATAGTACTGGTGGCAAGTCCTGCACTGTATCAACCTCGTGCCCCAGCCAGACCCTCCACAGCATGTTGAGCCAGGGGGAACAGCCCTGGGCTGGCAGGCTGACCCCACAGGCCTCCTGCCAGCTGGGGCTGCCCTTGCTCAACTTGCTGCGGTCCCGGGTGCATGTGAAGATGCTGCACCTGGGAGCAATAAACACTGGTGCGAATTGCGCTGGAATTTCTTCAGGCATCTTAATATCACATGGAGATGCAAACACTAAGTATTAGGCAGCACATTCCCTCTCAGAATCAGTAGCTTCTGATGGACAGAAAATATTAATCAATCACCTCACTCAGCACAGGATGCTAATATAGAGGAAGAAATTAAAAGAAGGAAATGGAACTTACTTTGCATTACACAAGCTTTGGTCATCCCAGCTCATCCCAAGAAAAACAAAGCTCCAAGTTTCTAAAACCATAGTCAGGCCCTGTATTAACTTATGGCAGTCAAACCTGGGTTCTTTTACAAGCAAACGAGATACACTAGATCATGTTGAAAGAAAGATTTTACAGAAAACCGTTTGTGCACAACATGATCCCATAGTACAGGAATGGTGCATAAGAATGAATGATGAGTTATGTCAACTGTACAGAGACTTAATCCTAACACAGGAAATCAGAGCAGGATGACTACAGAGGCTGGGCCACAGTGAAAGAATGGAAGCAAACCAAGCACCAAAGAAAGTGCTCCTTGGGGAGATGGTCACCTGGACAACCAGGATGAAGATGGCTGGATGATGTAGTGTTAGACCTACAGAAATGCAATGTGACTGAATGGAGGACAAAGACACACAACAGGTGGGAATGGATGAAGGTAGCAGAGGCAGCCAACAGCCTGTAGGACGTATATACTGCTAAATTGTCCTTCTCCTTCTCCTTCACTGAGCCATCCAGCTCTTCTATGGGCTTGCACACATGGCAGGATGAATTCCTACAATGTTGTTTTCCAAGTGGTGTTTTTGCATTTAGTAGTTTTTGGCTAAAATGGATAGACCAAGATGGGAAAGCTTCTGCCCCATTGGGAGCAGGGACCAGAATCAGCTGCCCTCCCTCTTTCAAGGCACTGTCCATCTAATTAAACTACATTAACTTTGGCGTGCTCTTCACCTAGATGCACATGGCTTCTCTTCTTGGCTGGTAAGGGAACATCTTCAACAGGATGGGGGGAGGGTGCTCAAGGCTTTGCTTAGCCCACGGCTGGGAGGTTAGAGCACTTGGCTGGGCAATGTAAATTCAGTCCCCCTCTTAGTGAGGATAGCTTAGAACCCAATTATCCTACTGTCTAAGGAAGTACCCTAACCAGTAGGCTCTTGGCCTAAAAAGAGGAAGGGCCTTTCTCCTCCATTGGAGGAACTTACAGAGAGTTATCCAGGAGAAATAGGGTAAAAAAAAATTGAATAAGTGGCTCCAAATACCACTTAAGCAATTACAGTTCCATAGGTAAGTGTGACATATGAATCTAAAGGTTTTAGATCAGGCATTTAATGGTGCCTGAGGATCTGGCATTTAATGGTGTTTAGGTGCTGATGAGCTAGGCTACTGGTAGGGCTTATAAATGTGCCTGAGTATCTCTCAAATTAAGTACTGCTCTTGAATACTCCACAAGGTGCCTAAATACCTTTACAAATGTGGTCTTACGTGCTCTGTAGCTTCAGAAAGCCCATGTCCTCTGTGCTTGCTGAACTGAGCAATGAATTATTGGGAGAGAAAGTGAATGATATTACTGGGTGAGTGGATATGAGGAAGAGGTGAGTAACCCTGCTTGAATGAATGAATAAATGAAGTAGCACTAGTAAGATAATGCTTCCCACTTCTCAACCTCCATCCAGTGGATAATTACAAAGCACTTCTAAACATTAATGAATTTTGACATCCCCCTCTGAAAGGCAGTAAGCATCATTATTCTCAACTAAGGCATAGTGATAGTAAGTGACTTTATTTCTATAATCTCTTTATTTACAGAGAGGAAGAGTGGAGAAGGCACTAGGCTTGGTGTAGCTCCCAGCTCTGTCCCAAACTCCCAGCTAAAGACTAGAGGTTAAAGTAGTTAGATCCCTAACTTTCTTGGGGATAAAAATCTGGCTTTACTTTCAATGTATACATTTCTCTTCTATAAAGCAGACATAGAAATACTTCCTGACCCTCTAAGTATCTTGCCTAAAGAGGGATGACAATTCTTCAGACCAGGCATTGCCTCTTTTCATATGTTTGTAAAACTGCCACAATGCGCCTCCCAAATATGGTGGAGTGGGTAGGTTCTACAGTAAAATAAAGGAATCAAGCCTACACGAATGGGTGGGGAGCTTTGATAACACTCTTTGGGTGTGTCTACACATCGTCCTATGGTGATGTTGCTACGGCACTGTGCTTTAGTACTTCCAAAAGGAAGCACTAAAGTACGGCACAGTATGGGAGATTACTGCGCTGTTCACATGGCGCATGGTTAGATTTCACCAGTTCATTGCCATAGCAGTGCCAAGGAAGCATGCCACTACGGTGACATAGCTGGTGATCACACATAGAGCCATGTGGTCACTATGTTGCTGTAGCTTGTCACTATGTCACCATGGGACAACGTGTAGATGTACCCTTCAAGTACAAGGATGTTGCTATGAAGAGGATGCTGAACATTGTCCTCTGTGTCTACAGGAAAGAGGACAACAAGGAAAAGGATTAACTGTAACAAGGAAGATTCAGGCTGGATATTAGGAAGGACTTTCCAGTTAAGCACTGGAACAGATTGCCTGGTAAGGGTGTGGACTATGCATGCTACTGGAAGTTTTTAAGTGCAGGTTAAACAATTGTCTGGCATGGCTTAGACAGTAATGATCCTGTCTTGAGGCCCAGTCTATGACTATTCAGAAATGGAATCCCAGGAAACTCGTGGAAACGTAGCTTCTTTTACTAGCACACTAATAAACATACAGACTCCTATATACATGCACAATAAAAGATGTTAGGTGTCCTTTGTGTCCCAAATCCACAAAGAGCTGAGCGTCCTCAGTTCTCACTTAGGTCCCCTTGATAAAAAAATCTTACAAGCCTGTGCCACCAAGTATTTCATAAATATATGGCACAGTCCTCTGTAGCTAAATAAGCAAGCCAGGTACTGCATTTTCTTTTACCATTTTTTAAAGAATCCATGAAATCAGAATGACTCTGAGCTTTAATATCTCTGGTTGCTAGCAATGGGAAATAAAAGTGTGTGATATAATATGAAATATTAAATACAAAGGCACAAAGTCCCTGGGCACAAACAGTCATGGCACGCAAAGAATTCAGATGAAGCTAATAGAATATAGAAAATCGAAGACACACACAGCTACTGAAATGAGGAGAGTATTACAAAATGGCATCTTAGAAAGCTGGACAAAACACCATGACTTAATACAAGTGCTAGGAAGAGCCTTTCACAACAGAGCGATAGCTCTAGGGACCGCGCAGTAGAAGCTCAGTGAATCATCGGTGGCGTTTGTTCCAGTACTGGGAGCAGAGTGTGGACTAGCACGCTGCATCCCCACTTGATCCACCGATGAACGTTGTCTCTTTCTCGGTTGGGAGCTGCTTGTCAGTGCTTCTTGGTAGGAGGATGCTAGCATGATTACACAGCTGCCAATTGCAAGTGCATGGGGAACGTTCTTCGGTAATCATCAAAATACAATGATTAAAATCCCTGGAGGGATCACAGTGATGAGATAAACCAATATGCTAATTTATCAAAGGTACATGGACAAGCCAGTGCCGTTGGCTTGTTGCTAGTTAGCTTGGCAGGCTCAGTTCACAAGATGGATTATATTCCTTTGTGTCAGTGTGGTGCATGTGGGCCAAGAACCAGCACAACCTTAAGCTGGGAAATGAACTTCTTGTGGGCACATATGGAGGTAGGACTTCCACTACTGCCCTCCCAGCACAGGCGGTGTGCTTGGGGAAGAAGCTGTTATAGAGACTAGTCTGGGACATGGCAGCATGAGCTCAAACAGGAGAATTTTCCATTGATTTAGTGATCGAGCCAGAGAAGGGCTCAGATATCACAGCACTAACAGAAGGAAAAGGAGTGTGAGCCTTCTGGTTAGGGCACAGCACTTGGAAATAGGGAGACCTGGCTTCCAGTCCTTGCTCCAATGACTGTTTAATATAAAACACTTCTGTGCTGGGTTGTAGACTCATGCTTATTTCTCTCTGGCCAACTTTAATAACTTATTAAATTCTTTTGGGGATTGGACCCATGTTATATCCTGATAATGTTGCATATATTTTTTTAAAGGGCTGGAGTCCACTGCCAACAGCCACTGCTTGCTTCAGCTCAGGTACCCCATGTCTGCTGAAACCATGCAAAGCCATGCTAAGATTGGGTCCTAAGGAAAGCACAATTCAACTCAGTGGGGCATGAGGGGGACTTGGGGCTAAAAGTGTTGCATGGTTCTCTTAGGAAGAGCTTGGTGACCTGTACAGACCATCCTGATCTCACAGGGACATCATGGTCTGGAGGAATGTCTGCAAATCACAAGGAGAACCTTGGATGAAAGACATTAGATGAAGCAAAGAATTATTGTTTTTCCTAGCATAATCAGGTATTACAATGGACCATATACGCTTATTGGTCTTTCACCTCTCTATGCAGTCACTGTTCAGCAAGGCCCTTTTATCATCTCTTGTACTTGACATTCCTGTTTAATTACCTGTCTCTATTTTTACTTAATGGTAACTGCGGCATTTCATAAACCAATATAAATACATTTAAAAACTAATTAGCTGGAACTACTGTGCTTTCAAAAAGCTTAGGTTTCCATATGCACATTGCATCAGATATTCACTTTGGTTCCTATTATGATGATGGTTTTAAATTAGCTGTAGACAGCCTGTCAGGCAAAAAAAAAAGTAAGGAAGAGAGAGGGTTGCAAATGCAGCTTTAATTGATAAAATGGGTAATCTGGAAGTTTGGATGCTGCACCAGCATGTTCTGCGGTCACATGCAGCAAGCTTCCAGCTCCTGAAGTACTTTTTGCAGGTTTTTTGTAGTGCATAATTTAATCTTGATCTCTGAGCACCTGCCTTAGAAGCACCTGCAGACACAAAAAAACTGACACACTCTGAATCAAAGTGGGAAGAAACCCCCCCGCAACTTTTAGAACAGGCTAAATTACTATGTGAATTGTACCATGGCACTTGCAAAGAGCCTCCTAGGATGCAGAGGTTGCATCTGAGGGACTGGGTTCACTACTTTTCCATGTCAGTGAGCTGGACATTGGTCTAACTCTGTCTTGAATAGATTCAGGAAGCCAGATCCTCAGCTTTGTAAATCAATGTCATTCTGGTGATTTCAATGGGATAGATTTATACTGGCTGGCCCACAGGTTTTTAAGACTAGAAGGGATCATTATGCTTATCTTGTCTGACAACACAGGCCATAGACTTTCACTCAGAAATTCCTGCATTGAATCCAATAACTCGTGGGGGAGCTAGAGCATATCTTTTAGTAAGACATGTAAGGCCAGAAAACTCAGCTGGCATAAGTAGCTCTATCTCCTGTGACTTCAGTGGAGCTATCTGGGATTTACAGCAGCTGAGAATCCAGCCCTGATCTTGATTCAATGTCTGCAAGTGCTGAAGAACTGATCACATCCCTCAGTAAATGATTTCCATTGGTGACTGTCCTCCAGAATCCAACATGTCATTGCCAAAAACTGGGGACCTTATTTCCTGTTTGAAATATTCCAGCTAACTTCCAGCTATTGCAATGGGTTCAACCCTTGCTGGCTCAGCAGCAGCACTCCTGAGCAAGTCATGTGGCATCAGCAACACTGTGCTTTGCACTCACCATCCTTCTCAATTTTTAATTTCCTGTTGTTTGTGGTCACCTCAGAAGATCACATAGGCATCATCATATCCAAAACGTATGAGCGTGGGACCACTGGATTTGTCTATGTTTTTGTCTGGGTTTTTTTAAGAGCCCTCTCATATCAGAGATCTTCTCTGTGTGCGAGACATTTTCGTTTTGATCAAATCAACTCTACTTTCTCTTCAATAAGTTACGGAGCTTCTGAAGAGCTTCTGAGTACTCCACCCATCTGAAAATCAGGCCACTTTACAGATGAAGCAACCTAATTTTAGGTACCTCCATTTTTTTGGTTGAAAATGTGGGCATTTATCTGACAGTAACCAGTGCATTTATCCTGGCATTGCTTGTATTTCAGGTGCTTATTTTCTATCTACTTGCATGAAAATACTGTGATTACAGGATGATCCTCATACAATAGCATATACTTTATGGTGTAGCTTTTTTCTTCTGTGTTTGTACAGAGGCAGAGGAAGTGGGACCCAGTCCAAGATTCTGGCTCCTACTCACTAGATGAATACAACCATCAACTAATAATATCTAATACTACGTCAGTAAGAGGTTTCGGGGGCAGAACATTTAGCTACTAGCGATGCTACAAGCCTGCTACATAAAGTACTGTAGCCTCTTGTATGTCCTTTACATGAAATATCTTGCTTGTATTTGAGGCACAACATTTCCATTATCGAAGCGGACTTCAGAAGACAGACATTGAGTGGAAGAAGGAAGTGATGGACGATTTGTGACCTGCACCTAATGCAAGCTTCCGTGTATCGTAAGACTTGAATCTCTGCAAGTGTGAGTACTGGAAGTACACTAGAAATTTCCTGCACAGGCAGAGTCAGCCCAATGGTTGGCAAAAGGATGGCTAAAAAGAGATATAGGTATTTCTTGCACTGACTGCAATGAAGTAGTGCACAAATCAATTCAAAATACCTTTCTCTGAACTCGGTAACATTTTATGGAATTTATCTGCCTCTGAGGACAGCATGGTAACCAGGTGCCCCAGGCTCCTTGCTACTGAACAAACCATTATCACTCTGACCCCGCAGAGTCCCAGAGTGGAAACAGTAGACGCCTAATTCATGGAGCTTGCAATAGAAGCAGTGAGAAGACAGACAATGCTTACCCATCAATATTGCTGGCTGTACTGTCTCCAAATGCCTAGAGTAACACTATCTGCTGGGGATCCACTCTTTCTAAATACTCGTTTTATACACCACTACCCAAGCAGTAGCAGTGGTTGGTCGTAAGGTCTTAAGTGCATCTGAACTGGTAGGCCCTATTAATCATTGAGAATTGAATACCATCTGCTTGGTCAGAACAATAAAGGTGAAACACTTCCCAAATACATGAAGGGCTCTCTTCTGGGTCCCCTCCAGTGGCTTTGAGTGAATTTGAGGCACTCTACCCTGACTCCCTATAGTGTAATGCTGTAACAGATATGTTAGCATACACTGCTCTGTAGAAATCCTTCATGCTCCCAGGTACTCTATTCAAAAGGGCATCAGGAGGGATCTGAGGTAGGGATAGATGAACCTGGGGAGAGGTCTGCAGAACAGCATCAGTATCAATGCTAAGATGGAGACGTTCAGGCTGCCTATACACATGACGACTTTTGCCATTTAAAGCATGCTAAAGCTGTCATTTAATACACATATGTGACTTCAGAATATTTTTAAGTTTTCATAGATTTCAAAGATTTCATAGACATTAGGGCTGGAAGTGACCTCGTAAGATCATCGGGTCCAGCCCCCCGCCCAAGGGGCAGGAAGTCAGCTGGGGTCAAAGGTTTATCCCAGCAAGATAAGTGTGCAAATGTTTCCTAAAAGTGTCTAGAGTAGGTGCTTGCATCACCTCTGGGGGTAGTTTGTTCTGGTCTTGGGGGCTTGGACAGTAAATAAGTTTTTCCTTATGTCCAGCCTAAAACAGTCTGGGAGAAGTTTGTGAGCGCTGGACCTTGTCATCCCTTGGGGTGCTCTGGTGAACAGGCGTTCGCCCAGATCCTGATGCACACCTCTGATCTACTTATAGGCAGCCACCAGGTGCCCCCTGAGCCTGCGCTTCTTCAGGCTGAAGAGTCCCGTAGCTCTCAGCCTCTCTTCATAAGGCCTGTTCTCTTGCCCTCTGATCATGCTGTGGAAGTCACCTTAATTAAACCTCATTGTATGTGTTTTAAATGTCAGGTGAACTACAGTAGCATGTCTCAGCCTACCTACTTTGCCTTTATTACACATATATTAACTGGGGCTTCCCTGCAGCCTGAGGCGGCATTGTGCAATGTCCAGCACCCCCTGTCTCCTACTCTACAGAACTATAGCAAGGCATGAAACTCACACCAAGCCACGGCACATCTATTAATTTTTAAGGTGCTTTAAGTAAAGTGCAAAAGTGAGTGCCTTTGGCAATACCTGCCCTGCATGTATATAGGCACCTTCATATCCTTAGCTGGTATAAACCAGCATAGATTCATCCTGTTGGCTCTGTATGTAGACAGACATCTGTGGAGCCATACTGACATCCACCAGCCAAGGAACTAGTGGCCATCTATACTTCTCACAGCCTTGTGTCACCATCTATGTGAGTGCAGAATGGGTGATCTGGTAGCACTTTACATAGATGTAAATGACTGCCTGTGATATTAAGATGTGGTGAATCTGCTTTTATACTAGTCATAGTCAAATAAAGATATATAAATGGACCAAATACATAATTACATAAAAATAAAGTCTGAATCACATGCATAGTCAACAAACTAATCTGAACACTCATGTTACAAGCCTGACAGAAAAGGAATTTAACTGAGTAGAGATTAGCTTAATTGGCTGGTTTGTTCAGGTATTGCCCTGAGCCATCAGCTTTACCATCTGGTGCATGTGAATCATCATCATCAGCAGCTGGTGTGGAACAGAATGGACAGAATCACAAGTCCCAATTCCTTCAGACGAAGTGTTCAACACTTCCTGCTCCATTTTGGGTTGCCCTGAAACTGCCCAACAGCTCAGATAATGGATCCTGGTTGCCATGGCTGTCTGACTTAAAAGTATGGAAACCTGGTTTAAAAATCTTTGTTCTTCCTCATTTAGAGCTGTAACTAATGGCATTCTTGGGCCATGTCTCAGTCTCTCTTGTACTTTCTTACTGCGCCAATGAGAGATGGACTCTGCAATTAGGGAATTCACCTTGGATATGAGAGACCCTGGTGCAAGTTCTTGTGCTGTCTCGTTGGAGCAGGGATTGGACCAAGTATTTGGCTCTTCAGGAACACTCTAAAAACACAGCAAGGGAATCAGTTTCTCTGTTGAAGGGTCTATTTTGTATAAGTAATTAAATATTCATTGGACAAGAAAGAGACTGATTGTATTTTTCAGATATTAGGGCATCCACCAAGAATGTAGCAGATGGAGAGATTCAAGCCCATTTCCTAAATCTGGCAGAACAGGAACTTGGATCTGAGTCTACCAGCATCTTAGGTGAGTAACCTAACTAGATTAATATGTTCTCTTTACATGGGGTTTTTTCCACCCCCCACTCCAAATTCAAGACCCTTTAAGTATGTTCCAACATAGAGCAAAATAAAAGTGTAAACCACAACCTTTTTTTTGTGTGCAAAACTGAGTTCTCACTTTCCAGGCATCCCTCCAGTTGGCCGAATCTAAACAATAATGGGCCTCTCTAATAGCTTACTCCTTTCTATGCCTAATCAAATGAATTATATTAGTCAGTGGTTGAGGCACTAGTCCAGTGTATAGAAAATTTAGGTTCAACTTTTAGCCCTTCAGCTCCCCATCTGTGAGATCAACCTGTCCGGTTACCTTGTAGGGCTGTTGAAAGGATTACTACACTAAAATTATATCTACTGCGCTACCACATAAATGCCAGATGAATGACACAAACTCTGTGTCATACTATGGGATACATACAGAAAATGTCATCTGATAGTCGATTGCTTTGTTTCTTAATCTTGTTGATGCCACATCTCCAGGATCTGCTCACTGAGGAGTTTTGGCAAGTACAGACCGATCAGCTGAAGTTCTGCGCCTACCAGCTGAGCAGCAGCTTCCTTCCACAAAATGACCATGTTGTTGTGTAATGTTAGGCACTTTAATCTTCAGTCTCCTTCATCATCTATACTAGAGCTTGTGCAATGGTTTCAGTGGAAGTGCACCTTTCTGCCAGGGTCTAGTCTGCTAATGGGAGCTCCTTTATGCAAGCACAGATTCTGATCCAAAAGCCATTTAAGCCAACGGAAAAACTCCTATTGACTACACTAAGGTTTGGATGTGCTTAGCAACTGCTTGAGTAGCATATTTGTGCTTCAGGCCAAAATGAGGAGCAACCTTTTTAAGATCTATGCTGTGTAAAGCCCTCTATCACTGTCAGAGAGCACCTGTGACCTCTTCTCTCTCATGATTAAGAATAGGAGAAAATTAACTTTGTTATAGATTTACCTCCTCTTTTATAAATAAAAGACTAAAACCATATCAGAAGCACAGCTTGAGTTTTTTCCCTGTCAAGAGGACTTTGTCCTCTAAAGGTCCATGGCTCTACCACCCCAGAGAGAGGTAGTTATCCATGTTAATCTGAAGGTATGACACATATGTACCTTATAGACTAACTAAATAAGATCTATATAGAGCACAAGCTCTTCATGAACCCAAGCTCACTTTATCAGACGCTGTGAAATGACAGCATAAAGCAATATATAAAGTGGAGTCAGTGATGTGAATACAAAAGGTGGAGGTGGGGTGGGCGGGGTTGGGGTGGGGGGAGTACTGCTGGGAGAAGCATACAAGTCAAGAACCCATAGGGACAAGATAGTCACAGAAGCTAATCTAGGTCATGGGATAAGACTCAGTAGCCCTTGTTTAAACCATACTTATCACAATCCAGTCTACAGATGATTTCTTGTTCCATGATTTCCCATTCCAGAACAGAGCATAGCTCCCGAGTGTGTGTGTCTAGTCACGATTGTTCCTCCACTATGTTTCTGCTGTCCTTATAATATACAGTTTCATGGCCTGCAGTGCCCTTACAATGTCAGTGACACTCAGCTCTTCATAAAACGGGTCAGCCTCTCAATGGTCTCACTGCTTGAGATGTGACTGGATTGAGGTTTAGGACAGATAGGAAGGGGTTTGAGGAAATTTGTATGAGACAAGCCACAGAATTGGGATCAGTTGCCGCCCTACTTGTTCTTCACTTATATGTGAGGTTTCACAGTCTTTCACAGGTTTTCTGCTTCTTGAGTTGTTATATGGGAGGCAGCTCCAGGATATGCTGGACTCCCTGCAAGAGTCATGGCAGGTCCAGGGGACTGCAACACGAAACATAATTTAAAGTTGTGGGAGAGGTCAGATTTGGTGGGGACCCTTGAAAAGAAAAATCTCTAAGCCATCCAGTAGGAGCAAGAGCAGCAATATAATAGAAACTAGCAAATTGCCCATCAAGAACGATGGGGTGGGGGGGTAGGCAGGGGCATAGTACCATGCACCACCACCCTGCACCGCCACCGCCTCCCAGGAGCAGGGGGTGGTGCGGTGGAAGATTGCACATGTGGCCTGCACTGCCGCCGTTCTGTGTCCGGCCATGTGCTACCCTCCCCTCCTCTCCACATCTGGCCCCGCAATACTCCCTCCGTGCCCATGTTCGGCCATCTGTGTGTCTGTGCGGAGCACTCTGATTGGTTGTTTCAGTAAGCTTTGTGATCTAGCGTGGGGGAGGGGAAAGCAGCCCAACTGGGCTGCCTCCCGCCTGCTGCGTGATCTAGTGCTGGGGATGGGATAGCAGCCCAGCTGGGCTGCCTTCTGTCATAACCCAATGATTTTTGGTGCCACGGCACAGTGGAATTTTCCTGCACATTGGAGCTTCTTTGCACGGTGGAATTTTCTGCTGCAGAGAGAAAGTCCCGGTGCAGAGAAGTTCCCACCATTTGTATGTAAATTCGTATCCCATTATTGGCTGATTCTAAATTATTCCTACTTAACGACTAGTGATTGGCTCGCTAGCCATATAAAAATCCGCGCGACTTCCGCCCAAGTCGGAGAACTTTGAGCACACTGCAGAGTGACTTTAAAGAATTCCTGACTCGTGGCAGAGCGAATCGATAGCCTGATCAACTACCGATTTTTTCTCCCCGTCGCTGAGAGCTTATCCCCGACATACCCTTTCCCTGCATGCCCGGTTCATCTGTGGACTCACTGGCTCGGGTTTTTTGCCAGTTGAAGCAACTTGTTGCAACTACGCAAGCAGCCTTTACAGCCTGGGTCGCGGCCACAAGCGGCGTAAGTAAAAACTGTTTTTGCAACCAATACGCTGTCTGACTTCTTCATCCACCAGCCTGCCTGACGTTCGTTTAATTAGCCAGCGTTTCCCTCGGTCGGCTCTACCCGGCCGAGACACCTTCCACCCCGGCACGATCTAGTGCTGGGGATGGGATAGCAGCCCAGCTGGGCTGACTTCCCATCCCCAGTGAAACGTCAAAACAGCATTGAAACAGCCTTTCTGTTTCAATAGAACGGAACAGAACAGCTGTTTCGACTCAAAATGAAATTCAAAATGGAATGCTGTTCTGTCGAACCGTCAAAACTCAAGGTGAAACAGAATGGTGCCATTTCACACAGCCCTATTATATATATAGCATGCTTGGCTCCGTGTCTACCATCTGGGGTGTAGGCCACTGTATTTATTGCTTGCAGACAGTGGAAAAGTTCCAGTTCTAGCTCTCTAAGGCTGAGGCTCCCCAGATACAGAGAGGGTGGTGCCCAGATTTTTGTCAGGTTGTCACAGTGGGCCATGTGCAGTGCTGGTGAGAGAGTTCATGAAGGAGAGTTCATGTGGTGGTGTTTGAGAGAGGGTATCTGTGGTGCGCAGTCCCTGGTGTCTGAGGAGTTTGTTTCATGCCCAGCTGAGTAGTGTGAATCTTGGTTGCCTAGCTGAATGGTGAAGAGTGGAGAGTTTGTTGGTTGGTGAATGAGTATCCACATTATATTTGGACTCCACTTACCTGACACTGTTGACTCAGACAACAGAAGTTCGTCGAAGATGCTGCACAGGATGTTATTTGATCCAGCTCCAGACTGTACTTGCCTTCCCTCTGGTAGTATTGGTTCACTGTGGCCAAGATAAATATCACCCTTTGCCTTCCCTTCAGTGCATATGTGTGTCTTGTGTGTTATTGTTATAATTTGTATATATGCATATTCTTTTAGGATTAGTGTCGGTTAAGTATAGTATAGTTGTATAGGTAATTACATACCTGTTGTAATAGTTATAGTTGTTGAATCTGGAAGCTGTTTCAATAAACCATGGAATTTGTTAACTGTTACCTTGAGTTTGTGGATTTTTATAGCTTAATTATTTTGGACCTTCACTCAGAGAACCTATGGGATACAGATGATAGAGGCTGCACGTAATATGTAGGTCATTAATCCATCCCACTGAATCACATAAGCAGCTAGAAGGGGAAGCTTGTCCCAGATTTGTCCAAAACTTAGACCTCCTGTTAATTCTAGCCAACAGGGGTAGTCCTACTATTAATCCCCTCCTGTGAGAGTAAGTTATTAGTGAAGTGACAAGGACCTTTTGAGGTCCTGTGGCGAGTAGGGCAGGTAAATTATGAGGTTTGCCTGGTGGGGAAATGGCAATGGTCACAGATGTATCATGTTCATTTGCTAAAACTCTGGAAGGCTCGAAAGGCTGGTCTGATCTCTAAATGTCTACTGGAAGCTGGCCTAGGGATCTTAGATGTTGACCGAACCTCAATGGGTGGAAATAAAGAGACTCCTGGTGAAATTTAAAGAGATGTTTACTGGGAGTTTGGGCCTGACTACATTAATAGAACACCAGATTACCCTTAAAATGGAGATTATTCTCAAGCAATTGAAAAGAGAAGTTAAAAAGATGTTGGACTTAGGGATAATCGAGGAATTGGGCAGTGAGGATAGTGGCTTGACTGTGTTGGTGCCAAAGCCCAACCACACCATCCAGTTTTGCATTGACTTCTGCAAAATCAATGTGATTTCAATATGTGATGCTTATCCTACACCCTGAATAGATGAGATGGTGAAGGGAATAGGTAAGGCCAAGTATATATCCACCTTGGATCCAGACTCTTGGGAAATTACAGCCTTTTCAACACCCTGGGGACTCTACCACTTCATGACATTACCTTTAGGACTACACAGAGCCCCAGTGACCTTTCAATGGTTAATGGGCAAAGTACTCCACCCTCACTGGGCATATGTAGCTGCCTATTTAGATGACATGGTAATATTTACCAACACATGGGCAGACTATCTCTAGTGGGTAAAAAGAAGTGTTGCAGTCAATATGAGTGGCTGTTCAAGTGGCTAAATAGCACCTGGGGTATACAGAGACCAGGTACCTGGAATATATACTAGGCTATGGGAAAATCAGACTCCTAGTCAACAAGGTAAAGGCCTTGGTGGAAGCACTGGTACCAACATCTATAAAACAGGTGAAGTCATTTTTGGGCTACTACCAATGCTTTATCCCATGATTTGCAGCCATCACAGCCCTATTGACTGACCTGTTGAGGAAGGGAGCACCACAGAGGGTTCAGTGGTCACCCAATATGTGAGATGGCATTTGGGGAAGTACAGCTGCTATGCAGTGCGCTGGTCCTGTGCAATCGGGACTTGGCCAAAGAATTTATATTAATGACGGGTACTTTGGAGCTAGGCTTGGGGGCAGTTATCTCCCAAGAATTTCAAGCTGGAGAGCACCCCATTTTGTACCTCAGCTGGAAACTCCTTCCCCAGGAGCAGAAGTATGCTGTCATAGAAAAGGAGCACTTAGCAATTAAGTGGGCAGTTGAGGCTCTCCACTACTACCTCCTAGGGGCCTGGTTCCATTTGGTCACTGACCATGTCCCTTTAACATGGCTTAATGCCATGTAGGAGGCATTAAGCTGACAAGATGGTTGACAAGATGGTATCTGTCTCTACAACATTTTGATTTTATGATATAGCACTGCACTGTGTTGGCACATGCAAATGCAGACTTCTTCTCCTGGGACTGGGCGGGTGGGGATGGTAATTCAAGAGAGGGAAGAGTGTGTCCTGGACTCTACTCTTAGGAGAGGGAATGGGTAATCAGGCGCATGGCTCAGGAGCTGCCTGCTTAGGGCAGCTGACACCAGTGAGTGCCTGGCTTGGAGGAAGTTCAAAGCTCTCAGAAAGCAGAGCTAAGACAGTGGTGTCAAGGAAGTAGGTAGCCCCAAGTCACGGTGTCTTCTCTCTGGGTCAGAAGAAGGAGGGTAGCCATGAGTTAACCCTTTGTTGATTTACGGTTGTTTGTTACATGCTTGCTTTGTTATGGATCTTGTTTTCCTTGTGGGGAGAAGTTTGCCCCAAGAAAAGTAAAGAACCAAGTGACAACCCACTACACTTCCCCTTCCTCCCTCTTGTGAACACACAGTCCAACTCTAACCCTTTGCAAGTATTTTGTTAAATACATTTGTAAAGGAGCAATACATCTCTTTTATTAAGCAAATAGACTTCCTCCCTCCTAATGCCATATTTATTGTTATGAAAATAGCCTTCTTCCTCAGGAATGACACAAATCTAATTTTGGGGGAAAGAAATTAGTTGTAAAGTGTATTTACTATTGCACCCTCCAGCTTCAACAATCTGCCAGCAAGCAGATGTACCATTTGACAAATACTCCACCACTGTCGCATCATCATCTGGATCCCCACTGGTTTGCATTTTTAAATGGTTTGATGCATGGTTTGTAAAATGGGAGAAATGCTGGTTTTGGAAACTTTACAATTTTGCAATCACAAGCAAAGAGTGTTTTAACTGAGTACTGTTGGGGGACCTGATGGAGAGTTAACCAGATGTGCCTGTCACAGCGTAACCATCCTCACCTGTAGCTACACTTTCCTAGGTATAACTTCATTAAACTTTAGGTAAGTCTGCAGAGCAGGATTTATTGACAAAAAAGGCCCTACCAAAAGGCTCACCCAAATATCACCCAGGGCTCTGTAAAACCACAGAAAAGATGCTAGCTCCTGCCTCGAAGAGACATAGCATGGGGGAAGGGCTGTAACACACTAGCTGGATGAACAGTCTTATGGCAGCAAATGGCATGTTACTTCAGCAGCTGCTTTTGGCTGTGTTTAGTGAGGAGGACATAAGGTAAAAAAAGAAAAATGAAGGGGGAGAGGACATGGAAAGGAAGAAATTAGGGTGGCAGGGCAGCCTAAGAGGTAGGCCTGGAGTGAAGGATACCTGTCTAAGGAAGTTCTGACACACTGATTGAGTGCAAGGAGAGAGAAAAGCTGGAAGACAACAGATGGGAAATGCTTGAGGGAAAAAGAATTTGCACACGATGCCGGCATGAACAGAAGGAGAACTTCAGCCTACAAAAGGTCTAGGTCAGCATTGTTTCCTGTGCACGGGAAATACAGTGCATGAAACAGGAGGAAGGTGACTGAAATTAAAAGGGCAAATGGGTACTGCTTGGTTGGGTAGAGCTGTCATGACTGTTCTAGTGCAAGGCCTTGGATTTAGGGGTCAAGTAGATGCGTATCAACTCTATTATATTCTCTGTTTACCTTGGAAACATTTCATCTACATTTCATGTTATTAATTAACGTGACGTGTCCCTGGTTTCCTGAATAACACGAGTGTTTATGTGTTGACGATTCATAATGATATATACATTTCAAAAGCGTTGGTGTACCCATTTGGCTGAGAAACCAGGAATGTCAGGAGCTCATCTGAACGTATGTTGGTTATCCACATCTCTCCTCCTCCTGCCCCACTAGCATTGCCTTCAGTGCCTCATTTGTAAGTCCTGCTTCCCATCCCTACCTCCATATTTTTATAGAGGAACCTTAGATTTTGGTCATTAGCCTGTTTCCTTTTCCTTTTCCCTTTCCAGTTTGTTTTTTGGTGATTTATTTGCTCACAGGGGTTTAACTTCACTCTGCATACTGATGACTCAGAAACCTAGCTTTCCATCATGCATGTGTACATTCCCTCTATTCCTCCAATATCTCCTCCTGCGTACCTCGCTATTGACTTGTCTTCATGGGATCTGGTCCCAGTGAGGCAGATTGTGGGATCTGATCCCAGTGAATCAGGGAAGGGGGTGAGACCTACCCCACTTCAGCAGCTCTTTCCAAGCCCCATGCCTTGGTCACCTAATCAGGGCATGGGGCTGGGACCTGCCTCCAACTAACACAGCTCCCAGCATGATGGGCAGAGGCCTACCTAGTGAAACCTTGGTTGCTGCCTCTGTTCTCTGCCCTGAGTCCCCCAGCCTGATCTGTATTCTGAGTGGTGAGATTGTCTGCTGAGTGACCAACTTTCCTTGTTCACCTTTGACCTTGCCCTTGGCTCAACACTTTTCCTTCATCCCACGCATCTGATCTGCATCCTTGAATCTCCACCGCTCTCTTGAGAAGGATGCTATTGCCACTTCTGTAGGTGAGGGTTTCAGTTTATTGCCTTATCTATTTATTCTTTGCCTTTCTACTTTTTTCTCACTCTTATGAGGGAAGCCGAGCATAGCACAAAGGCCCAGAGAGATTTTCAGCCCCTAACTCCTGCAGACATGAGTTGGAATTGGGTACCAAAATACTTTAGAGAATATTGGATCCAAGTAGTAAAAGCTTTAATCAATGCCTAGGTGAGAGGGAAATTTTATTCTTTTGTCGATTATTGCAGGTCATTACAACAATGTCATTTTCTTAATTGGGAGTTTGATTAAGCTATTATTCTCCTTTCTGGCTGCCTGACTCGGTAATTAGGTCCTTTTCAGTGAGGGTCAGGAAATTATGCAGATTTTAATGTTAGTCAAACTATAAATCTCAGCTAGGCTTAAGTTGATATGGATCTCCCAGCACCGGCCCTGTGACTGCAGAGCTAGCACTGGGAGTTAAGAATCTCCCAGTGCCAGCCCCATGGTCATGGTCATGGTACTGGTAGATAAGGGTCTCTCAGTGCTGGCCTCACTGTTGAGGAGCTGGTGCTGGGAAATAAGGGTCTCCCAGCCCAAGCCCCATGACCACAGAACTTGGGCTGGGAGATAAGGGTCTCTCAGTGCCAGCCCTGTGGTCCAGAGCTGGCACTGGGAGCTCCCTGGTAGTGGAGGCTGGGGACATGTTCCTTGACAAGCTCCGTGATTGCGGAGCTGGATGGGGAACAGGATAGAGCTTGTTCTGCGCCCGTGGAGCTGAGCAGGGAACAAGCTCCCTGGCCTGTTCCCTACCCAGCTCCATGATCATGAAGCTGAGTGGGGAACAGGCTCCTCAGCCTCTGCCCAGCATGTGAAGTGGAGGCTGGGAGCTGTCTTGGTCAGGGGCAGGTCCCAGCCCCATGCCCTGATTAGGAGATCAAGGCATGAGGCTTGGAAAGAGCTGCAGGGGTGGGGTAGGTCTCAGCCCCCTTCCCTGATTCACTGGTGAGGCAGATTGGGGCAGGGGGTTGGGATCTACCCCTACCCTATGGCTTTCCAAGTCCTTTGTCCCTGATTGGGGAATCAGGGCCAGGAGCTTCTTGTTGCTGGGGCAGGGGGACATTGTCCCCATCCTGGCAGCACGCAGCCCCTGAGAGCAGGCTGTAATGTCCCAGGCCTGGCCAGGAGACAGCTGTCTCCTGGCCCAGTGCTCCCTGCCAACCCCTGGATTGCACCCAGGGGAAGCCTAGAGCTGCCCCTGATGGTGTCAGGGGCCTATTCCAGGGCCACGGGAAGCAGGAGCAGTTTATTGCCATTAGCAGCAAATCTGATTCCACTTCCCTGCATGTGTAAATGCTTGCCTGAGAGTGTTTGCTCATAAGCAGTTTACTCACAAGTAAACTGATCCTGGATCATATGCATGTGTAGGCACACCCACTAGCTACAAAGCTGGGCAAGGAACTTATGAGTTCCTGACTATCTGGCCCACCAGGCTAATATAACAAGATCACAGGGCCTCAAGGAAAAGTAAGTTTGCTCACTCAGTGACACAAAGCCAGGTTTAGGTTTAGACTTTCCTTTTGCTGATATATTCACTTTGGCTAGTGCTCAACTAAAAACCCAGGCTATGGTTCTCACTTGTCTGGAGGACAGAATGCTGAGAATTTTTTTTTTTTTAAATTGTCAAAGGCTTTTAGTTTTTGTGGCTAGTAGTGCATAAAGAAATTGCTTTCTGTCAGCCAACCCATTTCAAGGCTTCCTTTGCCTTTTTAGTAAATATGTTTTTGTTTGGTAATAATCTCATGAGGTTCCCCAAAAACCAACAATCCTGTGATAGATTTTCACAGTGTTCCTTAGATTCCTTTGTATCATACAGCACTGACATCAACAGCAGCAGTAGCAGCAGCCTAAAACCAAGAAAAAGCAGAAGTGTGTGTGTGTGTGTTTCCCTCCAGGTTTCACCAAGATGCATTTCTCTCAATTAAGGTTTGCAGAGAATAATTAGCATCCATGAAAGTGGACCAGGACATGTTTATCATTGTGAAGTCTAGAACTGGAAAGATTTTAATTTTTCTTTAGAGGTGAAAACTGTTTCTTGAAAAAAGGAGAGTAGGAATAACCATGGAATAGGGAGGTTCTACATAAAGCTAATTTCAGTTGTACTTATAGATTTCGTTGTCATTAGGGGTTGAAAGGGACCTCGTAAGATCATAGAGTCCAGCTCCTCTGCCATAGGTAGGAAGGTTAAATGATCCCAGCAAGATCAGCATCCAAACTTATGATGAAAACAGTGGAAAAAGATACACCTGGGGATTTTGTTTTGCATTAGACCTCGAACCAAGGAAACTGGTTCAGGTCCCTGTATCAAATATTTACAACCATGATATTCAGATCTGAGATTCTGGTTCATGCTATGAACTAGTAAAGAACCTCCACCTCACCCTTTGCAAAATCTGTTCTTGCATGTCCATATTACTGATTCCGATTCATTTAGTTTCTGAGAGTATTAACTAAAGAAAGAGGTACAGCAATACTGATTTTCAATTACTAACTGTGGAAATAGCTCTCTATGCTAGGAAAAGCTAATGTTCAAAGATGATTGTATCTGAGAGGAGAGGCAAACTCACACCGAGGAGGTGCCAGAAGAAGCAAAACTAACAAGTTTTTCATCCTGAGCAAAACTCCTCTTTGCCTGGCAGGGGTAGGTGCTGAGCTCTGGAGAATGGGAGAAGGGGAAGAAGGGTGGTCAGTATTACCTGTCCCAGGGACTCAAGGGGCTCGTGGCTGCTGTGACCAGGCAGCATGGGGCTGTTCTTGCTACAGCAAAGACTCTTGGAGGAGGAAGAGGATGCTGTTCTGGAAATCACTCTGAATCAATACCTAGGTTTGGTGTCCTGCTTACCTGCTCTAGTTACAGTACCGGGTGCCAGGCAGGGAAAAGTGAGACAGGTCTGAGTATAGCAACATGCGTGCTTAGTAGGGGTGTGTGAAATAGTCTGTATTCAATTCAGATTCAGATTTGGCCTGATTTGGGGGACAGAGATTTGATTCATTGATTCGGATCACTGTCCTGATTTGATTCAGCCGAATCTGAATCTGAAGATTCGGCCATAGACACAGCTTTAAATGTTTTTTCTACACACATTGAGGTACCAGGCACAACTTGTGAACGCTGTGATGGTGGGGTGGATGGAGCGTCCCACAGGAGCATGGCCCTGCCCTGCCCCCCGTGTGCTCAGTGGCGAACCCGGAGGTGGACCAGAAGTACTTCTGGACTACTTCTGGGTCTGTCGCCGAGTGCACTGGGAGCCCCTCCCCATGTTCCCTTGGGTCGGTGATCAGTCATGGGGGTGCCCCGGGTACCCCTCCAGACCCAGGAGGCACCAGTCGCCAAGCCAGGGGGTGTGGGGAAGGTCCCCGCGTGCTCCATGGCGGACCCGGAACTGGACTGGAAGTGCTTCTAGTCCACTTCTGGGTCTGCTGCCGAGTGCGCTGGGGAGCCACCCACACTCCCATGGGACTCTCTATCAACCCCACCATCTCAGCATTCATGAGCCTCCTGGTACATTTAAAACATTTAAAGCTGTGTCTATCTCCAAATCATCAAATCTCTCTGAATTGATTCGGAGAGATTAAAGGGTCTCCTGATTTGATTCAGAGATTTGGCTGCCAAATCGGGCCAAATTTCTACCTAATTGAGTCAGCAACTGAAGCTTTGCACAGCCCTAGTGTTTAGGCCCATCACTATCTGTAAGACTCCTATAAACACTTCAAGTGAACATTTACTTTTTTATTCAAATATTCTGGACAAATGGAGTCACTTAACCTGTGCTTTAACAGGAACCTGAATTAAAATAAAATAGCCAGTTAAAAAATAATCAATCTGACAACTTTTCTTTAAATATTTCCCTCCAGAACCAGCGACATGGCTGGCATTGTGACGTGTGTACACAAACAGAAATCCCAAAGCCCAGTTTTTCTGGTTCCTTGTAGTTTAGGTTACAAACCCATCTGTTTTCTGTTAACCTGGCTTAAAGTTGCTTTGTGACCATACCATTTTTTCTCCAACTGAACAAAATACTTCTTTATGAAGAACAACTCCCAGGCAATCAGACAAGTCACATTTCACAATATTTCAGGAAGACAGCTAAAGAATAAATCTCATAGAAGTCAGAGGAGTCATTCTATAGCTAAAAAGGTCCTGCCTCCTTTGGTCTAGTCTACAATGCATCCAGAAGGCAAGGCCAGATTCATGCATATGAATTATTGCTGATATATATGATTATATAACATGATTATATATGTGATTATAACATGATGTACAGGATTATATACATGATTTTAAAAATCTTTTATATCAATTTAGGTAAAGTTTGTAATAGATGAAAAATTGGTTCTTCTGCCTCTTCACTCATGCCATTATAAATTGGGAATAACTATGCAAAATGTAAGTGGAATTATACTGGTGTAAACCAGTATAAGAGATTCTGGTCTCTGGCTTTAACCTTGACTCTTTCCCTTTAATATCTGCAGCTGTTCATCCTTAAAGCTCAAGTGATCAAAGTCCATTTTATTATGTTCATTACTTGACACTGCTATAAGCTTCTAAAGAGGAAGAAAAAAATAGTTAGATCAAGGCATCAATTTAAACTAAACAAGGTTCACACAAGAGTAATGACTTTGCTTCCAATAAGCCAATGGACCTCGTTTCCATAGAATCAGATGAGATGGGAAGATGCTGTTCTAGAATATTGTGGTACAATATAATGATTATTAACTCAATTCACTGACACAATTACTCCAGTCCATTTAACTGCAAACGTATCTCCTGTTGATACCCATTGTATCATTAGCTTTAATATTGTCCATTTGTATAGTTAAGGGCACTGCAAGTTATAACAGCAAGAGACCTGTTCTTTCTCTTCTGGTATATATGAATATGCCTTGTATGTGTGGTAGTAATTGGGTGAAAATCTAATAGTGTTTCAAGATCTAGGAAAAGCCTACACTGAATGCAAATGGCAGGCAAGCAAAACAGAAACAGTGGGCCAGACTGGGAACCTCCTTACCTTTACTAATGAGCAGTTACTTATATGAACAATCCCAACAGGCCAGTCTCCTACTTCATACCATCACAACGTTCTTGTTGTAAATGAAGTTAAAGGTGAAAACATTGCTCCAGGATTGGGGTCTCCACTCAGGTAACACTCCATGAAGAACAGACTTGGTTCTTTGATAAAGGGCAAAAACAATGAACATTTATGTAAAACAGATCAGTGAGTTAAAGGGAGTATGATTAGTCTACACTGAAGTATGTAGTCATACTGATGTTAATAGGACTACTTAAATAAGGAAGAACTAATGTGTTGAGTAATGCCTTAGAAACGAGTCCCAATTTATTCATGTAAGAAGGGGGAACAAAAACAGTCACTATCTGTGAATGAGAGCAAATTATAAAGACCTGAGTCTGCAAGATGTCCCCTCAACTCTTTCTGAAGAAGCATTTAAGAAGGATCAGATTCTCTGTGTTGAAAATGTAAGGACCCACATGACACCAAGAACATAACAGCTATGAAGATTCATAGATTCATAGATGTCTCTTACAAGAATTCAAGAATCTCTTACAAAGCTGCCTTGTGTGATGGCTGCCATTCTGGCCAGCAGTAAGGCCTGAACCGGAGACCCACAGAAATAAAAGCATGGGATGTCACACGCCAGCTGGTTGGTTACCTGGAGAACTCGCATTCTCTGCCCGGGGCATAGAGTGGGCTCAATACCTGTGTAATGTAAATGTAATGTGTATTATAGCAGGAGGAACCAGGGGTCAGTTGGCAGAGCTTTGGTGTTAATTTGGACTGCAATTCCCAAAAACACCCAGGGGCTGGGGAGCAAGGGAAAAAGGATGAGGAAGGTGGAGACTGGGTTAAAGGGGAGAGAGAGCAGTGTTCATGTGGGACCTGGCCAGCATTACACAGAGGAGTGCTCAGTGGAGCTGGAGATATCACTGGCTCGGTCAGCCAGGACTGTGACCTGAAAGAGCTGGACTCAGACTTGAGGGCAGCTGCAGGCTGTTGTTTGAGTGCTTTACAGGCTGATGGCCTGTTTGAGGACACCTCCAGAGGTGTGTGTGTTGGGGGGAGTTAAGGTGCTGAGTATATGTTATCACTGTGTTAATGCTTCTTTACCCATTCCCTCCCTTGGACTCACTGGCTTGTGACCCTGACCCCTATGATTTTCTATATAAAAGGGAGCTCTCCTTTGCTTTTCGTGCCAATTTCTGGGGCTGCAGGGTTGGCACAAATTGGTGGGAGAATTGGGATTCTGGAAGGAGGCTATCCCACAAGTGAGGCAAATGGGGATTGGAGGTCATAGGCCAGAAGGTAGTGCAGTGAGTGTGTCGATTTTGTTTGTTGTGTGGGTATTTGATCAGGGAAGATGAGTACCACAGAGGAGGGGGACCCCCCCCCCCCATCCAGTGTCTTAAGATCTGTATTCAATCTAGCACCCTGCAGCGGGGAGCACCAAGAATGGGGGGACTGGTGTGAGCTATTTGAAATGGCAGCTTATTTAAATGGGTGGAATGAGGATACAAAGCTAAAATTCCTGAGTCTGTTGCTCACAGGAAAGGCCAGAGAGGTCTACCATGGGCTTAGCAGTGAAGCCAAACAGGACTAATTGTAAGAAGACTTCAGCATAATCAGTACAAGAGTTTGGCATTGCCCTAAGATGATTAACTGGAAAGGCCTTCTCACAAGTCAGCCTAGATACAGGACCTGCTGGTTTGTGACCACTTTGTCAGCAATGCCTTCACTGGGGCGAAGCGGGTCCAGCTTCTGTTGGGGAGGCTCCATAGCCTGAGTGATGCCATAACACTAACCACTGAGATGGAGGTGATGAACAAGCTGGAGGCCCTAGATATCCAAGGTGCTGAGGCAAGGGTGCATGTGCATGCCAGGGAGAAGAAGTCAGGAGCACAGTTCTGCCAACCACCCCCTGGTCCCTTCTACAGATACACAAATTACATACACATCACACCTGTGCAGAACTGGGGGGAAAATACATCCAGGTTGGAATGATACCACTTGCCTCCTCTAGCATGAAATGGGCAGAAAGCCTGTAATTGTTGCAGAAAGGAGGACCTTAGGTGATACCAAGCTGTTCTGGTAGCTGCTTTACTACCCCAATTAATCATTTGGGCATAAGGTGAAGTAGTGGATAAAGTAGGGTGCAACTAGGACATTCCTATACCCCGGCCGTTCCCATCTGTTAGTTGACCACAGTGTCTGCAAGGCATGAAAGCAAGTGGAAGCATATTGAATAAAAGGAATTAATGGAAGAATTTTCTGTGCTCATGATAGACTTTGCAATTTTCTTTGTTAATGAAATTGCCCAAATACCCCAAGTAGCTGCTAAGGAAGTGCTGAAGAAGCTTTTAAAAGATTTCAATAGCTTATTTAAGTTAATAGGAAAAAGACCTCCTCATTACCTAATTTGTTGATGAGCTCAGACACTTTTTGGAATGATTTCTTGCATAATTTACCTTTTTGGTGCATTATTTATAAGTCTCCGTTCAGCTTGCAGCTCAGGACTTGGATATAGATCCCATACAGCAAGTAGTTTGTGTTACCTGGTGTCAGAGAAGTTGAAAATGTTACTGACACCCCAGGGAAATTTGAGTAAAACAGCAACATAGTCAAAGTTAACCTTTTGATGTTTAATTAATGTAAAATGCTCTCTTGTTACCTCGGAGGAATCTAATAATTGATCAAGGTCTATGCTAGTTGAAGGATTATGACATTTAGAGCCAGAAAATGATCTCCTTAGGGTGCCAGGCATCAATTTTTGATTGAATTCCCTGCTGCATCAGAGTACTGCAGCATCGGTGTTCCCATGACCGTCTTAAGATGGTGAGTGGAAGATTTCTGAGGGCCCCATCTAAAAACATATAACGATGGGAAAGCCCAAATGCTGCATCACATGGGTGTTCAGAGGCTTGTGGGCAAATAGGTTGTGTATATCCAGAGCTGCCTAGCACTACTTAGCTGGTAGCTAAACATATTGTTCCTTTTTCCTGCCACTAGTGAGCCATTCTGACATTAGCAGTCTTCTGTCAAGTGGTAGCAGATGGCAAGGCCCTTGCCTGTGGGCTTCCCGGTAGAAGAGAAAGCAGTAATGTGGAGTTTGCATATATCCTAAATGTAACATTTTGCTTGCATGCATATATATCACACACCCAACCCTGGAACAGAGGTAGTGATACAAAGCCCAGGCAAATCCTCCTTTTAGGAACCTCAACTCTACACCAATGGCTCCTACAAAGGAACTGTGTTTCCAGAACAAATTATGGGAAGCGGGCAGAGGGAAAGCTCTTCTGCTATTGCTCAGCTCACCCTTCTCAAAAGCTTTGCAGAGAAACATACATAGCACCAACTAAAACAGCAGGTCTTCCCAAGACTGAAGCTAGTGAGCTTGCCCATCATGAAGGCTATGAAAGGCCATATGCAATAGCAGTAAGTGCTAAACATAGTACTATCTCTCTGGAAAGTCTGTCTTGTATGGCCAGAGGATAATGATAAGGATAAGAATAAGGATGACTAAGTGCTAGAATACCCACACTACATTTTTAGGACCAGACTGAGAAAAAAAAACCTGTAGTAGGGGTGAGATTAGAGTTTTCCATTCATCATTCTGTCAGAAATGGAATTGACCTCGCCAGTAAAAGTAGTAAGGTGAGCAATGGCTCCAGAAACAATGAATCCAATGCAATGCATGAAGATTAGAGAGAATCTGCCCAAGGCTTGGACTTCTGATCTGTCTCTGGGACCCCAGAATTCCCCTCACTTCATTGGCAACGTAAATAAATGGATCTGAACTGTTCTCAGTGGTGGGAGATGACAGAACAAGGAGCAAGGGTCTCGAGCTGCAACAGGGGAAGTTTAGGTTACATATTAGGAAGAACCTTCTCGCTTGGAGAGTAGTAAAACACTGGAACAGGTTACCTAGAGAGGTAGAGGAAGCTCCCTCCTTGGAGGTTTTTAAGACCTGGCTAGGCAAAGCCTTTGCTGGGATGATCTAGTTGGGGCTGGTCCTGCTTTGAGCAGGGGGCTGGACTAGATGTGACCTCCTGAGGTCCCTTCCAGCCCTCATTTTCTGTGGTTCTAAGATTCTAAAGAAACTCTTCATAGAAGAAGCCATAGACTCTATGTGCCCTGCCCATTCCCTTCTGAAGGGTGAACAACTCTGAGCCTGATCTGCCCTGAGCTGAAACATTTTGTTATTGCTTTGGTTGTTTTGTTGACTAAAGCAGGGAACAATTTATTACTTCAGTTTTACTGTATGAGAATTTACTACTTTGCATGTCAGTCTTGGGGCCAGCTTGGCCCTATTAACATCAGAATCAGCGAATCTGAATGTTTCTTCCAAAGTATGCTCGATGTTTTATGTGAAATAATATCATCTGTCAAGCATGACAAAGCTAAACACTGATGCACTCTGTTCAGTCTCCTCTTGAAAACCACTTCTGGAGGGATTGCACCACCTCTGGAGAGAGTTTATTCCAAAGTCTGGACTCCCTCACTGTGAAGGAGTTTTTCCTGGTATTAATCCTGAAGCAGCCTTCCAGGAGTTTGTATCCATTGGTCGGGGTCTTGAAAAGCACCAGTCCAAGTGAGGGACACCACTGGCTACTTTGTGCCAGGATGACACAGATCTGTTCATGAGAGTCTCTGGGTCCTACCTTGTAGCCAGTTTCCCACCCACTGAACCGTTGAGCAGCTGAGCCCACAATCATCCAGTTTTCCCACAAGGGTATTGTGGAATACTGGATCAAAAGCCTTTTGGAAGTCTAGGTATATAACGTCTACCTTGTCTCCCATGTCCAGGTAGTGAGAGACCTGGTTGTAGAAGGAGATGAGATTGGTAAGACAAGACCTACCCACGACAAAGCTGTGCTGGCTGTCGTTCAGTATCCTACTTTCCACGAGTGTATCGCACCTAGATTCTATAATGAGCTTTTCCAGGACTTTCCCTGGGATGGAGGTTAGGCTGATTGGCCTATGGTTGCCCGGGTCCTCCCTCTTCGCCTTGAAGATGGGCACAATGTTGGCCCTCTTCCAGTCCTCAGGGATCTCCCCTGAGCACCACAAATTCTGAAAGAGCTTCCACGATGACCTCAGCCAGCTCCTTCAGCACTCTTGGATGGAGTCCATCCGGTCCCGCTGACCTATAAATGTCTAGCTTTTCTAGTTGGTATTGCACCTGCTCAGCATCCACAGTGAGGAGGCTGCCATTACTGGCATGCCCCCTGTGATCCTTATCTCGCTTGTCTTTCCCCTTGATCCGGTGAAATACCGAAGCAAAGTAGGCAATCAGTTCAGTTTTTTCCTGAGTGTCGGTTACCAGCTGTCCCGAGGTGTTAAGCAGGGGTCCATACTTCCATTTGTTTTCCTTCTGCTCTCTACCTACCTAAAGAAGGACTTCTTATTGTCCTTGACTCCTGTGGCTAGCCTAAACTCAGTTGCTGAATTCATGAATCGCCCCATTTCATATCACGATTCCTGATCAAATATCAGTGAGGAGAGGAAATGTCAACCACTGACAGCAGAGCAACCCTTTTTCCCTATGAAACTTCCACCTAAATAAAATAACTATGCAGGGAAGGCAGAGCTCCCATTTTAATAGAAACGACTTGGGCCAGAAAGTGAAACTTTCATGAAGTGGGGGAATTCATGAATTCCCCCATTTCATATCACGGGAATGATTTTCAACTTGTTTGGACTTTTTTTTTAAATAGTATTTTTGCTTCTGGGCTCTTAGCCTTCCAGGTACACTGTAACCACATTTTCAAACCTTCCTTCACAACTGTGATTACTATAAAATTTTTTGTTGATAAACGAAGCTCAGATTCTCTTATGTTCACTTTACTGAGGCTCTGGGGCCTAAGGAAAATCATTTCTTACAGTACGATCTGCAATAAAATCAGCATAGCTGGCAGCACTGCCTTTGTCTAACTATTTTGCCAAAGCTTTTCCTTGCTCTGTGATCATTACAATGATTCTTCCTAGATAACCAGTTTTAGAAGATGACTGGTTTCAGGCGAGTGAGTTAGTGTATTTTTAAAAGAGCACCCAGAGCTTGGATGGGCACTTGTATTGCAGAATGGTAAACACCTAGAGAGAAATACTCAATCGACCACATTCAAATCAGCTAGTAATAGCCCAACTATATCAATTTAATTTCAGGCCTTACATTGAATCCCGATTGGAGTCTCAATCCTTTTATTTCATAGGCTCTACAGGTAATCGCCCTCCCACACAGCAGCACAGTGGGAATTAATTATGTAGCATATATAGTTATGTAAATGCAATGGCTTCTTCTCTCCGCCCACATTGCACTGCAAACTTGATTTTCCTAATGATGGCTGTTTGCAGCCATTTTGCATTCAGTTCAGTGCAGGCTGTCATTGCAAACCCTTGAAAAGATGGGTTGTGCATCCAGTCCTGAAAGTTAACAAACTTGAGCTATTGCAAACCAGCAGTTTGCAAGATCACATGAGTATGCTCTAGCCATAGATCCACAGCTGAAGACAGTCATGGCAAAAGAAAGATGTGGTAAAAAAGTGGCTTAGAATACTTACCTATTTATATTACAGCAGCATCTAAAAGCTGTTGTCATGAATCATAATCCTATTTGTGCCAGGTGTTGTCCTAACATATAGCAGAGATAGGGCCCCTGTCACCAAGAATTAACAACCCAAATTCAAGATGAGACTGTATGCAGCAAATGACTGGCAGAGGGGAAAAGCAATGAGAGAATTTTGGCCGGTATGTTAAGCAGTAGGGGTAAAGTGTATCAGCTGCTTAACCATTATGAAGCTTTAAATGGGAATCATAGCAACGACTTTTGAGAAGAGATTCGACTCAAGGCAACGACTTAGCTTGGAACATGTTCACGGGGAGCTCTTTTCATGGACAGGCAGCAGGAGAGAAAGCACAAATGAAAGTGGCAGCACACAGGGGGAAATAGCAGAGCAGGTCTAAAAACATACCATGAGTGACTGCCACCCAGTAAACTCCTGCATTACTTCACCTTACAGGTGGGAAAAGCTGAAACAGAAAGAGGTTCACTTTCTGACCCAAGCCATTTCCATTAAAATGGGAGCTCTGCCTTCTCTGCATAGTTATTCATATTTAGGTGGCAGTTTCATAGGGAAAAGGGGTTGCTCTGTTGTCAGTGGTTGACATTTCCTCTCCTCACTGATATTTGGTCAGGAAGCATTCTGGGGCCAAGCTACGTGGAAGAGCTGCTGTTTGTTCACTGCGCAGTTTCTCCCGGCTCAGCATAACAGATCAAGGGCTTCTGCAGCTTCTCTCTCCAACCATACGTCCAACACTACATCATGTAAAGGTCGTGCTCCCAGTCCCACGCCACTCATCACAATCGGAGTCTATGGTGTACCAGCTGTGTCATCCTGCACTGCTCTTTGCAAAATATTTGGGGATCCTCAGATACATTCTGCTTCTCATGATGTGCCATGGGCATATTCAAGCTGACAATGCTAAATGCACAGTGCAATGAATGAAGTACTTTGTGAGTGTAACCATTACTTAGAACAAGATAGTAAATGAACCCAGGGCTTCATTTGCTCTAATATCTGTTATTTTCTGTCACAGCAAATTCTGCTGGTGTTCTCAGCACTTACCTTCAGTGGAATAAACCAAATCTTAAAATGGCCATTTATAATCCGAGGGCATATGGCTGGTTAGTAAAGCCACTGCAGTGGCATTAAATCACAAAGACACTGACCAAGAGCAGCTCATTAATTTGGGATTCGTGTCTGGGGCATTGGGAGATTTAAGGGGTAGTAACTGCTGCATCCTTCCCAAAGCTGTTCCATGTGCTTCCACCAGTGCAAACAAAGGTCACCTTGTTGTCCCCAAACAATGGTGAGTTCGTGCCCGGTGTGCTTGTGCCAATAAACACACAGGGTTGAAGGATCCAACTTAATCTTTATTTCTGCGCAGAAAGTGGTGCTTGGCAATCATTCGCAAAGCAAGCACCCACACCCCAGTGGGCGTCTGCCTTATATAGCTACGTAACAGGTTAAACTTGCTGATGTGACGAAATGTATAGCAAGCCCAGCAAGTAACCCCCTTCCAGCTCCCCCCCAAGTAACCCCCCTTCCAGCTCCGGACTTTGTTGATACAGCTTTCCTTCTAGCGAGGCCAGCAATTAAGCAACTAAGCAACAAGCGATCTCCCCCAGCCTAAACAACCTACTCTATGCCCTTGGTTAGATAAAATACTTTTCAAACATACAAAGCTGTTCCTGAAGTAGAAAATGCATAGTGAAAGTTCAGGGGTACCCATCAAATCCCCACTTCGAGACTATGGCCCTTATGGAAAAGGCCCATAGTTCTCGACTATCTTTTTCATCTCCAGAAATCTTTTTGCTTTCTCCCGATTGTTTTGGATCGGGTTTGTAACTGATGATTTTATAAACATCACACGGTGAACGGGGGAAAAAATTGATTTCTTGAGTATCTCACAACACTTTGGCGCACACTGTATCCCACAACAGATCATCAAGAAAATACCCATACTTGCCACAATTAATAGGAAAATTTGCTTAAGCCATGAAAGATTAGGGAGCCAAGAAGTAAGCTATGAGAAGTCGAACCCTTCCCCTTGCTTAATGTGGGACAGAACCTTTTTTTAACTTCTGCACTTTTGACTCTATTAACTCGGAGTTATCTGTCAAATTAAAACAACACATTTCCTCGAACTCTTCACATCCGTGGTTATGCCTCAGCAACAGGTAATCTATGGCTGCTCTATTTTGCAGAGTAGCTCCTCTTAGTTCTTTTATTTCAATATTGAGGGCAGCTAGGGCCTGTGAAGTTGTATTTAGGCCCTTTGCCAGGGCACTGGCCACCTTACCAAGCTGCCTCTCAGCATTCACTACTAGGCCTGGCACCCTTACTAGGAAAACTGCTAAGGACACTACCTCGGCCTCACTCAGGAGGTTTATGTCACTATCACAGGATTTATCTAGCACCTTTGAACCTCTCCGGTGATGCTTACTAGAGGTCTTAGGCATACCTGGTAGCCAGACAGTCAACCGGCCTAGAGCACAAGGGCCTCCTGTGGCATTGGCTGGGATATATGAATAGGCAGTCTTCCCACAAAGGAGGAACTGCCCCCGGGGTAATATAACATGAACGTAGTTGTAAGATACATTAGTCATGTCTGAGCAATTGAAAATTTTTGTTTTTTCTGTGGTAATGGTTCCCCACATGGAGTTGTTAGTGTAATTGATTGGACCTCCTATTCCCCCAGATGTGAACCAAGTCTGATTCCGGAGTGCTTCCATTGGAGTGGGCACCCCTATAAGGCATGACGTGAAAATATCATTAACCGATATTTCACCTGCCAAACAAAGATGAGTGACATTTAATACGTCCTTTGCCAAATGAACCCACACATTTTGACTCTTATTGAACTTTTGATGCACCAACCCCTTAGACTCTAGAAACATTATACCTACTCAAAGAACTATTTTTCACATGGTTGATGTTTAAACAGAAATTTGAGTCCTTTTACTGGCTCTGCTGTCCAACGGTGTCCGTTTGTGTCGGCTTCCGGTGCGACACTCTCAGCAACTTCTCCTGCAGGTGGTACTTCTGGTGCGGCCTTCACCCGAATGTAGTGTATTCACGGTTTTACCCCCTGAACCTTCACTGCAGCATGAGTAGTAAGAATCACAGGATACGGTCCCTTCCACCTGGGCTGAAGCGGCTCGTCTTTCCACGTCCGGACCAGTACCTTGTCTCCGATCTGGAACTTGTGGACTGGTGTATCTAGAGGGAGTGGAAGTCATTCCTGGACATACCTGTGGAGAGAAGACAATACAGCAGACAAAGAATACAAATAATCTTTTACCCAACCTTCCCCTTTTACATGTATTTGATTCCCATGCGTCACCACTGGATTCTTAGGATATGGCTTGCCATACATTAATTCAAATGGACTAACTCCCAATTTAGCTCTAGGGGCTATGTGCACTCTAAGCAAGGCAAGAGGCAGAGCTTTGGGCCATTTCACTGAGTCTCTTGGCAAAGTTTAGCCAGCTGTCTTTTTAGAGTCTGATTCATTCGTTCCACCTGTCCACTTGACTGCGGTCTCCATGCGGTGTGGAGGTCCCATTGTATCCCCAGAGCCCGGGAAACTGCCTGGGTTACTTCTGACACAAAGTGTGGCCCTCGATTCAAGGCTAATCCCTCTGGGATTCCGAATCGTGGAATCATTTCTTTTAGCATCACCCGGAACACTTCTTTTGCTTGGTTGGTTCGGCACGGGAAGGCCTTAGTCCATCCAGTCAGAGTGTCCACAAGCACTAACAGGTATTTGTAGTGTCCCTTCCTGGGAACTTCAGAGAAATCTATCTGTCAATATTCTCCTGCTAATAGTCCTTGCCTTCCTGCTCCTGGCGGAGGTTTGGGGGAAATCTTAGGATTGTTGGCACAACAGACAGGGCATCTACGCACTATCTGTTCTGCTGTTTTTCTCATCTTAGGTCCCACTACAATTCTTTGGAGACCTTGGGTCATGGCGTCAGCTCCCATATCGGTGCTCTGGTGGTACTCTTGGAGCACTTTGCTAAGAATCAGTTTTGGCATCAGGACTTGTCCCTCAGGCAAAACCCACCATCCATCTTGTTGTTCTTCGCTTCCCAGTTTCTCTGCGAGTTGGTTCTCTTTTTCAGTATATTTGGGAGGTTCCTCAGGTAACATTACCTGAGGAATCAATGCCAACATTTGAGTCTCTTGAACTTGTCCTCTAGCTGCCTTCTTTGCCGCAGCATCTGCTCGTCGATTTCCTTTAATAACGTCAGCATCTCTCTTTTGGTGGGCCTTACAGTGCACCACAGCTACCTCCAGTGGTTCCATCACGGCTTCAGGTAGTTTCAGGATCTCTGTTCCATGCTTTACTGGGCTTTTACTTGCCGTTAAGAGTCCTCTCTCTTTCCATATAGCTCCGTGGGCGTGTAAGACTCCAAAGGCGTACTTCGAATCCGTGTATATAGTGGCTCTTTTTCCTTTTGCCAAATGGAGAGCTCAGGTCAGCGCAATAAGCTCAGCTTTCTGTGCAGAGGTATTTGGAGGCAAGGCGTTTGCTTCCACGGTATCCCATGATGTAACCACGGCGTATCCCGCCTTTCGGGTTCCATTGTCCATGAAGCTGCTTCCATCTGTGTAGAATTCAAGGTCTGCATTAGGTAGTGGGGCACCTTTAAGATCCGGCCGGCTAGCATATACACTCTCAATTGTTTCAATGCAATCATGCTGTAATCCTTCATTTTTGCTGCAATTAACAAATCATCCACATACTGTAACAGGGTCCCTGATGTCCCTTTGTCCCACTTCTGAAGGTTGGTACTTAAGGCAGTGCTGAAAATAGTGGGACTGTTCTTAAAACCCTGAGGCAAAACTGTCCAGCACAACTGGGTTTTTCTCCTAGTATTCAGGTCTTCCCACTCGAATGCAAAAATCTCTTGGCTGTCTCTTTCAAGTGGGATGCAAAAGAAAGCATCTTTCAGATCCAGGACTGTAAACCACTGTTCCTCTGCAGACAAAGTAGTCAGCAAAGTATAAGGGTCCTTCAGCACCGGATGAAGGGTCACCGTGACCTTGTTCACGGCTCTGAGGTCCTGCACGAAACGGTACTCATTACTGTGGGGTTTCTTTACAGGCAAAATGGGGGAATTGAAAGATAATTGACACTCCCGAAGTAAACCATATTTAAGGAATCTCTTTATCAATGGTTCCAGGCCTTTCCAAGCTTCTATTTTCAATCGATACTGTGGCACCCTGGGCAGAGTAATTCCTGGCTTTAAATCAATGCTTACAGGGGTGGCCAGTTTGGCTCTTCCTGGCTTCTCTTCTGCCCATACCCATGGTACTACAGCGTCTTCTACTTCTGGGGGAATTCTCCCTTCCTCCCCCTCCTACAATAGGAGACACACCTGAGCTTTCCAGGCTTCCTCAGTTGGTATCTTCATAGTAATTTTCCCCTCTGAAAAGGTCAATTGGGCCTGCAATTTGCACAGCAAATCCCCCCCAAACAAAGGTATGGGGCACTCAGGCATATACAGGAACTGATGAGACACTTTCTTTCCTCGCAATTTGCATTCCATGAGTGACACAAAAGGACGATATGTCCGCTGGCCGGTGGCTCCAATTATGGGGATCTTGGTTTTTGATAAGGGTCCTTTAATATTGGTTACAACTGAATGCGTGGCTCCACTATCTACTAGAAAGTCAATAAGTTCTCCCCCTGCTTGCATTTTAACCAGGGGCTCGTCCGGGGAGACAGAGATTACTTCAGTGTTAGCCCCCGGTCCCCGTCACTCCTGGTCAGAACCATCCAACATCAACAATCTTTCTTCCTCCTCTCGTCTCTTCTTCTCCCTCTTAGGGCACTCATTTTTTCAATGCCCTTCCTGCTTGCAAATAGCACACTGATTAGGTCCCAACCTGGGACCCTGGCCGTAGCCTCCCGGAGCATAGCCCACGCCTCCTCTATGCCCTCTACTTCCCCTGCCTCGTCCCCGACTCCTCTGATCTACAATTGCCACTGCCAACAACGATGCTTGTAACGATGCCTGTGCCTTTATTCTCTTATCTTCCCTTTTCTCCTTAACCTGATCTCTGTTGGAGTATACTTTATAAGCAATCTCAATCATTTGGCTGATGCTCATTCCAGCTGCTCCTTCAGTCTTCTGTAGTTTTTTCTAATATCTGGGGCTGACTGTCCTATAAACAGTGTGTTAAACATCTTGGCATTTTCCTGCAGCTCCGGATCTAAATCCGTCCACTGTCTGGCTGCCTCGCATAACCTCTTATAAAAACTGGATGGATCCTCCTCCGGACCCTGCTGCACTTCGTACAATTTAGACAAATTTTTCTGCTTGGGGATAGCCTCCCGGAGAGCAGCCAGCACAAACTCCTGATACAGCTCTAACTCCCTCCGGCCTCCTCGGGTGTTGGGATCCCAGTCTTGATTTTTCTTAGGGCAAAGTTCATCTACCTCACCAGCTGGGTGACGCTGCTGTGCTATCGTGCGTGCTTTCTCTAAGACCAACCTTTTTTCTTCTGGAGTCAGAAGAGCGGCCAGTAAGGCCTGAATATCTATCCAGTTTGGTTGGTGGGTGAGGAAAATAGTAGAGAACAATTGTGCCATTGCCTCCGGATTCTGGTGATATTGGCCCACAGACTGTTTTCAATTTATCAAGTCTGCTGTGCAGAATGGCACATGGACAAAACCTGGTTCACCCTCAGGACCCACCGCTTGTGGTAAAGGGGCCTGAACTACTGGTTGGGCCCCTGATCGTAAGCGACTCGCCACAGGGCTAAACGCCCCATCTCCTACAGTCCCTTCTACCACCAGATTGCTACCACCCACATCCACCGGACCCGGGGACGGCAACCCAAGGCTGTCAGGGGAGGTGTCGGACAACAGACTGGACGAGCCAGCCGGGAGTCCCTGACAAGCCGTTACAGGTGCAGTGAAAGTCCCCTGTGGTGACGCATGGCTCACAGGATGAGATGGGGGAGCTGTGGGAGCAATTAGCAACTGCACGTCTCCCTCCTCCGGCTCCTTTGGACATACTGTGGTGACGCCCTGCAAAGCCATTACCCCACTTCCCCTAAATATCCCACACAGCTTCTGTGTAACCCCATCCCCATACAAAGTCATATATGCCTCTACATAAAGCATCTCATCCCACTTCCCTTGGCGCCTACAAAACAACTGAAAATCCAAACTGTTATAATCCAAAGACCCATTCTCCGGCCAGGCTGCACCATCCGCAAGTTGGTACTGTGGCCAACATGTATTGCAATACCGAATCATCTGTTGTTTTGTCATAGGGTCGCTTCCAAACTTTGGCCAATTTTTCAAAATGCATCCTAAGGGACTGCAGGGTGGAATCTTAGACTGGTTACTTCCCATTATCCAACTACTGGACGGCAACCGCCGCTCAGCCTCAGAACCAAACTGATTAAAGGGAGTTCACGGGGCTGCCACCCGATCTCACTCGCCTAGGGCATCTATACGGTCGGAACTTTCAAAGCCGTCTCTTTCCCAACCTGCCCAAAATATGGAAAGAAGTACTCACCAGTCCGTTGAAACCTCCCTTGCCCCACCTGATTAAGTTGGTCCTTCGAGCGTTGCGCCGTTGTGCCCCTCCACGACTCTGTCAGGCAACCAGGAGACGGTCAGACCTCCGACGAATAAGGTCGGTGGCGCCTGGCCCTCACGCCGTCCACAGTTGTTGCCGGAGCCGAAGAGGTGGACCGGGCAAGGCAGTCAGCTAGGGTCCCATCTGGGTCGCCAGAAATTGTTGTCCCCAAACAATGGTGAGTTCGTGCCCGGTGCGCTTGTGCCAATAAACACACAGGGTTGAAGGATCCAACTTAATCTTTATTTCTGCGCAGAAAGTGGTGCTTGGCAATCATTCGCAAAGCAAGCACCCACACCCCAGTGGGCGTCTGCCTTATATAGCTATGTAACAGGTTAAACTTGCTGATGTGACGAAATGTATAGCAAGCCCAGCAAGTAACCCCCTTCCAGCTCCCCCCCAAGTAACCCCCCTTCCAGCTCCCCCCCAAGTAACCCCCCTTCCAGCTCCAGACTTTGTTGATACAGCTTTCCTTCTAGTGAGGCCAGCAATTAAGCAACTAAGCAACAAGCGATCTCCCCCAGCCTAAACAACCTACTCTATGCCCTTGGTTAGATAAAATACTTTTCAAACATACAAAGCTGTTCCCGAAGTAGAAAATGCATAGTGAAAGTTCAGGGGTACCCATCAACCTGGTCATTGAAGCTGGGCCTCACCCAATCCCTTATGTACCCATATCCTTTAGAGCACTGATTCTCAACCAGGGTGCTATGGTACCCCAATTCACTGTGAGATCCTTTCAAGGGTGCTCTGGTATGCCATGTAGACTAGGGGCAGACATTGATTCAAAAATCCTGAGGCTGAATTGATTCAATCTTTGCAGGTTAGTCTAACCTGGCTAGGCTGAACCAGTTTGTAACCGCACAAACATCCCCTCTGGACAAAGGAAATTCAGGCACATGCCTGTAGTGGCTCAAACTAGAAGCCAGGGGGTACTAAAGCAACTCTCCTTTCCCATCTATAGTGCTGAGCTGGGGGACAGGCATGGCCAGGCCCCAGCAGGATGCTCTGATTAGGGAGGGATTCCTCCCTCTCCTTGATAATAGAGCATTTATCAGCTCTGCTATCAGCATTTAGCACCCCATCAGAAAACAAAGCCTCTCTCATTAGTTCAAGCTCTTCTTAAAGAACTTTTTTCCAAGGAAAGGAACATTCTAAGGAGGGACATTACCACCTACCTGGTGATTAGCTCCAAAAAGCCCTAAGCTGACACTGTCCTATCTGCCTTTGTTCTGTAAGCCTTACACAGACGCCTCTCAGCATTAGCTAACATACCACATGCTGGCTATGGTCTGTGCTGTGGGATGGAGGAAGGGGGGAATCCCTGCTTGAGCAGCAGGGGGGTGGGCAGGGGAAGCTAGGCAGAAGCCTGCAAGTCTCTGCCGGAGCTGCAGCCAGGGAGCAGAGGGGCGGGGCTAGCTCAGGTCTCTGGAGCAGAGAGCTCAGCCCAGCCCAGAGGTTGCCAGGGTGCTGGGGGCTCTGCTTTAAACTTAAACCAGGAAGGGGTATGGGACAGACATTGTATAAATCAGTTTGACCCAAATCAGCTAAGGCTGATACTATATTCAACCAGGTTTATCTCAAACTGGTTTCAGCCATTTTCAAACTGGTTTATGTGTACTGAATGTCTGTTCTGTTATAGGCTTAAACCAGTTTCTGATCATTTAAACCGGTTTATGTGTAATATCTGTCCCTAGCCGCAATGTTAGCAGCGTCAGGTGTTCAAACACGATTCACAGTATAAACACAGAGGTTTCAAATAGATATTCATAGTGTTAAAAACATTCTGACTTGCTGTGGTCTTTTTGAGATCTTTGCAATAGAAAAATTGCTCGATTAGTTTTCACTCTTTTATGAGTACAGAAAAATAAGAGCTGACATTTTCTGAGAATTGCCTTGAGCCTAATGGGGTTGAGAACCACTGACTTAAAGGGTAATTACCACCATGGGCAAAGCTAGGATTCCCAAGGAGCTTGCACATAAAGCAGGCTACCCCAATTAAATGGAGCCCATGCTTGCGTCTGTCTCCTTGAGCGTCTTTTCAGAGAGTCCAGAACGTGTCATGACTTGCTCTAGATTTCACGGAGTTCTTCGTGCAGAACCTACACTTAGCTGGGATTTATAATGAACAAAATGAAAGAAATTATACCAACTCACCAACAAAAAGGGGATTTGAACATGTGGCTGAGTCATCATGACTAAATCTTGTATCCAGTCATTTTTATAAGAATAGCTTTGAAATATACAGGTGTATAGATCTTAAAATATGATCTTGCATGAGCTATTTATGTATAGATGTAATATATTTGCTACACAATTCGTCAGTTATCTGTAGGGAAGCTCTGTGGTTTCAAGGCAGACTTAAAAAAAAAAAATTATTTACCCCAACTGGCTAAATGTCAGCACTTTCCACAAAGGTAGTGCATTTAAGTCCTGGGGCCTGGCAATAATCTGATTTCACAAAGTACATTGCAAAACTTTCTTCCTGAGAGAACAGCTCCACTTACTGCATCGGAGTGGTTACCATTATAAGGGAAGGAAGGAATGAAAGCTTTAATTAGTTAATTGTTGTTTTAAATTACTCAGAAGTGCTAACTAGGTTCATGCAACCAAATTCTCCGTTTGCATCTTATTTGCCAGATCAAGTGAAAGGTCTCCATGATGAAAGAGGAACCAAGCAAAAAACTAGTTTTTACATAGAAATATGCCCTTTGGCCCCTGTTGAAAGCTCTGGCTGGGGATTTAATGTTCCTAGTTCTGTTACATATTTGCTGTGTGAACTGGCCCGTCAGTTTTCCACATGTAAAATAGGGTTAATATTTTCCCATTGGAAACATGGAGATGCATTCATTAGCACCGGTGAAACACTTGCTCAGATGCCATAGTCAGAAGTCCCATGCCCGTGAAGGACCTATTACTTTTCTCACAATTGCTTTCTCAAAACTGTAAGTCTGCCATCTTCTTTCCTGAACTTGGCAAAACAAATGGATTAGGACCATCTCTATGAAGGAGCCAATATGAAAGTCCAGATCTTAAAAGCCAGCAAAGTTTTCAGTGAGTTTGAATTCAAACCTGCTGACTTTGCACCTCAGACGACTTAGTCTGACTTTGCTTAACCATCCCTGCAGGCAGTGTAAAGGGACAAAGGGACCTTTCCTCCAGCTTCATTTGGAAGCTTATATTTGGTTACTCCTAGAGAATATTTTTGTCCTGTTGCCACCTAGTATCTTTGAGTTACAAAATGAAGTGGAGCATGACTGTTGAAAGGCATCTGCTTTGCCTTTCACTCCAGCCACCTCATCCGTGATCCATCAGGTCTCTGTCATAACACTTAGTCTCACCTCTCAGAAGTGTCATCTCAGCTTGGCGACAGCTATAAAACAATTACCAGGCAGCCGTGCTCATAGGCTCTTTCCAAATACCAAGCCCACGGTCCTCACTCTCAGCCCCTTAGGGATGCTCTAAATTATGGTTTAATTCCTGTTACCAGCAAAAGACCTCATAAAGCAGAAGTAGCAGTGTAGTACCTTCCCATCACACCATCTCTCTTCTCTTGTTCATCAACATCATCAAATAAATTCCCTGATCTACAGCAGGAGGGGAAGGTGTATGTACAAGCCTCAGCTTCAAGGCTGCTTTGGTTGGAAAAGGCCTATTCTGCTCACTGCTCGGCATCTAAAAGTTGCCAGGGTAACATTATCAGAGAGATCTCATCCTCACAGCACCCCTTTATGGCAAGGCTCCCTATTGCAAGCTGAAGTCCCTTGTGTTTTTTTTTTTCCTAGCAGACTTCTGCATAAGGTCCTATGCAGGTCAGGTCCTATGTAGCCCCACTCTTCCCAGGGTCAATATTGTGCATCAAGACCCATATAGCATCAACCCTGCCTGGCAAATCACATAGATATTCAAACACACTCTGTCCCTCCACCCCCGGGGTTTCTGCCAATCTCACTTCTTCCATCAGGGAATAGCACACATATTTTGTGAGCAGCCAATTATGCCCTGTCATTCTCTCTTGACAGTGTCTCAACCAGGCATCTTAATCTCAGCATACAGACTCACTGGTTTTCCTACCCTCTCCTTTCCAACAGTGTCCCCCCTGCCTCACTCCAAATTCCCTTATTTCAAGCTCCAGCCCTGCCTTGAACTCCCTCTATTTATGGCCTCTCGCTCAACCAACCGCACCCTTTCCAGGTGCACCCTGGAAGCTTAATTGGCTCTCCAGGTGTTCATCACTTTTCCCTTGGCTGACACTCCTCAACAGCCTGCCTCCAGGCTTGTCACCCAGGAGTTTGGCCCTGATGCTCTTAAAGGGCTCTTTCGCTCTGTGAAAGAGGTTTTTACACAGAAGAGCATCAGCCCATCTGTATTCTGGATTCCTGCCTCAAAAGGGAGTTCATCTTGTTTCCCTTGTTATTGTCTCATTTCCCTCCAGCTTCTCCACTCTCCTCTACCCCGGTAATAAAATCAAAAGGGAAACTCTTGATTTCATCAAGTTTTACACACGGTGGAAGCTCATAAGTGACAGCGGTCACTGTATCTCAAACGGATGTCTGCAATCCAAGTAACAGTACAGGTCCCTGATTTTGGAGGCTTGGTTTTTGGTGTCCAACTTGGAATGGCTGAGACATACGTTTCAGACTGTGAATTGTGACTTCCCCAGTCAGCGGGGGAGACAGGGTATGGAGCAGAGGAGAAGGATGGTTCAGTGGTTAGGGTGCTTGCCTGGGGTTGAGGAATTATGGATTTAAATCCTTGCTCTATCAAAAGCTGGTTAATTCTTGTAAGGTTAGGTCAACAAAAGGACTTAGGTGTTTGAGTCCAAAGTTCAGATCTCAAAATCCTTCTTTTGATAGGTGCCAGCTGTAGAGGCACCTGCTGAGCTGCATACTCAAGAGTAGGATAATGAAGCATATCCCTGGCTTAGTTATGAAAGAAGATTAAAGGAGCTGGGATAAGATTTAAGGAGGGGTTATAGAAAGGGCAGTTCTGGCTGTCCAGTAAGTATGTGCAATGTGTGCGGTTATGCTTGTTCTCTGCAGGGTGTAGAGCAGAATGGAGGGTGTTTGGGTTTTTCTCTTTGCTTCTGGGCTTTGCTGATTGCTACATGGGAGTCAGGAAGAATTTTTTCCCCCCTCTTTTTGGTACACATTTCAAGGTTGTTTTTTTTTCCTGCCCTCCTCAGACGCAGTGGGTGTTGGTTGCAGCCTAGGCTGGGGTGCGTCAATGCTCATGCTGGGTCTAAAATCTGGAAGTTCCTGGCTACAAGGTTTTGGCCCTCTCATCAGGGTCAGCCTGATCACCACATTTGAGATCAGGAAGAATTTTTACTCCGTGGTCAGATTAGTATGAATTACAGGATTTTTGTCTTCCTCTGGAGCAGGAGGTGTAGCCCTCTTCCTTGGATCTTCATGTACATTTTAGCAACCCTTGCAGCAGCAAGACACTGACCACCACTGCCCCCTTGCTTTACCTGTGGCAGACTATGGAGTTATGGCTTGTAGTGGTATGACACGGCTGATTGTGTAGTTTAAGTAATAGTTTGGACAAGGATTCGTATTGGTTAATTTGGATAGGGATGATCCTGCCTCAGGCAGGGGGTCAGAGTAGATAATCTTCTGGGGTCCCTTCCAGCCCTACTTTTCTGATTCTACCTTTGCAGCCTATCTTTTCACTGCTAATGTTTCTTAGATGCCTAAATAACCTAATAGGCAGTGCCACCTAAGTCTGGTGTATGCCTGGATGCCTAACCCTGTCTAACCAATAGGTCAGGACTTATAGCTGGCAGTCTGCAGGCCACGTGTATTAAATTGAGAGTAGTTAAATTGAGGCCTATGGAGCTTGCTGGTATAGCTGCTGGAACTGCTGTATTGGCACGGCCCTGGATCCCAGTGGATGAAGACTACTGCCATTGGGCCCTAGGCACCATGTCTGCTGCTGAATCTGGGGTCTTTAATCTCCACTGTTGACTAAAATTGGCAGTGAGGAAATGGGGTAGGAGAGCGTGAAGCAATGGCATTCACTCCCTGGGTTTTGGAGTCATGACAATGCAGCAGCTCTGAGAGATGCACTGCCAACCTTTGCCCTGCTGCCAGAGGTGGGCCATCCAGTCTTTAAGAAGCTCTGTAGACATCTGGTCTGTGTAGCCAGATGAGTTGGATACCCCTGCCGTAGGCTATTGACTGGAAAGGCGCCAAGCTATGTAAGTCTTCAATCACAAGTCAGACAGAAGGTAGGCACCTTAGAGACTAACTGGTTCAGAGAGGTGTGAGCTTTCATAGGCAACAACCTGCTTGGTCAGATCTTCAGCAGTATCTGATGAAGTAGGTTGTTGCCTCCAAAAGCTCGTGTCTCTCTGAAGCAGTCAGTCTCTAAAGTGCCAGCCCGCCCTACCTTTTGTCTGACTTCAGGCTACAGGCAGCCCTCGACTTAAAAAGTTTTGAGCTACAACGAACGGCACTTACGACATTTATAAATTAACGCCCTGTTTCAACTTTCTGAGGTCAGTTTCAACTTTACGACGCTTGATCCGATGCGACGCCACGCCAGTGAACAGGTTTGCTGTGTCGCCCATCTCCCTGGAGAACATCTGTCCAAACGTCCTTGGACACTTTCTTTAAGAAAGCAGACAAGACTCCAGAAAAACTTGCAGCCAAGACGCCTGAGAAGACTCCAACCAAGAACCCTTCAAAAAGCCCAACCAAGAGCCCTTCAAAAAGTCCAGCAAAGTCACCTCAAAGAAGTCCTTCCAAATCAATATGATTGCTATTTACAATATAAATACATTAATGTAGCGATATTATTCATCTATAATTGATTGAGTACAAAATTCTGGGTTATTTTTGGTGAAAATAAGGTATTGGGCCTTGGTTCAGGAACCAAACCCCCATTTATAACATTGTTCCTATGGGAAAATCCATTCCAAGTTACAACGTTTTGACTTAAGGTGTGGTTTTCAGGAACCAATTGTGTCGTAAGTCTGAAGACTGCCTGTATTAACTAAACAGGAGCTGGGATAAGATTTAAGGAGCTTCCTGGTCAGCTTTAGTCAGAAAGGGCTACCTTTGGTGGCTGGCTAGAGGTGAGGTTTCATGGATGTGAATCCTCAGTGCCTCCCTCCAGTCAGGAGGAAGATGGTTAAACCTGCTCCTTGTTATTTCCTATCATCCAGCCTCAGCAGCTTTCCTCTCCACGTGCTACTATTTGTGACTTTTATTCTTGGGTACGTACCGCTCCACATGTGCTGTTCAGGGAGCCTCGCTCAGGGCCATGACTTCTACTGGGTATCATGGGACTTAAATGTGATGCACTATGGCATGAGCATCCTTTTGCACATCTAGACTGTAGCCTGTCTGTGCCTCAGTTCATCATCTGGAAAATGGAGACAGAAGCCCTACCCTTCCTTAGAGGGATGATAGGAAGATTAACACAGAGCAGATTCTGAGGCGCTCTGATACTGTTGTCGAGGGAACGGGGTTACTGAGAAATACATCCAGCAGCAGTAGCCAGTTTGGACGATGTCACAAGTAGGACCTGCAGCTCCCCTGTTGTGTGCTGGGGCCGTGAAATACTCCCACTGCAATATGGCAATGTTAAAAAACTTATTGTGCAGACAGGTATATGACTCACAAGGTGAAGAACAGTGAAGAATCAGGTTCTTGTGATATAAATAAAATACCCCAGATCACCATTTGGTGACTGTAATGTAAACCTAATCTTGTGAGAGGAAATGAAGCGATATTTGTTTCTGAACTTTGGTGCAGAAAAACAGCTTATTGTAACTTCCCTCCACTTTATGACTAGAGCAAAACATGTACCTGGAGGATACAGTACGTATTTTTATCCCAGGTGGCAGCGCATTGGATGAAAAATAAATGAATCCCACAAATCTTCAGTAATAAACTGGTTAATAAAGTATTGATCTTTGTATTGAGGAAGCCAGGAACAAATATCAATAAAGCTTTATTTCTTTCTGGAGAGTCAACCTCCATGTTCAGACATTTGCTTTGTTTACTCCAAATGCAATAAACCTGCAATATTAAACACATTACCCATTGGAGACTCCAGCACGGCGTATATGCAGTCATGCACCCAGTGCTTATTGCAGGATTGCCTTTTGTGGCATTTGTTTGCAGCTGCACATGCATACTAAACAGAGGGATCATGTTCTGATATCAGCATAATAACAAAAACCCATTACAATAATAATAGCACTGATAAGGGCCTTCTGGACCAATTAAGTTCTCCTTATTCATGCAGGTATCCTACAGAACTCAGGTAGGATGAGCATGAATTGACTCTTCTGATTCAGAGTACTGCATTAGGCAGCTAGCTGGGCTATGGACCAAACTCTTCTTTTAATATCAAAACAATGACCAAGCTCCTAATCCTCACCACAGACCTGTGAAACTAGTAAGTATTGTTATTCCCATTTTACAGATATAAAATTCAAGCACAGAGAGGCATATCAGGCCATGGAAATAGGTGACATTGCTGGAATCAGCATTGAGGGGTTTCTGACTCACCAGTGTTATGCATATTATACCTGTACATGAAGTTTAACTTCATTGTAACTCTGTGGACACTGAAGTCATGTCTAGTTGTCCTTGCTAATGTTTAGCATAGGAAATACATAAAGTCATATCAGGCGCCTCCTCGTTTAGCACCGGTCACAATCCAACATGACAGTTCCAGAGGGGTTAGACTGCTCTTAAGATAGTCACATGAGATGGTCTTAGTTTAGAGTCACCGAGTCACTGTTAGGCTTTATATTTTTGACAGATTGCAAAAGTAGAAAGAAAAGTGTGCAGCCACGCAGAGCATTAAATCAATAAGGAATTCAGAGCATGGTAGGGTTTCTCTCTCTCCTTTTTTTTTTATTGACCATTTTATACTTGGAGTCTATTTGCAACAAGAAATCTGCACAGGATTTGCAAGGCCAAACATTGGTAGCAAAAACGAAAATGTTGGAGGAAGCATCAGATAGTCTGCATGCATGGGGCTTGAATGCTGTGTGCTGGGGGTGCTTAAGTGCAGCCTTGTCATCTAGCCTGCGAGGGCTTCCGCGTCCAAAAATTTGGTGGTGGGGGAGTGCTCACAGAGTTCATTGCTGTTCCCCTGCTGCCAAATTTCTGGACTCATGGGGATAACATAGTACCATGCACTAGATTGCTTCAGTATACAGCCAGATCTGGGATCAGGTCAGTCCAATTCTCAGGGTTGGGTCAGGTCAGTGCATGGCTGCATCTAGATGCGTGGGGTCACACTTACAGACCAAACCCATATGGGATCTGGCCTGCTGACTGACCCTGTGCTACTCATCTGGCCCATGGGGCCAGAATTTTGGGTGTCACCGCTTTGCATGATAGCAGACCATAGTTCTCTTAATAAAGAGCTAGTTAGTTGCACAGTCATGGAATCCTGTCCTGTTAGTACCTACCACATGGTGCTTGAAACAGCAGCAGATGAGATGACTTTTTAATACTATCTGTACTTCTGGTGTCAACCAGCTCTGGCATGCAGCCACTGCGGGGAACCGAACTCACACTGTGGTCTGTAGCTCCTCATTTTCCATTCTTCCTTCTAAGGCAGCCAGTGTGTGGATGATAACATATGGGAGCCAATTCATTGTTCCTCCTCCATTTTGTAATTTGGCCTCAAAACCTGGTGTAAATATTGCTCACAGCACCACCGTGGGAAACAAACACTGCCTTTTGCATGGGAAAGGGACATCAGTGTGCCGGGTGCATGAGGGATAGGCTCTGGACCCTTTCTCCTCCTGGAGATGGTGAGGGATTGAGTACTAAGCAATGGCGTATGTTGGGAGGTATTGGGAGTCTTCAGAAGAGAAGTGCAAATTAGTTTTAAAGTATATGGCTATTCTCTAGTAGCTCCCCAACTCATCCAGGGGGGCTGATAGATTCAGGCAGATTTTGGTTGTTTTGAAATGACTTTGCTTAAATGCCTACTGTCTTTTCATTAAAGGCATGGGGTAATTAATGGGACATGGAAAGTGGCCATATCCATCAGACTTAGGAGCTAAGTTGTTCAAACCAAATGCAAGGAGTGCTGGAGAAATGAGAAAGGAATGTTTGACAAGGAAACATTAATAAGGCAAAACGTTGCATAGTGTAGGGGAAAGAAAAACACGTCTCCAAGATGTAGCAGTACAGTCTGGCAAGCATAAAATTAAGTCAGGAGCACAAGCACTCTCCATTTCCTCTGACTTCCTGAACTTTGTGACTTATCTTGGTTATTGTTTCATGATTTCTGCGAAACGATACAGGTGGCTCGCAAGTAATGTACACATAAAGTCATGGGAAATGAACTGGAATGTATTCATTCCTTAGTTATGGTATTCTATATTATAAACAGGCACAGGTTCACCTGTATGTGTGGTTGCATTAGTGTTCTGTATACTTTTACATACATAGGTATTTGACATGATACGATGCTAGGTTGATCAGCATAACATTTAATGTGCTTGGATAGGAATGTGTATTAAGCATAGATTTGTCATGTTATAATAAGTATGTTGGATGTTGTATTCAGAAAATGGTTGTTTTTTTTTAAACTGGAATCTTTCCACAGGAAAAGATCAATTTGGCAGAATTTTCTATTAGCAGCACCAATCGGAAATATTTAGTTACTGGATGATATTCATATTTATGCCCATGACAGCATTGCTCATTCTCTGGCCTGTGGGCTGAATCGGACCCGTGGAGTGCTGTTATCCAGCTAATGGAGCTCCCTATGGGCCTGGAAATTTGCCAGCAGGGGTGGGTGCAGAAGAAGTGTTAATAGCTCCCAGAGCCCTGGCAATTAATGCTGCCACTGTTCCCTGGCTGCTAAATTTTGGGCCAGTTGACATGGCTTAATATTCAAAGTCACTCTGTGGCTGGATCTGGCACATGTGGTTGCACTGGCAGGTAGGATGCACCAGATTGTACCTGAAGACCAGCCCCACAGACAGACCCTGTGCTGGGTCAGGTCCACAGATAGACTCTATGTGTGGGATCTGACCTGTGGTCTGGCCTTATGTCACTCATGTGGCCTGTGGGGCTGCAGGGGGTTAGCACTACTAGTGGTGGCCTTAGGGTTGTTGGGGTCCTGGACAAGAGAGTCATTTGGGGCCCCTTAGAGGCTTAATTTTGATGACCTATAAGCAAGTTGGACGTTTTTAATTTCAATGTCACTTTGCCCTATCCATGAAACTACAATGAAAGTATCTTAATACAAAATTGATAAAACAAATATTCAGTGTTGGTGCAAAATTTTGGGGCCCCCTAAAGTGTGGGGCCCTGGACGGTTGCCCAGTTTGCCCTCCTCTAAATCCGCTGCTGGCACTACTGATGTAAGGCATCACCATGCTTCATTGGATCTGTAGGACCAGGTCGCTCTTGACCCCAGTTCTCTCTTATGTACCTTACCTTGGAAATGGACTGCCTATCCCATGATGCACTGTGGTCTCCCCTTGTGGTGGCACTGTCCCACTGCATCATAGGATCATAGGAAAGTAGAGTGGAAGGGACCTCCTGTGGGCATCAAGTTCAGTCCCCTGCTCAAGGCAGGATCATTCTTAGGTAAACCAACCCAACCAAATAAGTCTCTGTCTAACCTGCTCTTGAAGGTTTCCAGCAATGGAGAGTTCACAGCTTCCTTAGGTAGCCTGTTCCAAATGTCTTTTGCTGCTCTTGGAGGCCATTGCTCCTAGTCCTGTCCCACACAGCCACCAAGAAAAGTATATCTCTGTCCCCTTTATAATCACCCTTCAGGTATTTGAAGACTTCTATTAAATCTCCCCCCCACTCAAACTTCTCTTTTCCAGACTAAATTATCCTAGATCTTTCAGCCTTTCCTCATAAATCATGTTTCCCAGGTCTCTAATAATTTTTGTTGCTTTCTGCTGGAATCTTTCCAATTCCTTTCCAAGACTGGAATTTCCCTTGGGACTGTAATTCTGGTTTTTGATCCACTTCAGTATTTATATTACTATAGGAACATGAACATGTACATGGCATTTTACAGGCATTTCCAAGATGAATGGATCCTGGTCCTAAAGAGCTTGCTTGACTAACTGCCAAAGTACTGCCTCCAGAATATGGTGCTTCTGAATATCATAACACAGAACTGGCTGGTTTATATTTCTGGCACTTGCATCAAAGCCTTTCTGGCAGCTCTTTGTACAGGTGAACAAACCTTGTCACTGACACAATGTGACAGTCACTCCATTCCTCCAGAAAGGGCATGATCAGCATTTTTCAGGGTAGCTCCTGATCTCCTTTGGCTAGAATTTGTGAACCTGATTCTTTATTCAGATTCTTAGACCTCATGGTGTTATTTCCATTGATGTGAAGTAGGCATGACCATTGTTATGACCCATTGGTAGACATACTATCTTCCATAGAAGTGCAGGCGACTGTACAATGTAGCTCTTAGAGATCATCTTACAGGATTTGCTTTCATCATCAGTGTGATGTAAGTTAATCAACAAAGAGCTCTAGGATTTTTAAGTAATGGTGATGGAAAGATAGAAGCCAAAAGGTGAAAAATTAAAGGCATGCACACAAGGTCACTTCTTTCCTAAAAAATGTACAGACCCTAAGCCACCTGTAAAATTGAACTTTCTCTCCAGGAAAAAGTCACTGGCTTCCTGGTAGTTACCCCAAAGACTGATCATAGCCCGCAAGGTCAGACTTACCAAAGAACATTGCCTCAACAGTTCCTATTTAGGCACCTATATAAATGGCCAGTTTTTTAAGAGAACAAATTTTCCCAGTCTGAGAACAGTGAAAACTGCTCCCTGCTGAACGTGTTTGGAAACACAGCTACGGGGACCTAAATGGGATCTGAAATCTTTAGCATATCTGTCCCTAATCTTGCCAAGTCAGAGAATTGTTGTAATCCTGCCCCTTTGCATCTAGTTTTGTCAGTGCTTTTGCCACAGGCCGTGTGCTGCAAACACACACTGTGCTGAATAAGTATAAGCAAGACTGTTTACAGAAGATAATTGATTCCAAAGCCTACAGTTAAAAAATGAAACAATGATTCTTGCCATGTTTACCTAGTCGTTTCTAAAAAGTGAACATGTATATTTGATGGTATGTGCTCAGATTGCACCTCCTCTGCTCTTTCTTATTGCTGTGTAGCCAGCTTCCTTCTTTCACGCCCTGAATTGCTTTCTGCTTGGTCCCAGAAAGAAATCATAATTGTTTCTGGCACCAGCATATAGTAATGGTGACAGACTGTGATTTCACAAATGCAGCCCTCACTACTGACATTTCAGCTAACCCAGGAGTGCTCGGTATATGCTCCTTTTCCCCAGCTTGAGTCTGTCATGGCTTTTTAGACTATAAAGGCCAGATCCTAGTCTACCTTTGGGTGCTTAATTGGATGGAAGCACCTAAATGCAATCCTGTTTCACCTCCCACAAGGGCATGGAGACAGTTGATGAAAAATATGGGTGGGTCTTCCTCTTGCTCACTGCTTTTTTGGCTTAGTCTCAAGGCTGAGATGATAGTGTGTGACAAAATAGGTGGGTTAACATTTTTGCAGGTGCTTGAACAGGGTAGAATAGGCTTACACCTAGGCACCTAATTGGTGGGGTACAATGAGCCCGTACATTTTGGGGGGGAAGGGACTGCCAATTACTTTGTGTTAGTACAGCACCTATACAGTGAGGACTCTTCTTGTTTGGCTTCTAGGCATTACAGTAATAAACAGGACTAATGATTAACTCAGGAGAAAAGGTGGATGCAGCAGCTCCCGGGGGCTCCAGCTTATTTTATAGCAACTGGAAGATTACTTTCAGTTGCGCCTGTTTGCGAAGGCCCCCATAGGCCATTTTGTTGGCAAGGATCACAGGAGTGCAGGGTATTTGGCTCTCACCAAAACATATTTCAGTGAGCCCCTTTGCTCATAGGGAAAACAGGAATGCTGAGCCCTGACTTAGCTGCTAATAGGCCTGATGGAGATTCCCCAGCTGCACAGTTAGGGCTGCTTTAAGATCCCCTTGACTTTTCAGAGTAGCACAAAAGGCCTTTATATTGGCTGAGATCTGACTCCATGGTTTATCTGTGGAAAGAGAAATCAGCTGAAGTAGAGCAAATTGCAGTTTTGACATGCAAAACTCATTCAGGAAAATGTCCAGCATGTTAAAGCACATATGATGTGCCTCAGGCCTGTTAAACCTTTCAAGCTTGTTTTGGTGAGACTCTTCCCTTCTTTCACCTACTGAAGATAGGGCACAGTAGAACCTCAGACACTGACTGAGAGATGCAGGAGCTCTTGTAGGCAACAGCCTACTTTGAAAAATGCTTTGCCTGTAGGTTATTGCCTATGAAAACTCATGCATCTCTGAATGAGTTAGCTTCTAAGGCTCCTGGCAGAAGTTTAATTAAAGGTGCGACGGGATCTGATCTGTGAGCCCAACAATCACACCTCTTGCCATGCTACACATTCCTGACTTCAGGTTAGCATGCCTAGCTACCTGTCCTTCAGCTGCTGTGATCCTTGGATGAGTAGTCCCAATGAGTTCAGTTGGCTTATTTCATAGATTTCATAGATTTCATAGACATTAGGGCTGGAAGGGACCTCAGGAGATCCAGCCCCTTGCCCCACAGGTAGGAAGTCAGCAGGGAGCATAGGATCCCAGCAAAATAGACATCCAGATGTCTCTTGAAGTCATTCAAAGTAGGTGCTTGAACCACCTCTGGCGGCAGTCTATTCCACACCTTGGAGGCTCAGACAATAAAGAAGTTCTTCTTTATGTCCAGCCTAAAAAGGACCTGGAGGAGTTTGTGACCATTTGATCTTGTCATCCCTTGGGGTGCTCTGGTGAACAGAAGTTCCCCTAGATCCTGGTGAGCACCCCTGATGAACTTATAGGTGGCCATCAGATCACCCCTGAGCCTGCGCTTTTCCAGGCTGAAGAGTCCCATGCCTCTCTTCATAAGGTCTGTTTTCCTGACCTTTGATCATGCGCGTGGCTCTCCTCTGCACTCTCTCAAGCTTCTTCTTGTCCTTTTTGAATTGTGGAGCCCAAAACTGGATGCATTACTCCAGCTGCGGCCTCACCAAGGCTGAGTACAATGGGAGAATGATGTCCTTGGATTTGCTTGAGAAGCATCTATGGATGCAAGTCAGAATTTTGTTTGCTTTATGAGCTGCAACATCGCATTGGTGGCTCATGTTCATCTTGTGGTCAATCATGACCTCCAAGTCTCTTTCAGCCGTGATACTAGCAAGTGTAGCACTGCCAAGCCTATAAGGATGCTGCAGGTTTTTCTTCCCAAGGTGGAGAACCTTGCATTTTTCGGTGTTAAACACCATCAGGTTCTCATCCGTCCATTTCTTGAGCCTGTCAAGGTCAGCCTGGATCACCCTCCTGTCTTCAGGTGTGGACACTACCCCAGAGTTTGGTGTCATTGGCAAACTTGGCCAGTCCACTTCTGATACCAATATCCACATCATTAATGAAGATGTTACATAGTATAGGCCCAAGGACAGAGCCTTGGGGGACTCACTAGTCACAGCACACCAGGATGATTGACTTCCATCAACCACCACCTTTTGGGTCCTACCATGGAGCCAATTCCCCAGCCAGCAGATCGTGGTGAAGCTGAAGCCGCAGTTAGCCAGTTTTGCCAAGAGGTGATCATAGGATACCAGATCAAAGGCTTTTTTGAAGTCAAGATGTACAACATCAATCTCTTCTCCCTTGTCCAGGTGATAGGTCACCTGGTCATAGAAGGAAATAAGATTGGTCAAGCAAGACCTACCCACAACAAACCCGTGCTGGCTATCTCTCAGGATGTTGCCATCGGCCAGTCTGTTAAGAATGGTCTCTTTGATAATCTTTTCTAAGACCTTCCCCAGGATAGAGGTCAGGCTGATGGGCCTATTGTTTGCCAGATCCACTTTCCTTCCTTTCTTGAACATAGGCACTACATTGGCTTTCTTCCAATCTTTGGGCACTTCACCAGAGCACCAGGAGTTCTCGAAGATCTGTGGCAGGGGCTGAGCTATGATGCTAACCAGCTCCTTGAGCACCCTGGGGTGTATTTGAATGTTAAGGTCCGGGTATACCCTGTACAGGTGAGATCGTACAGATAAAAGGGGTGGGGTGTATAGCTCTCTATGTCAAGGACAGCTACACGTCCCTCCAAATTGACATTGGCACCCGGGAAGGATGACTGGAGTCTCTCTGGATCAAAATACATGGGGAACATGGCACAGGGGATACATCACGGTAGGAGTCTACTACAGACCTTCTAACCAGAAACAAGAACTAGACCAGGAATTCGCCAGGGAACTGGCTGAGGCTGCACACTCTCAGTGCATGGTTGTCATGGGAGACTTTAACTACCTGAACATCTCATGGGAAGAGCTCTCAGCCAAATCTGATCAGTTGCAAAGCTTCCTCACATGCATGGATGAGCTCTACCTGACTCAAAAAGTCTATGGGATGACAAGCAGTAAAGCGTTGCTGGACATGGTACTGGCCAAAGGGGATGACCTAGTCAGTGACTTAAGAATTGATGGAAAACTGGGTGATAGTGACCATGAGCTGATCACCTTTACTATCCTTCATAAAGCTGGCAGGTCAGTCAGCAATACAGAAGTCCTTGACTTCAGGAAAGCTGACTTTGACAAGCTTAGGAGGCTCATTGTCGAGGCCCTAAGGGACCACGACTCAACTGCTAGACCACAAGATGAACACGAGCCTTCAGTGTGATGCTGCGGCTAGTAAAGAGAGCAAAACACTGGCTTGCATCCATAGATGCTTCTCAGGTAAATCCCGGGATGTCATTCACCCATTGTACTTGGCCTTGGTGAGGCCTGAGCTGGAGTATTGCATCCAGTTTGGGGCTCCACAATTCAAATAAGATGTGGAGAAGGTTGAGAGAGCCCAGAGAAGAGCCATGCATATGATCAGAGGTTAGGAACACAGACCTTACAACGACAGGCTGAGAGCTATGGGGCTCTTTAGCCTGGAAAAGTGCAGGCTCAGGTGTGATCTGGTGACCACCTATAAGTTTATCGGGGTGTTCACCAGGATCTGGGGGAATGATTGTTCACTAGAGCACCCCAAGGGATGACAAGGTTGAATGGTTATAAACTCCAGCAAGACCGTTTCAGGCTGGACATAAGGAAGAATTTCTTTACTGTCTGAGCCCCCAAGGTCTGGAATAGCCTGCCATCGGAGGTGGTTCAAGCACCCACATTGAATGCCTTCAAGAGAAATTTGGATGCTTATCTTGCTGGGATCCTATGACCCCAGCTGACTTCCTGCCCCTTAGGCAGGGGGCTGGACTCTATGATCTTCTGAGGTCCCTTCCAGCCCTAATGTGTATGAAATCTATGAAACCTATGACAGGAAAAGGATTCAAAGAGTACTGGCTGCTCCTTAAGAGAGTGATCCTGACAGCACATGGGATAGCCATCTCATCTTGGAGGAAGGGTAGCAAGAGGGCACACCAACTCCCTTGGCTCAGCAGGGAGCTTGAGGACCTTCTACGCCTCAAAAGAGAGACTTGAATTGTGGGGCCCAGAATTGGATGCAGTATAGACATATAAAGGATGGAAGACTGGAATTACCACCAAGGAGAAGTACTCAGCACTGGTCTGTACCTGCAGGGAGCAGCTCAGGAAAGCCAAGGCTGCAACCGAGCTCCATCTGGCTTCACATATCAAGGATAACAAAAAGTCCTTTTTCAGATATGTAGGGAGTCAGAAAAAAAGCAAGAGTAACATTGGACCCTTGCTGAACCAAATGGGACAGCTGATAACTGACACCCAGGAAAAGGCCAATCTGCTTAATGGGTACTTCGTGTTGGTCTTTCATCAGTCCAGTGGGACCACCTTGCCTACCAAGATGCAGAACAGCCAGGGTGAGGGCTTATTTATACCCAGCATCGGTGTTGATCTAGTAAAGGATCACCATGAGAGGCTGGACACCTTCAAGTCAGCTGGTCCTGACAGATAACACCCTAGAGTACTCAAGGACCTGGCAGGTGTAATGGCCCAACCATTGGCAAAAATATTCGAAAACTCATGGTGCTCAGGTGAAGTACCTGAAGACTGGAAGAAGGCCAATGTGGTACCCATCTTCAAGAAAGGGTGGAAAGTATATCCTGGGAATTACAGGGCAATCAGCTTGACCTCAATCCCCAGTAACATTCTGGAAAAAATTATCAAGGAGACCCTTCTGGATAAGCTGGCTGAGGGCAACATCCTGAGGGATAGACAGCATGGGTTTGTTGTGGGTCAGTCTTGCCTGACCAATCTCATCTTCTATGACCATATCACTTGGACAAGGGAGAAGAGATTGACATCATATATCTGGACTTTAAAATAGCTTTTGATCTTGTGTCCCATGACCTCCTTATGGAAAAATTGGCCAACTGTGGCCTTGGCTACACCACAGTCCAATGGCTGGGAAATTGGCTCTGAGGTCGGACCCAGAGAATAGTGGTCAATGGTAGCAAATCATTATGGCACTCCTTGACCAGTGGCATCCCCCAAGGCTCTGTCCTTGGACTGGTTCTCTTTAACATCTTTATCAACGATGTGGACATTGGTGTCAGAAGCACACTGGCTAAGTTCATTGATGACACTAAACTTTGGGGCATAGCATCCACACCTGAGGACAGGCTAGTGATCCAGGCTGACTTGGATAAACTTAGTAAGTGGGCACATACAAACCTGATGATGTTCAATACTGACAAATGCAAGGTACTCCACCTCGGGAAAAAAACCCCGCAGCATACTTATAGGCTCGGCAGTGCTATCCTTGCTAGCATCACAGCTGAAAGACACTTGGGGGTCATGGTTGACCACAAGATGAACATGAGCCACTAATGCAATGTCGCAGCTGATAAAGCAAAGAAAACTCTGGCTTGCATCCATAGGTGCTTCTCAAGCAAATGTCAGGATGTCATCCTCCTTCTGTACTCAGCCTTGGTGAGGCCGCATCTGGAGTAATGCATCCAGTTTTGGGCTCCACAATTCAAGAAGGATGTTGAGAAGCTTGAGTGAGTCCAGAGGAGAGCCACGTGCATGATCAGATGACAAGAGAATAGGCCCTTTGAAGAGAGGCTGAGAGCCATGGGAGTCTTCAGCCTCGAAAAGCGCAGGCTCAGGAATGATCTGGTGGCTGCTTATAAGTACATAAGGGGTGTACATCAGGAACTGGGAGAACGTCTGTTCACCAGAGTGCCCCAAGGAAAAACAAGGACCAATGGTCATAAACTCCTCCAAGACTGTTTTAGGCTGGACATAAGAAACATTTTCTTTCCTGTCCGAGGCCCCAAGACCTGGAATAGACTCCCTCCAGAAGTGGTGCAGGCACCTACTCTGGACTCATTCAAGAAATGCTTGGATGCTTATCTTGCTGGGATCCTTTGACCCTAGATGACTTCCTGTCCCTCGGGCAGGGGGCTGGACTTGATGATTTTCGAGTCTATGAAATCTATGAGATCTATGTTCAACATGAGCATCAGAATGGATGGTCAGACAAGGCCTGTTTCTATCTGCATCCCACACACAGAATAGCCCTTACCTAGGCACTTCTGTTGCCTTGGGAACACTTTAATGGGCAAGAGCTGGCCCTAATGCCATATGACCTTGTGAACAATGTGCATCTTTTCTTGTCTAAGCACCAATCACACTATTGTTATTCAGTGGTCACCTTGTCATATTGCTGATTTATGCTATTAAGAAGCTTTTAGTTTTGATTGTCCTATTTTTTCAACACTGTAAAATAAACTAAAGGAAGAAACTTTGAAATCACCTACATGCCAGTAGATAAGCTCAAGAATTGCCTGGGTTGCACGAAAACTTCCAGTGACTCACTCAGAATTCTTCCTGTAAAGGCTAAAGTTAATCCTGCCTTAAGACTAGACTGGATAAAATGCTAGAAAGGATACAGAGGGGGAATAATCCTGTGCTGGCTGGAGAGATAAACTAGCTAACTTAATATTTCAAGTCTCTTCCATTTTCTAAATGTTGTGATAAGATTGACCTTTTTATCTAACATCATCTTGATGCATGTGGTGCAGATACAGGGAATAGACATCATCAAGTTCAGGCATCATCTCTGATGAGAATAGAATGGAAATTTTGCCATTGGGGGATGATGCTTCTTCTTGTGTCTTTACACTACATTTGACCATTTTGTTATACATGCTTGTGCTTGTTTTTTGTACTTTGCAAGATCTGTCATTGTACATGTGCCTTTGAGCAGCAGGCATTGCAGTGGGTGTTATTTCCATTGATGTGAAGTGAGCACATAGTAGGCATAACCCATTGCTAAGCACTAGACATACTATCCTGCATAGAAGTGCAGGCGATAGCACAGTGTTGCTCTTAGATATTATCTTGCATGATTTGCTGTCATCATCAGTGTGATTTAGGTTTATCAATAAAGAGCTATGATATTTTAAAGTAATAATAATGGAATGATAGAAGCCAAAAGGTGAAAAATTTGAGGCATACACTCAAGGTCACCTCTTCCCCAAAAAACATGCAGAACCTTAGCAACCTATAAAATTGAACTTTCTCTCCAGGAAAGAGGCTCTGTGACAGTCACAGGTGATTGAATCAATGGTATATCCCCACTTCTTCATTAGTCCCTTGGAACATCTGACTTCAGTATATAGGCAGATGAGACATCACCACTTTTGCCGTGGTTCATCAGTCCCTTGTGATAAGGGCTCACCTGCTGGTATGTACATTTTTTCACTGTCAGGTATTTTTTTCCTGCATGACTTCAGAGGTGTGTGTGCTGTGGGATGGTCGTACAACGGGTGTCTCACATCTTTGGTTTGTCTCAATCGTTCTATCCTGCTATTGAACGATGCTGATGCTGATCTGCTTTCTCAGCATTGACTCTTTCTTTAAAGTCCCATTCAGTAAAACATGGCTGCATATGCTTAAACTCACTCTTAAGATCCTGTTAGCCAATGGGACTTACCTAAATGAGTGCTTAATGTGAAGCACCTATTGGATTTCAGGATAACTTACTAAAGCTAAGATTAGACGTGGTTATTAAGACCCTGGTCCTTGTTCTAGAATAGTGGTTCTCAACCTTTTTAGAGTGAGGGCCCCTTCCATAAGCTTTTTGAATTTGGCAGGAGCCCTGGTTGAGAAACACTGCTGTACTGCCTCGGGTTACCTCAGTGGTTCGCAGCCAGGGTCTTTCTGTGCATTCTTGCCGGTATTAGGATTTTCAGCCAAACCTAAAGCAGACAGGAGAAGAGGTATAACTAAAGAGTTTTGTGTCCCGGCAAAACTCCCCTGTGCCCCTGGGATGTGGGAGGTGGGGAAAGGAGGGTGGTCTTGCCTGTTTGGTCTGTCCCCACCCAGGCAGAGGAGCCAGGTGCAGTGCACATGGCTGTGGCTGACACATGCTATTGCCACAGCCCTTCCCAATCTTACCCCACATGCTCCTCCCAGAAACAGAGAGGTGTGGGGCAATCTCATCTGCCCAGTGTGCCTCTGTTTCCAGGAGGAGCAAGTGAGGTTGGACTGGGAAGCACTGCAGGATGAGTATGTGCTACAGCTGTAGCTGCTTCCCAATCTACCTCCATAGGCGGGGCATGGGGCTGCTCTACCTAGATACAGCAGCACCTGTGCAGTTACAACCCTAGAAGGGTCTCAGTGCATCCCAGTTTGCTGTGGCATCTTTGTTGAGTAGCATGGTGTGGAGCCTTCTTCTTAAACTCTCTTTCTGTCAAGGTAGGAGCCCAGAGGGAACTGGGCTTATTTAGTCTGGAGAAGAGAAGACAGAGGGGGGATTTAATAGCAGCCTTCAACTACCTGAAGTGGGGTTTGAAAGAGGATGGAGCTGGACTGTTCTCAGTGGTGATAGTCAAGGAGCAATGGTCTCAAGCTGCAGCAAGGGAAGTTTACATTAGATATTAAGAAAAACTGTCTTACTAGGAGGGTAGTAAATCATTGGAACAGGCTACCCAGAGAAGTTGTGGACTCTCCATCCTTGGAGGTTTTTAAGACTCAGTCAGACAAATCCTTGGCTGGGATGATCTAGTTGGGGCTGGTCCTGCTTTGAGCAGGGGGTTGGACTAGATGACCTCCGGAGGTCCCTTTCAACCCTAATTTTCTGTGATTCAGGGATTTCCATCCTAAACATGTTGATACTGCAGAGGATCAGTATAGCCAAATTTTGAACACCAGAGTTCTGCTTTTCTTCTTAGATTTGCACTTTTGCAGTTAATTGCACACATTAATCTTGCTGGTGGCATATTGTCATTATTGGACATCTTCTCTGTATTGCTGCATGCCACTCAGTACAGATGAGTTTGTTCTAAAGAGTAAGAGGGAGATAATAACAATGTTCCTACGATCACCTTTTATGACCTGCACTTTTTATGCCCATAATTAAAAATGATGAGAGTTGTAATGCTTCAATAAGGGCTTGGAGATTTCTGTGTTTGTTTTAAAGAAAGAGTTTGAATTATTCTAAGAAGCAACATTCATTTCCTGCTAGCTCTGGATTTTCTTATTGGAAAATGGGGATTGATTGGGGAGGGAACAGCTTCTCTCCTTCACATTCAGCCACTGGGGCTGAAGTAGCTGGGGACATGCATAGAAAGGACTGCACAAGAAAACGACTGGCAGGATTCCTGGATTAGACTGAGGTAGAGGAAATGCTGAATATGCTCCACTTCCTTAAGAAATGGCCAGACCTGGAAGGCCCCCTAGCTTCTCTTCATCTCTTACTTCCGTTTCACACTCTTTTTGGCTGAGCTGCACCCAGTGCTACACGTGAGCCAGTACGCCTGCAAGTGGGGCCTACGGGCTCAGTCACTTAGAGAAATAAAATGGCATCATGTGACTGATCTCATCTGTCCAATCTCTCTGAAACAACACAGCTTACATTTTGAGTGTGTACAATCCCATGGGATAAAGACAATTAAATGCATTGAAATACTGATTATATTTTTAGGAAACTTGGTTCTTTTTTCCCCCTTCATGGTTTATGAACATAAAAGAGGAAAAAGTGACCAAATATGCTGCTTTCTGCAGAATATTTGCTTGCTCTGAGCCACAAGTGGCATTCCTGTTCCCAGTCAACAAGTCCTTATGACAAAGCCCATGTCTCAGGCTGCATTAGTTGGCATCCTTTTTGCAGTCCCAGCAGAAAGATTTAATACCAAATAGGCAAATTGCCCTTTCCTTCTCTATAATTGGTGGTGGTCTCTGGGACTTTACCAAGAGAGACAGAGATTTTCTGCTGACTTAGTCTGGCAGCCAGAAGAGGCGAATCCTATTAGCTATGGGATAGGGGGGATGGAGGGAAAAGGGTAGTGGGTCAAGCAGAGAAAAACCCAGGAACAATTAGCTCAGGGAAGGGTGTAGGCTGTTGTTCATGGGCTCAATTAAGAGGTGACATAGTCTCCTGGGCAGAGCAGTGGATTTGAACCTAAGATGCATAGGTTCTGGTCCAGTCTGCTCTTGGGTGACTCTAGGCAAGGCTGTTGCCCCACCTCTGTGCCTCGTTCCCCTGATAAATGGCAATAATGATACCTTTGGAAGGAGCTTAGAGGCCAAAACCTAAAACTGCTAAATAAAGGATAATCCTCCTCTGCTGCCCCTATTATTACTGTTGCTTTTAAAAGAAAGAAGCTGGTAAATGCTTTGCTAATTGCCACATAGAGCTGGAAAGGATTTTTTCCCACCTTTTGCTGCTTTGTCAGGGATTATTTTTTTGTGTGCCTTCCCCAGAAGCACTGGGAGTTGGCTGCAGCCAAGGCTGGGGACTTTGACTGGGGTGTGCCAGTGCACCTGCTGGGACTTAAACCTGGAGGTGCCTGGCTAGGGAGGGTTGCCCCTCCACTCTGGGTCAGACTGATTGCCATATTTGGGATCAGGAAGGAATTTGCCCCATAGTCAGATTGATATGGACTGTGGGAGTTTTTAAACTTTCTTTGTAGTGTGGGGAATGGGGGAGAGGGTTTGACTCTCTTCCTGGGATCTTTGGAGCATGTTTTTACAACCTCTGCATTAGTAGGATGTTGGCCGCTATTGTCTCTATGGTTTACCTGGTGGAAGTTAGGGTGTTATATTATGTTTTGTGGTTGTGTCAGAGTTGACTCTGTAGTTTTGCTAATAAGGTGGACAGTGGATTTGTATAGGATGGTGTAGGGATGATCTTGCCTCAGGCAGGAGGTCGGACTAGATGACTTCTCAAGGTCCCTCCCAGCCCTGCTTCTCTGTGATTCTATAAAAGGCTTTTGAAGAAGGACTGACTAACTCAATAGCAGGATACGGCTCTATTTACTTTGAATGGCTAGACCACATGGGCAGGTTTATAAACCTGCTCCCACACTAATGACCTTTAAGAAGTGGTGGCTCATATTGTTAGATCCAGAGGTCTCAGGCTCAGCTCCGTAGTGGCAATGTGAGACATGTTGCTGTTGCCTCTGCATAGGATGCACCTATAGCAAGGCCTTTAATCAGAATGGGGGCAATTTATATGTTATTTGAAAAAGCTTGTGCGTTCCTATTCAGTCTCATACATTGTAGATATTCTGGTCTCTCTCATAAATGCTACTAGGAAAAACCCACAGCATAAATCTACGCTTAGTATAATCATTTGTAAATCAAATCTATTTTGAAATGTTGAATAGTCCCTAAGAATTTATTTGGCTAATATGAGCAAGGTCCCAAGAAACATTTGGAATTAAGTGTCTCAAACAATCACCTTGTGTTTCAATAAATATGGCTTCACATTTGTTTCAGTGGATGATTGATGACAGCACACAGCTCCCAGCACAGCCTTAATGGAGTGTCTGAAAAATGAAAACAACCATCTAATATTCCATGTGTTTTAGGGACAGAGATGTTGTGTTGATAATAATGCAGCTTTCAGACTGAATACATCCACAGCTTGTGAAAATGTCCTTACTGCTTAGGACTGGATATAAAATACAAACAACTCCACACATGCAATACATGAAACGAACTTTAATTTGTCATTTCATAGATTGGACAGATGGTGCAAAGCCAAGTGCTCAGAAGTTTGGAAATGTCAAAATTAAGATTGCCCATCAGTGCTTAAATTGGCTCCCTTTTGCATATGCATTTGGATACATTCTGTGATCCTGTATTTTTTGACAGGATTTTTCATTTTTTTAGGATGCAAGGTGCATCTACGTGAGACATTTACTGCGCAGTCGACTAATTAGCAGTAGATGGCTCCGTATCTGCATGTGTACCCCTATTAGGCTGGAGTAAACTAATTTACTCCACAGCAAGACAGTACTTGTAAATCCTGCTGCGCAATAAAAGCTCTGCAGCAGTGCACATGTAGTTGCTGCCCTGGCTGGTTGGAGCACAAAGGTGATTCAGCGTGGGGGACACACTTAGCAGTGTCACTTGTAGGTGTCACAGCACTTGAGCAGGGTTGCTTATGAAAAAGTCTCTATCACTTCTATGGAGCTCACACTACCGCTATCAAGAAGCCTGTTTTTGCCCAGAAATGAGGCTGTAAACGAGTCTCTTTGGTTGTCTGAAACTCTGCCTCTGTCAGAAGTCAGAGGATGGTCTGGACTTTGAAAGTGGTTTCACCACATGCTTTCCCAGTCTGGCAGGAGTAGGAGCAGCTGGTATTCTCAAGAATACCAAGGAAGCAAGGAGAACTTGCCCTATGGGAACTGTTTGAATTTAGCATACAGTTTCTCTGTAGCTCCCCACCTGCAGAAGGAGGATAATTGTGTATTAAAGACTAAAGACCTCACCTGATACACTGTTCAGGGAACTGAAGTTTTGTTGGCTATTGTGTTAAACACATGTAACATCAGGGGACGAAAAAACAGTGTAGGGCACTGGACTGTAACCCAAAAGTTTTGAAGTTTGAATCAAGGGTGTGCAGTCCACTAGATCCAGAACTCAAGAAAGATACTCCCGCAGAATTCATTTCTTTTTCATGAGAAAAGTTCTTAAGATGTTAATTTTCTAGGAAGTAATGCATCTCCTTGACATTTGATCTGATTTATTTTACACCTTGTCATGGAGAAATTATTACTGTGGACATCAGGACGATTCATAATTTAAATCTTCTAATTCATATGAAGATTTGAACGGAGTCCAGCAGAGTGATTCCACATTATATTAACTTTAACCTTAAATAATTACCTTTCATTGTTGGAGGTGGGGAAGGGGTTTGGAGGGAGAATACATGCTACCCTGTTTTGTTGCCGCCTATATTTTATAGCCACTCATAGTAAGGTTTGTTCCATACTTTGATGGGACATGTCCTTGGAAAACTTTGATTCCGAAGAGACTCGTACTTGTACTTCAGCAAGTGTCAGTCTCCTATTTGAATTAATGTCCAAGCAAGGAGGTGGGAGGAGCGGTGTAAGCCTCTGGGACCAGAGGTCCTGACTGACTACTGAAAAATTTGCCAGGAAAATTGTAATGATAAGCAATCATTGTAATGTAAAGCAATTTGTTAGCTCTTACATCTCTGCAGATTTCGGCCTTGAACTATTTATGTTCTGCTTTCCTAAAATTGTCAGCAAAATTTCATTTGAAAAATTGCTCCTCATTCCCTTTCCCCATAATTGTTTTGAACCATTTCTGATGCAGGCTATTTTTGGCATTCCTAAAAACAGATTTTCTCCAAGGCCGCTATTTTTAGTTCGCTATCAGTGATGGATATTTAAAATAACATTTCCATGGTGGTCTGTGAGTACATGGAAGCCACAGGTAGTTTTTTTGGAATCTTTCTGGGTAAAAGATGGGTGAGTGCCAATAATAGGTTGCTTGACCCTCCCAACAATAAGACCCTGTTTTTTTGGTTTCTAATAATTTTCTCAAATTCCTTCTATTTAGGCTGAAATTGTTCATGCTGGTTGTTTCCCTTGGGCCAGAAAGTTTCAGCAACAATGATTCATCTGCTTCCAAGAGTGACAGTAAGGAAAAGGGCAATACAGCAGTGCACAGGCAATACAAGATGTTTTTGGAGATTGTTGGGGATAACTTCCTGGTGCAAGTGTTAGAGAAGTCAACTAGGGGCTGTGCTGTCCTTGATCCGCTGCTCACAAACAAGGAAAAATTGGTGGGGAATGTAGTAGTGGATGGCAACTTGGGTAGCAGCGACCATGAGATGATTGAGTTCAGGATCCTGAGAAAAGGAAGGATGAAGAGCAGCAGAGTAAGGGCTTTGGACTTCAGAAAATCAGACTTTGACTTACTCAGGGAACTGATGGGCAGAATCCCCTAGGAGACCAGTTTGATGGGGAAAGGAGTCCAGGAAAGTGGGTTGTATTATAAGAAACCTTACTGAGGGTGCAGGAATGAAGCATCCTGATGCACAGGAAGAGTAGCAAGTATGGCAGAGAGCATCTCGACTTAGCAGGGAACTCTTGAATGAGCTTAAACACAAAAAGGAAGCTTACAAGAAGTGGAAACTTGGATAAATGACCAGGGAAGAATATGATAGCATTGCTCAAGCGTGCAAGGATGAAATCAGGGAGGCCAAAACACAACTGTAGTTGTATCTAGCAAAGTATGTAAAGGGTAACAATAAGGTTTCTACAAGTACGTTAGCAACAAGAGGAAGGTCAGGGAAAGCGTGGGTCCGTGTATTGAATGGGGGAGGCAACTTAGTGACAGATGAGGTAGAAAAAGCTAAAATACTCAATGCCTTTTTTATTGCAATCTTCACAGGCAAGGTCAGTTCCCAGACTGCACCAGGCAGCACAGTTTGGGGAGGAGGTTAGCAGCTGACACAGTGGTGAAAGAACATGTTAGGGCCCATTTAGAAAAGCTGGATGTTTACAAGTCTATTGGACTGGACTTGATGCACCCGAGGGTCCTGAGGGAGTGGGCTGATGTGATTGTATAGTCATTGGCCATTATCCTTCAAAACTTGTAATGATCAGGAGAGATCCTGGGCAATTGGAAAAGATCAAATGTAATGTCCATCTATCAGAAATGGAAGAAGGAGTATCCAGGGAACCACAGACCTGTCAGCCTCACCTCAGACCCTGGAAAAATCATGGAGCAGGTCCTCAAGCGAGCTGTGACACCCTGGAGGGTGACCTAAATTGAACATCAAGGATACCTATATGGCCAACTGAGGAAACCAGGCACTGCTAAAGAGTGCTTGGGAGCACCTAGGCAGATGGGAGCTATTACCTAGCACAAGAGCTAGGTAATAGGAACTGCTGAGCTAATGGCTGCATGTCAACTCCTGCTCCTCCCCAGAAATCAGGCACCTAACTCCTGTCTATACACTGGGCTCCATCATTTCAGGATCCAGAGAGCCCAGTACAGATCCTAGTCAGGATCATGCACAGAACCAGCAGCGATCAGGTCAATACAAGGTGCTGCATCCCAGTCTTGCTCTTGAATGGATCATGGTAACAGCATTGGGGGTGCTAGCATTTGCCTTAGATCATGGTGGTCTGAGCGCTTGCTCAGGACTTAGGAGACTCTGTGTTCTAGACTTTCCTCAGCCTGAACAGAGTCATGCCTGCTCCTCAAGAAAGTGTCCTCACCACTGA